>NW_027590480.1:0-312334 GCF_964213995.1 Mustelus asterias
GGTGCATTTTCTACACAGTGATGTGTTGTAACCTCTGCTCTAGTTTCTGCGGGGCCTGAACACTGATCTTTGTTCGCAGTCTTTGCCAAGTTGCAGTGGAGCTACAGGAGGCAGATCAGCCCTGGCCACACTCCCCCTCTCTCAGTCCCACCCCTAGCCTGCCAGGCTGCAGCTGTCATTGGGCTAAACTGGCTGAGAGATACTGCAAACTGCCTTGTTGTCTGCGATTTCATTGGTTTAACAGGGGGATGGAAAGAAAGGAACGAGTGAGTGGAAAAAAGCCCTGGGGGTGGAGCACGGGCTGAAATCGAAAGCGGTTGAAGATCTTGGGCGAAGTTTTGGAAAGTTTGCAGAGTTGGGGGGTAGGGTGCAGGATGGAGGGGGTTACGGATGAGCTGACCTGCTGTATTTGCTGTGAGATGTTTCAGGAGCCGGTTATGCTGGAGTGTATGCACCATTTCTGTAAGAAATGCATCCTGCGATTCTGGCGAGGTTCCCGCACCGCCGTGTCCTGTCCCCAGTGCCGCCGGCAGTTCAGCTCCAAGAACTTCCGCACCAACTACCTGGTGGCCGGGGTGGTGGAGAGGGTGAGGGGGGCGAGCACCCAGGACTTTCGCTTCAGGCTGCAGGTAAGCGGGGGGAGGCGGTACAGGTGATTTGCGGGTGCGCACTCTTAATTCCAGCACCTCCAGGTTAATTTCAGTTAATTGTCAATTACAGTCAGTCTGACTCCCCCCCCCCCCCTCCACTCCTCTTCCCCCCCCCTCCAGTCCTCTTCCCCCCCCCCCGCCATCCAGTCCTCCTCTCCCCCCCCCCCGCCATCCAGTCCTTCCCCCCCCATCCAGTCCTTCCCCCCCCATCCAGTCCTTCCCCCCCCCCCATCCAGTCCTTCCCCCCCCCCATCCAGTCCTTCCCCCCCCCCCCCATCCAGTCCTTCCCCCCCCCCCCATCCAGTCCTTCCCCCCCCCCATCCAGTCCTTCCCCCCCCCATCCAGTCCTTCCCCCCCCCCATCCAGTCCTTCCCCCCCCCATCCAGTCCTTCCCCCCCCCATCCAGTCCTTCCCCCCCCCATCCAGTCCTTCCCCCCCCCCATCCAGTCCTTCCCCCCCCCCATCCAGTCCTTCCCCCCCCCATCCAGTCCTTCCCCCCCCCATCCAGTCCTTCCCCCCCCCATCCAGTCCTTCCCCCCCTATCCCCAATCCAGTCCTTCCCCCCCCCATCCAGTCCTTCCCCCCCCATCCAGTCCATCCCCCCCATCCCCCTCCCCATCCAGTCCATCCCCCCCATCCCCCTCCCCATCCAGTCCCCCTCTTCCCCCCCCCATCCAGTCCCCCTCTTCCCCCCCCATCCAGTCCCCCTCTTCCCCCCCCCATCCAGTCCCCCTCTTCCCCCCCCATCCAGTCCCCCTCTTCCCCCCCCCATCCAGTCCCCCTCTTCCCCCCCATCCAGTCCCCCTCTTCCCCCCCCCCATCCAGTCCCCCTCTTCCCCCCCCATCCAGTCCCCCTCTTCCCCCCCCATCCAGTCCCCCTCTTCCCCCCCCATCCAGTCCCCCTCTTCCCCCCCCCATCCAGTCCCCCTCTTCCCCCCCCCATCCAGTCCCCCTCTTCCCCCCCCCATCCAGTCCCCCTCTTCCCCCCCCATCCAGTCCCCCTCTTCCCCCCCCCATCCAGTCCCCCTCTTCCCCCCCCCATCCAGTCCCCCTCTTCCCCCCCCATCCAGTCCCCCTCTTCCCCCCCCCATCCAGTCCCCCTCTTCCCCCCCCATCCAGTCCCCCTCTTCCCCCCCCCATCCAGTCCCCCTCTTCCCCCCCCATCCAGTCCCTCCTCTTCCCCCCCCCATCCAGTCCCCCTCTTCCCCCCCCCATCCAGTCCCCCTCTTCCCCCCCCCATCCAGTCCCCCTCTTCCCCCCCCCCCCATCCAGTCCCCCTCTTCCCCCCCCCCCCCATCCAGTCCCCCTCTTCCCCCCCCCCCCCCCATCCAGTCCCCCTCTCCCCCCCCCCCCATCCAGTCCCCCTCTCCCCCCCCCCCCATCCAGTCCCCCTCTCCCCCCCCCCCCATCCAGTCCCCCTCTTCCCCCCCCATCCAGTCCCCCTCTTCCCCCCCCATCCAGTCCCCCTCTTCCCCCCCCATCCAGTCCCCCTCTTTCCCCCCCCCCATCCAGTCCCCCCCCCCATCCAGTCCCCCCCCCCCGATCCAGTCCCCCCCCCCCATCCAGTCCCCCCCCCCATCCAGTCCCCCCCCCCCATCCAGTCCCCCCCCCCCCATCCAGTCCCCCCCCCCCCATCCAGTCCCCCCCCCCCCATCCAGTCCCCCCCCCCCATCCAGTCCCCCCCCCCATCCAGTCCCCCCCCCCCCATCCAGTCCCCCCCCCCCATCCAGTCCCCCCCCCCCCATCCAGTCCCCGCCCCCCCATCCAGTCCCCCCCATCAGTCCCCCCCATCCAGTCCCCCCCCCCCATCCAGTCCCCCCCCCCCCATCCAGTCCCCCCCCCCCCCATCCAGTCCCCCCCCAACCAGTCCCCCCATCCAGTCCCCCCCCCCCCCATCCAGTCCCCCCCCCCATCCAGTCCCCCCCCCATCCAGTCCCCCCCCCCATCCAGTCCCCCCCCCCATCCAGTCCCCCCCCCCATCCAGTCCCCCCCCCATCCAGTCCCCCCCCCCATCCAGTCCCCCCCCCCATCCAGTCCCCCCCCCCATCCAGTCCCCCCCCCCATCCAGTCCCCCCCCCCCATCCAGTCCCCCCCCCCCATCCAGTCCCCCCCCCCATCCAGTCCCCCCCCCCATCCAGTCCCCCCCCCCATCCAGTCCCCCCCCCCATCCAGTCCCCCCCCCCATCCAGTCCCCCCCCCCATCCAGTCCCCCCCCCCATCCAGTCCCCCCCCCCATCCAGTCCCCCCCCCATCCAGTCCCCCCCCCCATCCAGTCCCCCCCCCCCCTCCCCCCCCCCATCCAGTCCCACCCCCCATCCAGTCCCACCCCCCCATCCAGTCCCCCCCCCATCCAGTCCCCCCCCCCATCCAGTCCCCCCCCCCATCCAGTCCCCCCCCCCATCCAGTCCCCCCCCCCATCCAGTCCCCCCCCCCATCCAGTCCCCCCCCCCATCCAGTCCCCCCCCCCATCCAGTCCCCCCCCCCATCCAGTCCCCCCCCCCATCCAGTCCCCCCCCCCATCCAGTCCCCCCCCCATCCAGTCCCCCCCCCCATCCAGTCCCCCCCCCCATCCAGTCCCCCCCCCCCATCCAGTCCCCCCCCCCCATCCAGTCCCCCCCCCCCATCCAGTCCCCCCCCCCCATCCAGTCCCCCCCCCCATCCAGTCCCCCCCCCCATCCAGTCCCCCCCCCCCATCCAGTCCCCCCCCCCATCCAGTCCCCCCCCCCATCCAGTCCCCCCCCCCATCCAGTCCCCCCCCCCATCCAGTCCCCCCCCCCCATCCAGTCCCCCCCCCCCATCCAGTCCCCCCCCCCATCCAGTCCCCCCCCCATCCAGTCCCCCCCCCCATCCAGTCCCCCAACAGTCCCCCATCCAGTCCCCCCCCCCATCCAGTCCCCCCCCCCATCCAGTCCCCCCCCCCATCCAGTCCCCCCCCCATCCAGTCCCCCCCCCCATCCAGTCCCCCCCCCCCATCCAGTCCCCCCCCCATCCAGTCCCCCCCCCCCATCCAGTCCCCCCCCCATCCAGTCCCCCCCCCATCCAGTCCCCCCCCCATCCAGTCCCCCCCCCATCCAGTCCCCCCCCCATCCAGTCCCCCCCCCATCCAGTCCCCCCCCCATCCAGTCCCCCCCCCATCCAGTCCCCCCCCCCATCCAGTCCCCCCCCCATCCAGTCCCCCCCCCCATCCAGTCCCCCCCCCCATCCAGTCCCCCCCCCATCCAGTCCCCCCCCCATCCAGTCCCCCCCCCCATCCAGTCCCCCCCCCCATCCAGTCCCCCCCCCCATCCAGTCCCCCCCCCCATCCAGTCCCCCCCCCATCCAGTCCCCCCCCCATCCAGTCCCCCCCCCATCCAGTCCCCCCCCCATCCAGTCCCCCCCCCCATCCAGTCCCCCCCCCCCATCCAGTCCCCCCCCCCCCATCCAGTCCCCCCCCCCCCATCCAGTCCCCCCCCCCCCATCCAGTCCCCCCCCCCCCATCCAGTCCCCCCCCCCCATCCAGTCCCCCCCCCCCATCCAGTCCCCCCCCCATCACCCATCCAGTCCCCCCCCCCCCCATCCAGTCCCCCCCCCCCTCATCCAGTCCCCCCCCCCCCCATCCAGTCCCCCCCCCCCATCCAGTCCCCCCCCCCATCCAGTCCCCCCCCCCCATCCAGTCCCCCCCCCCCATCCAGTCCCCCCCCCCATCCAGTCCCCCCCCCCCATCCAGTCCCCCCCCCCCCATCCAGTCCCCCCCCCCCATCCAGTCCCCCCCCATCCAGTCCTCCTCTCCCCCCATCCAGTCCTCCTCTGCCCCCATCCAGTCCTCCTCTGCCCCTCTCCCCCTTCATCCAATCCCCAATCCTCTTGCCTTAATAAGGATTGGGAGAGCTTCAATCAAATTGAATGTTAGGCCCATGGCTCAGTCCCATATCCCTCTTACTCCTCATAATCATTGGGGCCCAGAAGGAGTCTATTCAATCTTGTAGATCCATGTGAACTCTCCCTGGAGTAATCCAGTCCCTGCTGCCTCAATCCCTGCAGCCCTGCAAGTTTATTTCCCTAATGCCCATCAGATTTCCCTTTCATGGTCTATGTCTCCATCTTCCACTGTGCAATAAGAAGTCTCACAACACCAGGTTAAAGTCCGACAGGTTTATTTGGTATTGCCAGCTTTTGGAGCGCCGCTCCTTCATCACCTGATGAAGGAGCTGTGCTCTGAAAGCTCGTGATTGAGGCGGACTGAAAAGATTGAGTATGTGGACATTAAGAATGAGGATGTGTTGGAAATCTTGAATAGCATCAAGATAGATAGGTCGACGGGACTGGATGGGATGTACCCCAGGTTACTGTGGGAGGTGAGGGAAGAGATTGCAGAGCTTCTGGCGATGATCTTTGCGTCGTTGATGGAGACGGGAGAGATTCCGGAGGATTGGAGGATTGCGGATGTGGTTCCTATATTCAAGAAAGGGAATAGGGATAGCCCAGGAAATTACCGACCGGTGAGTCTAACCTCAGTGGTTGGTAAGTTGATGGAGAAGATCCTGAGGGACAGTATTTATGAACATTTAGAGAAGTTTAGTATGCTCAAAAGTCGTCAGCACGGCTTTGTCAAAGGCAAATCGTGCCTTACGAGCCTGGTGGAGTTCTTTGAAAATGTGACTAAACACGTTGATGAAGGAAAAGCGGTAGATGTGGTTTACATGGACTTCAGCAAGGTGTTCGATAAGGTCCCCATGCAAGACTTCTCGAGAAAGTGAGAGGGCATGGGATCCAAGGGGCTGTTGCCTTGTGGATCCAGAACTGGCTTGCCTGCAGAAGGCAGAGAGTGGTTGTAGACGGGTCTTTTTCTGAATGAAGGTCGGTCACCAGTGGAGTGCCCCAGGGATCTGTTCTGGGACCCTTGCTGTTTGTCATTTTCATAAATGACCTGGATGAGGAAGTGGAGGGATGGGTTGGTAAGTTTGCCGACGACACAAAGGTTGGTGGTGTTGTGGATAGTTTGGAGGGATGTCAGAAGCTGCAGCGTGACATAGATAGGATGCAAGACTGGGCGGAGAAGTGGCAGATGGACTTCAACCCGGATAAATGTGTAGTGGTCCATTTTGGCAGGTCAAATGGGATGAAGGAGTATAATATGAAGGGTACCATTCTTAGCAGTGTAGAGGATCAGAAGGACCTTGGGGTCTGGGTCCATAGGACTCTTAAATCGGCCTCGCAGGGAGAGGAGGTGGTAAAGCAGGCGTATGGTGTGCTGGCCTTTATCAATCGAGGGATTGAGTTTAGGAGTCGGGAGATAATGATACAGCTTTATAAGACCCTCGTCAGACCCCACATGGAGTACTGTGCTCAGTTCTGGTCGCCTCATTACAGGAGGGATGTGGAAATTATTGAAAGGGTGCAGAGAAGATTTACAAGGATGTTGCCTGGATTGGTTGGCATGCCTTATGAGGATAGGTTGAGGGAGCTCGGTCTTTTCTCCTTGGAGAGACGAAGGATGAGAGGTGACCTGATAGAGGTGTACAAGATGTTGAGAGGTATAGATCGGGTGGATTCTCGGAGGCTTTTTCCCAGGGCTGAAATAGCTGCTATGAGAGGACACAGGTTTAAGGTGCAGGGGAGTAGGTACAGAGGAGATGTCAGGGGTAAGTTTTTCACTCAGAGGGTGGTGGGTGAGTGGAATCGGCTGCCGTCAGTGGTGGTGGAGGCAAACTCGATAGGGTCTTTTAAGAGACTTCTGGATGAGTACATGGAACTTAATAGGATTGAGGGTTAGAGGTAAGCCTATATATAAGCCTAGGTAGGTAGGGACGTGACCGGCACAACTTGTGGGCCAAAGGGCCTGTTTGTGCTGTATTTTTTCTATGTTCTATTACCACTTCTGCTGGGTAAAAAGACAAGTTCTTCACGTTTCAAACCACCCCTCACTCTGCTTCCCCGACCCCCCACACCCCCCCCCCCCCCTCCTCCATTTCCCATCTCTTGCCCAGAACCTTAAATCTGTCTCTCCCTAGACCTTGTCCCATCAGCTAATGGAACAGCTTTTCTTTGCCTGCGTCAACTAGACCCACCGCAATCTTGCTCATATCTCTCCTTCGCACGAATAACCCCAGCTCCCTCACCAAAAAACAATCTCCCATCCCTGGTACCATTCTGGCAAATCTCCTCTGCACTCTCTCTCTCTCTCGAGGACCCTCGCCTGTGCCTAGAAGTGTGGTGAGCAGAATTGGACACTGCTCTATTGCCTAACCAGAGCCTTACGGAGAGATTCAACATGGCTTCATCCCCCAAGTCAGACTATTGTTGGTTCAAGTCCCACTTCGGACAGTACAAGGTGCAGCTTCACACTCCCAGTGCAGTACCGAGGGGGTGCTGCACTGCTGCTGCCACCATTTTTATCCAATGGGACATTAAAGTAAAGGTGTGACTGCCCTCTCGGGTGGATGTAGAAGTTCCCATGTCAGGATTTTGAGGAGGAGGAGGAGGATGTTAAATCCAGTGGCCTGGACCAATGTTTGTGCCTCAACCAGCATTACTTTTTAAAAAAAAAACAAATTATCACGGCGTGGCTGGTGAGATCTTGCTGTGCACAAATTGTCTGCTGTGTGACCTACATTCTGACAGAGCATTCAATGGCCCTGGCTGTAAAATGCTTGGCTCATTCACAGATTGTGTAAGGCGCTACAGAAATGCAACATCTCAAATATTGATATGAGCTGAAAGTTTGTGCCTTTTTAAAAAAGTTTTTTTATTAGTGTTACAAGTACATTAACATTGCAATGAAGTTACTGTGAAAATCCCCTAGTTGTCACACTCTAGCGCCTGTTTGGGTACGTTGAGGGAGAATTTAGCATGGCCAATACACCTAACCAGCATGTCTTTCAGACTGTGGGAGGAAACCGGAGCACCCGGAGGAAACCCACGCAGACACGGGGAGAACGTGCAGACTCCACACAGACAGTGACCCAAGCCAGGAATCGAATCTGGGCGCCTTGAGGCAGCAGTGCTAACCACTGTGCTACCCTTGGTTTTTAGAGTTTTTGTAATTTGGACTAAATCTGAGTTTGTTTGAGGGCTGGTGAGTTCTCTTGGTCGATAGGCCAGCATTTTCCCCCAAAGCAAACCCACATGATGTATGTCATTCCACTCACTTGATGCTGGTTGGGATCTTGCTATGTCCGGACTGGCTGTTACTGTGTAACAAGCAATTAAAATTCGACAATAATTACGGTCCGTGGAATCATAGAATCCCCACAGTGCAGAATGAGGCCATTCAGCCCATCGACTCTGCACCATCCTTCATCAGAATTGGGCAACAATTAACTCCCTGATTCCAAACTGATGGAGTAAATCTATGATGTGGAGATGCCGGCGTTGGACTGGGGTAAGCACCGTAAGGAGTCTCACAACACCAGGTTAAAGTCCAACAGGTTTATTTGACAGCACGAGCTTTCGGAGTCTCAAGCTCCTTCATCAGGTGAGTGAGGACTTGTGTTCACAAACAGGGCATATATAGACATAAACTCAATTTACAAGATAATGTACGGCACAGATGCCATCATCTCTCGTGAGAATACCATCCACCATGTACATGGTACATACTCTTGCGACTCGGCCAACGTTGTCTACCTGATCTGCTGCAGGCAAGAATGTCCCGAGGCATGGTACATTGGGGAGACTATGCAGACGCTACAACAACGAATGAACGAACACTGCTCGACAATCACCAGGCAGGAGTGTTCCCTTCCAGTCGGGGAACACTTCAGCAGTCAAAGAACAATACAGCACAGGAACAGGCCCTTTGGCCCTCCAAGCCTGCGCTGCTCATGTGCCCACTAGACCATTCTTTTGTATCCCTCTATTCCCAGTCTGTTCATGTGGTTATCTAGATAAGTCTTAAACGATCCCAGCGTGTCCGCCTCAATCACCTTGCTTGGCAGTGCATTCCACCACCACCCTCTGTGTAAAATACGTCCCCCTGACATCTGTGTTGAACCTTGCCCCCCTCACCTTGAACTCGTGACCCCTTGTGTTCGTCACCTCCGACCTGGGAAAAAGCTTCCCACTGTTCACCCTATCTATGCCCTTCATAATTTTATACACCTCTGTTAGGTCGCCCCTCATCCTCCGTCTTTCCAGGGAGAACAACCCCAGTTTACCCAATCTCTCCTCATAGATAAGACCCTCCATACCAGGCAACATCCTGGTAAACCTTCTCTATACTCTTTCCAAAGCCTCCACGTCCTTCTGGTAGTGTGGCGACCAGAACTGGACGCAGTGTTCCAAATGTGGCCTAACCATCGTTCTATACATCTGCAACATCATATGCCAACTTTTATATTCTATGTCCCGTCCAATAAAGGCAAGCATGCCATATGCCTTCTTCACCACCCTCTCCACCTGTGCTGACACCTTTAAGGATCTGTGGACTTGTACACCCAGGTCCCTCTGTGTGTCTATACTCCTGATGGTTCTGCCATTTATTGTATAGCTCCCCCTTATATTAGATTTACCGAAATGCATCACTTCGCATTTATCTGGATTAAATTCCATCTGCCATTTCTCCGCACAATGTTCCAGCCTATCTATATCCTGCTGTATTCTCTGACAATGTTCATCACTATCTGCAACTCCAGCAATCTTTGTGTCGTCCGCAAACTTACTGATCACACCAGCTACATCTTCCTCCAAATCATTTATATATATATATCACAAACAGCAGAGGTCCCAGTACAGAGCCCGGCGGAACACCACTAGTCATGATGTGGAAATGCCGGCGTTGGACTGGGGTAAACTATTTGCGACCAAATAAATCTGTTGGACTTTAACCTGGTGTTGTTAGACTCCTTACTGTGAACACCACTAGTCACAGACCTCCAACCGGAAAAAGACCCCTCCACTGTTACCCTCTGTCTTCTATGGCTAAGCCAGTTCTCCACCCATCTAGCTAGCTCACCTTTTATCCCGAGAGATTTAACCTTTTGCACCAGCCTGCCATGAGGGACCTTGTCAAACGCTTTACTAAAATCCATATGGACGACATCCACGGCCCTTCCCTCGTCAATCGTTTTTGTCACCTCCTCAAAAAACTCAACCAAATTTGTGAGGCATGACCTCCCTCGTACAAAACCATGCTGTCTATCGCTAATGAGATTATTCCGTTCTAAATGCGCATATATCACGGGCATTCAGCCTCTGATCTTCGGGTAAGTTCTCCAAGGCGGCCTTCATGACGCACGACAACGCCGAATCGCTGAGCAGAAACTGATAGCCAAGTTCCGCACACATGAGGACGGCCTCAACTGGGACCTTGAGTTCATGTCACACTATCTGTAACCCCCACGACTTGCCTGGGCTTGCAAAATCTCACTAACTGTCCTGTCTGGAGACAATACACATCTCTTTAACCTGTGCTTGGCCCTCTCTCCACTCACATTGTCTGTACCTTTAAGACTTGATTATCTGTAAAGACTCGCATTCCAACCATTATCTTGTAAATTGAGTTTGTGTCTTTATATGCCCTGTTTGTGAACACAAGTCCTCACTCACCTGATGAAGAAGCTTGAGACTCCGAAAGCTAGTGCTGTCAAATAAACCACTTTAACCTGGAGTAAATCTAATCAGTAAATTATCAGGCGTCCTGACCATTCCAGTTTATGGAATAGTTGTTTATTTGATAAAGCTTGTGTAACTAAGAAATAAAATGACTGATCACGTGTGGGGGGGGGGGGGGGAGAATCTATTTCCCATGGCGAGAGGACAAGATAATTGGCGAAAGAACCAGAGGGAACGATGAGTGGGATTGTTTTCTTCTACACGGATCTGAATTCAACGAAAACAGATTGTATCGTAATATTCAATGTAGAGTTGGATGTAAACTTGGGGAAAGTGTTTTCACCTCTCAGGGCAGTGGAACTAATTGTTATTCAAAGAAATGACACAGAGTAACAAATGACGTCTTTCTGTGCTGTAAGGCAATTCTTGAAAATCCTGTTTTGCCGTGTTTAAATGATTAGATGATTATTTCTTTAGTGCACTTTAGATTATCAGGAAGAGACAAACTGTGGAGGAATCTCTTGTAGAAATTCAAATCATAAACTCACAACCTGATCGCTTGGTGTTGAAGAGAATGATCCATCCAGGGGTTGTGTTAATTGCTTAGTTTAACTCCGAAGAGTTGGGATGACTATTTTTCTCAAATCTATCTACAGCCTTGGTTGTGTGGACTGAAAACTTTGCCCCACCCTATTCCTACCCTGGTGCTGGTTCTGAATGTGAGATCTGATTATGGGATTTTATTTTTACTCTTTCATGGGATATGGACGTCGCTGGCAAGGCCAGCATTTGTTACTCATCCTTAATTGCCCTTGAACTGAGTTGTTTGCTGAGTTGCCTCAGGGGGCAGTTAAGTATCAGCCACATTGTGGTTCCAGAGCCACAGAAATCTGCCAGAAGACGGCAGATTTCCTTCCCTAAAGGACATTAATGAACATATGGGTTTTTACAACAAACGGTGATAGTTTCGTGGTCATCATTACAGAGACTAGTTTTCAATTTCAGCCTCATTAATTTAATTTAAATTCCACCAGCTGTCACGGTGGGATTTGAACCCATGTCCCCCAGAGCATTAACTTGGGTCCCTGGATTACTAGTCCAGTGGCATTGCCATTATGCTACCATCTATCTCCCCCTGTGATTTAAAAAAAATAAGGTAAATGTTTTGGCTTTGTTTAAGGATAAACTATGAGGGGATCACACGCTGGGGATCTGAGCAGCTTTCCCCGCTGGGCCCCTATCAGCTGGTCAGAGTGGAACAGGAGCTGGGGGCGATGGTGAATGTTCCTGTCCCTGAGGCAGGGAAAGATCAGCCAGAGTTCCTGCTGCCAATCAGGAATGAATCCTATTGAAAATTGCAAGAGTCTATCCATGTATGTGAACACTTATTGTTATGAGTGTGTGTGTGTGCCTGTGGGGGGGGGCGTGTGTGTGTGTCGTGTGAAGAGGGTCAGGCTTGGTTACAGTCACCAGTACCTGAGAGTGAATAATCTGTTTGTGTTCACTATCTGGGATTGCGTGTGTGAGAGAGCAAACACAGGCCGTACAGCAGCTGATGCTGGTGAGATAACCAAAACAAGCAGGGTGCAGGATTGAACAGGTTGAAGCTGAGAGTTTGGGAGTGATGGTGGTGGGGGGTGGGAAGGGGAGGCGGGGTGGGAAGTCAGAGGGGGGTGGAAAGAGGACAAGATTCCCATTCTGCCTCTCACAGGGTGCACTGGAAGTCGCGGAATGTGGTGCAGAATGGGACCACCGCCCCCTGTAAGTGCCACGTGTTTGAGTCTCACGCCAGCCACAAGTCACACTATCCAGTGACTGACGGCTGCTGATGTACCTTGTTTTATTGAGGTTCATTCATCCCCTCCCCTGAGTGGCTGTTGCTCTCAGTATGACATGGACGGGGCTGACTAATTTCTGTTGTTATTAACTGTGTCGCTCTACAGCCTGTCATGTGACCCAGTCCCCATTGAATTGTGAAATAAGCAAATATGTCAACACCAGCCCAATGTTAACCCCTTGCGTCTGGGAGAGAGCAGTTTAAATGGGATTGGGAGCAGCTCCTGACGCCTCGGGCCTTTTCTGCCATTCAGTAAGACCATGGCTGATCTTCTACATTAGCTTCACTTTCCCACACTGTCCCCACCCACATCCTGAGTGTGATTCACTCAGTGTCCAACTATCTGTCGATCTCAGTCTCGAATGTACACAATGACTCCATATCTATAGACACTGTTGGGGATCGACAAACTTAAAGGTTTACAGTACTGAGTGAAGAATTATTTCCTTATCTCAGTTTTAAATGACGAACACCTTTAACCTGAGACTGTGACCCCAGCCAGGGAGAAACTGAATCCACCCAGTCAAACCCTACCGGACAGAAATGGGCCATTTGGCGCCGCACTATGCAGTGTTTCCCTATAAGTGAGTATCCTCCTGCCTATTTCATCTCACCTTACAGAGAGGAGGCCATTCGGCCCTTCCAGTCAGATCATGGCTGTGCTGTATTGTTGGGACAATGAAGATTGTTCCTGGTATCAGAAGTTTACTGTCTTGAGAATTTTTAAGGAAGCTTTAGAAACATAGAAAAACTACAGCACAAACAGGCCCTTCGGCCCACAAGTTGTGCCGAACACATCCCGACCTTCTAGACCTACCTATAACCCTCCATCCTATTAAGCTCCATGTACTCATCCAGGAGTCTCTTAAAAGACCCTATTGAGTTCGCCTCCACCATCCCTGACAGCAGCCGATTCCACTCGCCCACCACCATCTGTGTGGAAAAACTTACCCCTAACATCTCCCCTGTACCTACCCCCAGCACCTTAAACCTGTGTCCTCTCGTAGCAGCCATTTCCACCCTGGGAAAAAGCCTCTGAGAGTCCATCCGATCTATGTCTCTCAACATCTTATACACCTCTATTAGAACATAGAACATAGAACATTACAGCGCAGAACAGGCCCTTCGGCCCACGATGTTGCACCGACCAGTTAAAAAAAAACTGTGACCCTCCAACCTAAACCAATTTCTTTTCGTCCATGAACCTATCTACGGATCTCTTAAACGCCCCCAAACTAGGCGCATTTACTACTGATGCTGGCAGGGCATTCCAATCCCTCACCACCCTCTGGGTAAAGAACCTACCCCTGACATCGGTTCTATAACTACCCCCCCTCAATTTAAAGCCATGCCCCCTCGTGCTGGATTTCTCCATCAGAGGAAAAAGGCTATCACTATCCACCCTATCTAAACCTCTAATCATCTTATATGTTTCAATAAGATCCCCTCTTAGCCGCCGCCTTTCCAGCGAAAACAATCCCAAATCCCTCAGCCTCTCCTCATAGGATCTCCCCTCCATACCAGGCAACATCCTGGTAAACCTCCTCTGCACCCTCTCCAAAGCCTCCACATCCTTCCTGTAATGTGGGGACCAGAACTGCACACAGTACTCCAAGTGCGGCCGCACCAGAGTTGTGTACAGTTGCAACATAACGCTACGACTCCTAAATTCAATCCCCTACCAATAAACGCCAAGACACCATATGCCTTCTTAACAACCTTATCTACTTGATTCCCAACTTTCAGGGATCTATGCACACATACACCTAGATCCCTCTGCTCCTCCACACTATTCAAAGTCCTCCCGTTAGCCCTATACTCAACACATCTGTTATTCCTACCAAAGTGAATTACCTCACACTTCTCCGCATTAAACTCCATCCGCCACCTCTCGGCCCAACTTTGCAACCTGTCTAAGTCTTCCTGCAAACTACGACACCCTTCCTCACTGTCTACCACACCACCGACTTTGGTGTCATCAGCAAATTTGCTAATCCACCCAACTATACCCTCATCCAGATCATTAATAAATATTACAAACAGCAGTGGCCCCAAAACAGATCCCTGAGGTACACCACTTGTAACCGCACTCCATGATGAATATTTACTATCAACCACCACCCTCTGTTTCCTATCCGCTAGCCAATTCCTGATCCAATTTCCTAGATCACCCCCAATCCCATACATCTGCATTTTCTGCAGAAGCCTACCATGGTGAACCTTATCAAACGCCTTACTAAAATCCATATATACCACGTCCACTGCCTTGCCCCCATCCACCTCCTTGGTCACTTTCTCAAAAAACTCAATAAGGTTAGTAAGGCACGACCTACCTGCCACAAAACCATGCTGACTATCACCTATCAATTCATTACTCTCCAAATAACTATAAATCCTATCCCTTATAATTTTTTCCAACATCTTGCCGACAACAGAAGTGAGACTCACCAGTCTATAATTCCCGGGGAAGTCTCTGTTCCCCTTCTTAAACAATGGGACAACATTCGCTAACCTCCAATCTTCTGGTACTATACCAGAGGCCAACGACGACCTGAAGATCAGAGCCAGAGGCTCTGCAATCACTTCTCTTGCCTCCCAGAGAATCCTTGGATAAATCCCATCCGGACTAGGTCTCCTCTCATCCTTCGGCTCTCCAAGGAGAAAAGACCGAGCTCCCTCAGCCTATCCTCATAAGGCATGCCACTCAATCCAGGCAACATCCTTGTAAATCTCCTCTGCACCCTTTCAATCTTTTCCACATCCTTCCTATAGTGAGGCGACCAGAACTGAGCACAGTACTCCAAGTGGGGTCTGACGAGGGTCTTATATAGCTGCATCATTATCCCCGGACTCCTAAACTCAATCCCTCGATTGATAAAGGCCAGCACACCATACGCCTTCCTAACCACCTCCTCCACCTGCGGGGCCGATTTCAGAGTCCTGTGGACCCGGACCCCAAGGTCCTGCTGATCCTCTACCGTACTAAGAGTCTTTCCCTTTATATTGTACTCCTTCATCCCATTTGTCCTACCAAAATGGACCACGACGCATTTATCTGGGTTGAAGTCCATCTGCCACTTCTCCGCCCAGTCTTGCATCCTATCTATGTCCCTCTGTAACTTCTGACATCCCTCCAGACTATCCACAACCCCACCAGCCTTCGTGTCATTGGCAAACTTACCAACCCATCCCTCCGCTTCCTCATCCAGGTCATTTATGAAAATGACAAACAGCAAGGGTCCCAGAACAGATCCCTGGGGCACACCACTGGTGACCGACCTCCATTTAGAAAAAGACCCATCTATACCCACTCTCTGCCTCCTTTGGGCAAGCCAGTTCTGGATCCACCGGGCAGCAGCCCCTTGGATCCCATGCCCTCTCACTTTTTCTAGAAGCCTTGCATGGGGGACCTTATCGAACGCCTTGCTAAAATCCATATAAACCACATCTACCACCTTCCCTTCGTCAATGTGTTTAGTCACATTTTCGAAGAACTCCACCAGTCTCGTAAGGCACGATCTGCCCTTGACAAAGCCATGCTGCGTATTCTTGAGCATACTAAACTTCTCTAAATGCTCATATATCCTGTCCCTCAGGATCTTCTCCATCAGTTTACCAACCACTGAGGTTAGACTCACCGGTCGGTAATTACCTGGGTTATCCCTATTCCCCTTCTTGAAAATAGGAACCACATCCGCAATCCTCCGGCACCTCTCCTGTCTCCATTGACGACGCAAAGATCATCGCCAGAGGCTCTGCAATCTCCTCCCTCACCTCCCACAGTAACCTGGGGTACATCCCATCCGGACCCGGCGACTTATCTATCTTGATGCCATTCAAAGATTCCAGCACAACCTCTTTCTTAAAGTCCACATACTCAATCCTTTCAGTCCACCGCACGCCCGCAGTGCATCCACCCAGGTCCTTCTCTGTGAAAACCGAGGCAAAATACTCATTAAGCACCTCTGCCATTTCTACTGGTTCCGTTCAGACTTTCCCGCCTTCACCTTTTATAGGCCCTATTCCATCACGTCTCATCCTTTTACTCTTCACATATTTCTAGAACGCCTTAGGGTTCTCCTTAATCCTACCTGCCAGGGCCTTCTCGTGACCCCTTCTGGCTCTCCTAATTTCCTTCTTTAGTCCCTTCCTACAAGCCGTATACTCTTCTAAATCCCTATCTTCGCCTTTGAGGGGTGTAGTGGTAATTCCACTGGACTGACAGTCCAGGCTAATGAACACTCTGAGCACACGGGTTCAAATCCCACCACAGCAGCTGGTGGAATTCAAATTCAATACGTAAAAATTTGGAATTGAAAAGCTCGTCTCGGTAATGATGGCCTTGGAACTGTAACCAACTGTTATAAAAACCCAGCTGGTTCACGAATGTCCTTTAGTGGTCTGGCCTACATGTGACTCCAGACCGACAGAAACGTGATGACTCTTAACTGCCTTCTGAAATGGCTTAGCGAGTGACTCAGTTCAGGGGCAGTTAGGGATGGACACCTAGTGCTCGTCCAGCTAGCGACACCCACATCTCGTGAATGAATTTTTAAAAAATGAGTTCCAATTCCACCGACGCAGTTTGAGAATTTTAGTTTTGTTTTTTTAAAGTCTGGAATAAATTTGGTTTCAATCAAAGTGTGCTTGGTGTTGTTGGGATTATTGTGGAAACCCACCTAGATCACTAATGTAGGGAGGGAGATCTTGCCTGGTCTGGGTCTGTACGCCTGTACGTGACTCCACACCCGCCTCTTAACTGCCACTGTGATGGTTATGCGCGCCTGCCAGTCACCCTATATCTGTCAGCCAACTGCCCAGCTTATCGCAGCCTGGCACAGTGTGTTGGGATTGAGTGCCCCAAGAGCATTTGATATTGATTCAAACCCCATGAAGACTCGCAGCATCAGCTTAAACATGAGCACGGAAACTTTGTGCTGATTACCACCCACTGCCTTCCTTCGGCTAATGAATCAGCACTCCTCTGTGTGGAATGAGTGGTGTGCTGGCACCACTGCTGACTGGGCTGACCACATCCTGAATGACACAGCTGCCAGAGCGGGCCGTCAGCAAGTAGAACCAACAAGAGGGCCAAACCTACTTGGCCTCGATCTCGGTAATTAACCATGTCACTGACGCTTCTGTCCATGACAGTATTGAATGACTGTGTTTACTGTCCCTGCAGAAGCAAGTTTCTGGTCTTCTTCCTGAGGACACGTACCATCACGCTGTGTGCCACTGCGACTAATAAATAAAATACATTCAGTACAGCTCTGCCAGCTGAAAACTGGGCATCCACAAGGCTCACTGGGCCATCAGCAGAATTGCACTCGATCACAATCTGTAACCTCATGGCCCCCGGCACTCTACCATCATGTTGAGACCAGGAGATGAAGCCTGGTTCAGTAGGAGTGCAGGACCTTGTCACAAACGGAACCTTCCAAAACCATTACCTAGAAAAACAAAGATAATGTGTGCTTGGGAACTCCGCCCCTGCAAGTTCTCCTCCAAGTCACTCACCATCCTGACTTGGAAATATATCGGCCGTTCCTTCACCTGTCGCTAGGTGAAAATCCTGGAACTCCCTCCTTAACAGCACTGTGGGTGTACCTACACCACATGCAGCGATTCAAGGAGGCAGCTCACCACTACCTTCTCGAGGGTAATTAGGAATGGACAATAAATATTGATGCCTGTGACCCCACATTGTTGGAAGCCATTGACTGACACAGCAGGGGACCATGTGGCCTACCAATACCCAGAACAGGCTTGATGTTCATCTCCAGTTATGCCTGGAGCTCATGAGTCCGAAGGGTTAGGTTGATTGGCCATGCTGAATTGACCCTACTGTCAGGGGGGTTAGCAGGGTAAATATGTGCAGTTTCAGGAATAGGACCTGGGTAGGGCTTGTGGTCGGTACACACCCGATGGGCTGAATGGCCTCCTTCTGCACTGTAGGGATTCTCTGATTCTCAGTGTCGTGCTTGCTCAGGCAGATCCAATGCCCTCAGTTCTATCACTTTCGCTCGGCTATCTTCCAAGCAGATTGCAACATTAGAGGGAGCGGAACTGAAACCGTGCGAAGAACCTCATCTCGGTCCAAGCCTCACATGAAGTAAAACTGCCTGGAATTTGGTATGGTGCTGAGGCTGCACTCAATCTCCAGGGCAGCTGGCGAGAGACAATGGAGAACTGGGGAGGTGACGGCCTAGTGGTATTATCGCTAGACTATTAATCCAGAAACTCAGCGAATGTTCTGGGGACCCGGGTTTGAATCCCACCACGGCAGATGGTGGAATTTGAATTCAATAAAAAAATCTGGAATTAGCCCCATGACCAACGAATGAATTAAAAGAAGAACTAGGGGATATTTGAATGGATCGAGAGTAACGAGGAGAAGGCAAAGCCAATCTGAAAATGAAAAATGATCCCAGTCCCTTATTCCAATTTGCACCTTGTCCCACTTGCCCATTATCCCCGGCGCACACTGTCTCCCAGTCTGACAGCCTTGATTTTTAAAATTCCCATGTTCAAATCCTTCCATCGCCTCCTCGCTCCTCCCTACCTCGAATCTCCTCCAGCCCTACAATCCTTCAAGCGCCTTGAGTTTCTCTCATCCTGGCCTTCAGAACCTCCAGATTTAATCACTCCTCCATTGGTGTTTGTGCCTTCACTTGTTTCGACCCCAATCTCTGGAATCCTCCTCTTTAAGATGCTTAAAGTTGTCTTTGACCAAGCTTGGTCGCCTGAACTAATATCTCCCGATGTAGTTCAGTGTCAAATTTCATTTAATAACATTGCTGTTTTAGTGCCTTTTGGACATTTCAATAACTTAAGGATGCCACATAAATCAAAGAACAAAGAACAGTACAGCACAGGAAACAGGCTCTTCGGCCCTCCAAAATCCTTTTATTCTTTGGTGTCACTGGCAAGGCCAGCACTTTTGCCCTTGAACCAAGTGTCTCGCTTGGCCACCGCAGAGGGCAGTTAAGAGTCAACCACATTGCTGTGGGTCTGGAGTCACATGTGGGCCAGACCGGGGTAAGGATGGCAAATTTCCTTCCCTAAAGGACATTAGTGAACCAGACGAGTTTTTACAATAATCGATGATAGTTTCATGGTTACCATTACCAGTTTTATAATCCAGCTGTAATGGTGGGATTTGAACCCATGTCCCCAAAGCATTGACTTGGGCCTCCAGATTGCCAACCAGTGTTATTACCGTTACACCATTATCTCCCTCTACAAATATTTCATGAGTACATATCATTGTTGGTATTGTCATCACAGGCTCACTGGTGCCTATGTTTGGTTTCTGAATGTGGATGCTGTTGGCAGTTATTGGCCATCCTCGCTACGAAACGTTGTTAGTGAAGCACTACTGGGACCAGCTTTGATAGTTGATCGTCTCGCTGGGTAACTTCGAATGGTAATTAAAGAGCCAACGACATTGATGAAGGGACTGGGAGCCAGACCAGGTGCTAGACTTGGAAGTTGGTGTGCATTTTGAGCAAGCTGAGAGGGGTGATTGAAAAGCAGCAGTGCTGGTAAGAGATTAATTGGATTAATTGAATTGTTTATTTATTTAATTAGTCAGCTAGTGTGTGTATTTTTTTGGCCTTTACTTTAACAGCAGTTTTTCAAGTTTAAAGTGAAAACTAGAAGTGGGCAGCAAAGGAGTCTGGGAAGGGTTTTTATTTTAACTTTAAAAGTCAGTTACCTGGGTGGTTCCCCCTCATTGATCCACTGGAGCAAGCTGAGAGGGGTGATTGAAAAGCAGCAGTGCTGGTAAGAGATTAATTGGATTAATTGAATTGTTTATTTATTTAATTAGTCAGCTAGTGTGTGTATTTTTTTGGCCTTTACTTTAACAGCAGTTTTTCAAGTTTAAAGTGAAAACTAGAAGTGGGCAGCAAAGGAGTCTGGGAAGGGTTTTTATTTTAACTTTAAAAGTCAGTTACCTGGGTGGTTCCCCCTCATTGATCCACTGGAGCAAGCTGAGAGGGGTGATTGAAAAGCAGCAGTGCTGGTAAGAGATTAATTGGATTAATTGAATTGTTTATTTATTTAATTAGTCAGCTAGTGTGTGTATTTTTTTGGCCTTTACTTTAACAGCAGTTTTTCAAGTTTAAAGTGAAAACTAGAAGTGGGCAGCAAAGGAGTCTGGGAAGGGTTTTTATTTTAACTTTAAAAGTCAGTTACCTGGGTGGTTCCCCCTCATTGATCCACTGGAGCAAGCTGAGAGGGGTGATTGAAAAGCAGCAGTGCTGGTAAGAGATTAATTGGATTAATTGAATTGTTTATTTATTTAATTAGTCAGCTAGTGTGTGTATTTTTTTGGCCTTTACTTTAACAGCAGTTTTTCAAGTTTAAAGTGAAAACTAGAAGTGGGCAGCAAAGGAGTCTGGGAAGGGTTTTTATTTTAACTTTAAAAGTCAGTTACCTGGGTGGTTCCCCCTCATTGATCCACTGGAGCAAGCTGAGAGGGGTGATTGAAAAGCAGCAGTGCTGGTAAGAGATTAATTGGATTAATTGAATTGTTTATTTATTTAATTAGTCAGCTAGTGTGTGTATTTTTTTGGCCTTTACTTTAACAGCAGTTTTTCAAGTTTAAAGTGAAAACTAGAAGTGGGCAGCAAAGGAGTCTGGGAAGGGTTTTTATTTTAACTTTAAAAGTCAGTTACCTGGGTGGTTCCCCCTCATTGATCCACTGGAGCAAGCTGAGAGGGGTGATTGAAAAGCAGCAGTGCTGGTAAGAGATTAATTGGATTAATTGAATTGTTTATTTATTTAATTAGTCAGCTAGTGTGTGTATTTTTTTGGCCTTTACTTTAACAGCAGTTTTTCAAGTTTAAAGTGAAAACTAGAAGTGGGCAGCAAAGGAGTCTGGGAAGGGTTTTTATTTTAACTTTAAAAGTCAGTTACCTGGGTGGTTCCCCCTCATTGATCCACTGGAGCAAGCTGAGAGGGGTGATTGAAAAGCAGCAGTGCTGGTAAGAGATTAATTGGATTAATTGAATTGTTTATTTATTTAATTAGTCAGCTAGTGTGTGTATTTTTTTGGCCTTTACTTTAACAGCAGTTTTTCAAGTTTAAAGTGAAAACTAGAAGTGGGCAGCAAAGGAGTCTGGGAAGGGTTTTTATTTTAACTTTAAAAGTCAGTTACCTGGGTGGTTCCCCCTCAGTAGTAGTTTTTTTTTTTCTCTCGGGCCCCTAGCCCTATAAATTGGTGCAGAGGAGATACCCGATCCTCTACACTGGTAGAGGATCCCACCCTTCCATCCTCCTCTAACCTAATTATAAGTGTGGGGAAGTTTTTTGTTTTCTTTTTTTCTTGCTGGTAATGGCTTCAGGGATGGCAGTTCAGGCAGTATGCTGCATCTCCTGTGGGATGTATGTGGTGAGGAAATCCAGTAGTGTTTCAGGAGATTTTAGTTGTAAGAAGTGCATTAGATTGCAGCTTCTGGAGGAGCGTGTAAAGGAGCTGGAGGGGGAGGTAGAGGAACTCCGCATAATTCGGGAGGCGGAGGTGGAAGTTGATAGGAGTTATAGAGAAATAGTAACTCCTAGAAATGAGGCTTGGGTCAATGCCAGGAGGAGGGGTAAGAAGCAATCGGGAAGACAATCCCCTGGGGCGGTTCCCCTCCATAATAGGTTTTCGGTGCTGGAGGCTACAGTTGAGGAGGAATCAACTGAGCATAGAGAGCAGATCTCTGGGGGTGAGCCGAGTGAGAAAGCTCAGGTGGTTAGGGGCTGTAAAAGACTGGGCCTTGTGATTGGGGACTCCACAATTAAGGGGACAGATAGGAGGGTCGGAACTAAAGGTAGGGACTCAGGGTTGGTGTGTTGCCTACCAGGGGCTGGGGTCCGGGATGTGTCTGACAGGGTATTCAAGACTCTTAGGGGGGAGGGAGATAAACCACAAGTTATTGTACATGTGGGGACACACGACATAGGGAGGATAGGGGAAGGGGATATTAGGCAGGGATTTATGGAGTTGGGGTGGAAACTAAAGGCCAAGACTGACAGAGTGGTTATCTCTGGACTCTTGCCTGTACCACGGGATAGTTTAGAGAGGAATAGGGAGAGGGAAGGTTTGAATTCATGGCTGAGGGGATGGTGCAGGAGGGAGGGGTTCAGGTACTTAAGCAATTGGGGCTCGTACTGGGGAAGGTGTGACCTCTATGAGAAGGATGGTCTACACCTTAATCAGAAGGGGACCAATATCCTGGGGGGTAAATTTGCTAAGGCCATGCAGGGAGGTTTAAACTGATTCGGGGGGGGGGAGGGATCCTGAGTAGTGGGGCTGAAAGTGAGGGATGCATGGATGGGGACTGCAATGCACGGCATTGCAGAGGTGGGGTGGAGCAGGGTTTGAAATGTGTATACTTCAATGCCAGGAGTATTCGCAATAAAGTGGGTGAACTTGCAGCGTGGATCAGTACCTGGGACTTCGATGTTGTGGCTATTTCAGAGACATGGATAGAGCAGGGGCAGGAATGGATGCTGCAGGTCCCGGGGTTCAAATGTTTTAGTCGAAGTAGGGAAGGAGGTAGAAGAGGGGGAGGGGTAGCATTATTGGTCAGAGATTGTATCACAGTGTCAGAGAGGAGGTTTGATGAGGACTTATCTGTTGAGGTAGTATGGGCGGAGATTAGAAATAGGAGAGGAGAGGTCACCCTGTTGGGAGTCTTTTATAGACCTCCTAAAAGTTCTAGAGAGGTTGAGGAAAGGATTGCGGAGTCAATCCTGCTTAGGAGTGAAAGTAATAGGGCAATTGTTATGGGGGATTTTAACTTGACTAATATTGACTGGAATTGTTATAGCTCTAGCTCGTTAGAGGGGTCAGTTTTTGTTCAGAGCGTGCAGGAAGGTTTTTTGACTCAGTATGTAGACAGGCCAACTAGAGGTGAGGCTATATTGGATCTGGTGCTGGGAAATGAGCCAGACCAGGTGCTAGACTTGGAAGTTGGTGTGCATTTTGGTGATAGTGACCACAATTCGGTTACGTTCACCTTAGTGATGGAAAGGGATAGGCATGAACCTCGGGCCAGTGGTTTTAGCTGGGGGAAGGGTAATTATGAGGCTATTAGGAGAGAATTAGGAAACATAGGTTGGACTAGGAGATTACAGGGACTGGGAACGTCCGACATGTGGAGTTTTTTCAAGGAGCAGCTACTGCGAGTCTGTGATAGGTATGTCCCTGTCAGGCAAGGAGGAATTGGTAGGGCTAGGGAACCGTGGTGCACCAAAAAAGTTTCTTTGTTGGTTAAAAAGAAAAAGGAGGCTTATGTTCGGGTGAGACGTGAGCACTCGGGTAGTGCACTAGAAAGCTTTAGATTGGCTAAGAGGGAGTTGAAGAGCGAGCTTAGAAGGGCTAAAAGGGGACATGAGAAGACTTTGGCGGATAGGGTTAAAGAGAATCCTAAGGCGTTCTATAGGTATGTCAAGAACAGAAGGTTGGTTAGGGCAAGTTTAGGGCCAGTTATAGATGGCAGAGGGAAGTTATGTGTGGAACCGGAGGAGATTGGTGAAGCATTGAACCAATATTTCTCTTCGGTGTTCACGCAAGGGGACATGAATATAGCTGAGGAGGACACTGGGTTGCAGGGGAGTAGAATAGACAGTATTACAGTTGATAAGGAGGATGTGCAGGATATTCTGGAGGGTCTGAAAATAGATAAATCCCCTGGTCCGGATGGGATTTATCCAAGGATTCTCTGGGAGGCAAGAGAAGTGATTGCAGAGCCTCTGGCTCTGATCTTCAGGTCGTCGTTGGCCTCTGGTATAGTACCAGAAGATTGGAGGTTAGCGAATGTTGTCCCATTGTTTAAGAAGGGGAACAGAGACTTCCCCGGGAATTATAGACCGGTGAGTCTCACTTCTGTTGTCGGCAAGATGTTGGAAAAAATTATAAGGGATAGGATTTATAGTTATTTGGAGAGTAATGAATTGATAGGTGATAGTCAGCATGGTTTTGTGGCAGGTAGGTCGTGCCTTACTAACCTTATTGAGTTTTTTGAGAAAGTGACCAAGGAGGTGGATGGGGGCAAGGCAGTGGACGTGGTATATATGGATTTTAGTAAGGCGTTTGATAAGGTTCACCATGGTAGGCTTCTGCAGAAAATGCAGATGTATGGGATTGGGGGTGATCTAGGAAATTGGATCAGGAATTGGCTAGCGGATAGGAAACAGAGGGTGGTGGTTGATAGTAAATATTCATCATGGAGTGCGGTTACAAGTGGTGTACCTCAGGGATCTGTTTTGGGGCCACTGCTGTTTGTAATATTTATTAATGATCTGGATGAGGGTATAGTTGGGTGGATTAGCAAATTTGCTGATGACACCAAAGTCGGTGGTGTGGTAGACAGTGAGGAAGGGTGTCGTAGTTTGCAGGAAGACTTAGACAGGTTGCAAAGTTGGGCCGAGAGGTGGCGGATGGAGTTTAATGCGGAGAAGTGTGAGGTAATTCACTTTGGTAGGAATAACAGATGTGTTGAGTATAGGGCTAACGGGAGGACTTTGAATAGTGTGGAGGAGCAGAGGGATCTAGGTGTATGTGTGCATAGATCCCTGAAAGTTGGGAATCAAGTAGATAAGGTTGTTAAGAAGGCATATATTGGTAGGGGGATTGAATTTAGGAGTCGTAGCGTTATGTTGCAACTGTACACAACTCTGGTGCGGCCGCACTTGGAGTACTGTGTGCAGTTCTGGTCCCCACATTACAGGAAGGATGTGGAGGCTTTGGAGAGGGTGCAGAGGAGGTTTACCAGGATGTTGCCTGGTATGGAGGGGAGATCCTATGAGGAGAGGCTGAGGGATTTGGGATTGTTTTCGCTGGAAAGGCGGCGGCTAAGAGGGGATCTTATTGAAACATATAAGATGATTAGAGGTTTAGATAGGGTGGATAGTGATAGCCTTTTTCCTCTGATGGAGAAATCCAGCACGAGGGGGCATGGCTTTAAATTGAGGGGGGCTAGTTATAGAACCGATGTCAGGGGTAGGTTCTTTACCCAGAGGGTGGTGAGGGATTGGAATGCCCTGCCAGCATCAGTAGTAAATGCGCCTAGTTTGGGGGCGTTTAAGAGATCCGTAGATAGGTTCATGGACGAAAAGAAATTGGTTTAGGTTGGAGGATCACAGTTTTTTTTTTAACTGGTCGGTGCAACATCGTGGGCCGAAGGGCCTGTTCTGCGCTGTAATGTTCTATGTTCTATGTTCACCATGGAAGTAACTGTTTATCCGCGATTTATTTGATGAATTGAAGTTCCCTGAATCCCCCAGGGCAGGATTTAAATTCGTGTCTCCAGATTCCTGGACCAGTAACGCGATAATTGTGCGACCGTTCCTTATCGTAAAGGATCGTGGAATTCTAAAACACAAGTTACACCCTGAGGGAGCCGGGATGTTTTGCGGTGGTTTTGAAAGACCTCAGATTTTCCCGTCCCATCCGCCACGGTCAGCCAAGATCTTCCGGTCTTGGGGCGAGCGTGGTCGGAAAATCCCGCCGCTCACGATGGGCATTGGCGCTGCCCACTAAGCTGGGCGCACCCCCAGATTGAATGAATCATAGCAACTTTCCCGCAAATTGTGGCCCGTCAATCATTCTCAGCTGTGTATTAATCAAAGGATGCCCGAGTTAGCACTCTTAAATATATTGGATGTTGTTAGAATGAATTTGCATCTTAAAACTCTGACCAATCATCCTAGCTTGTGACAGATATGGCAAATAAAGCTTGTCCTTCTTGTTAGGGAGGACGGTGGGTGTGGGGAGGGGAATGGAGAACACTTCTCAAAATGGGGTGGCGGGGGTTAATTTGTGGTGGGCACTGGCAGTTGTGCCCAAACTCTGCCACTCTTCCCCCCCCCCCCCCCCTCTCCCACTTCCCAATAGGTTTTTAAAAACCTACGGGTGTCCCTTGGGTCAGACCGGAATGTTCTTTCCTGAACCTTTACCTCGCGATAGGGCGGCATGGTGGCACAGTGGCTAGCGCTGCTGCCCCACAGTCTCAGGGACCGGGGTTCGATTCCGGCCTCGGATGACTGTCTGTGTGGAGTTTGCACATTTTCCCCGTGTCTGAAAGCAAATTACTGCGGATGCTGGAATCTGAAACCAAAAGAGAAACTGCTGGAAAATCTCATCAGGTCCGGCAGCATCTGCAAGCAGAGAAAAGAGCTGACAAAGGGTGGTCTGGACTCGCAACGTCGGCTCTTTTCTCTCCTTACAGATGCTGCCAGACTTGCTGAGATTTTCCAGCATTTTCCCTTTTGGCTCCCCGTGTCTGCGTGGGTTTCCTCCGGGTGCTCCGGTTTCCTCCCACAGCCTGAAAGACGTGCTGGTTAGGTGCATTGGTCATGGTAATTGCCCTTGGTGTCAGGGGAATCAGCAGGATAAATACAGAGGGTTACAGGGATAGGGCCTGGGTTAGGATCGTTGTTAATGCAGGCTCAATGGGCCAAATGGCCTCCTCCTGCACTGTGGGGATTCTATGATTCTATGATGTTATCTTTCAGAAACAACTGACTGATGTCATGAAATGTCATCGGGACCAAGTGGATAAGTTTGTGAAGATGAAGAGGCGGAATGAGGAAAAGATTGTGGGAATCAAGGTACATTTGGACTGGATTGTGGCTCCCTTACCCACTCTCGATCTTTTAATTGAGGATTCTCGGCATGATGTTGGCCAGATGAATTTCTCTGCTCCTGTCCTTCTCTCTGACCTGTCTCCTCCAGAACCAGGTCCATCTCCTCCATTCTCTCAGGTCCATCGGTGATTTTATCAAATCTGCCGACAAGAGTGGTGCTGTTGTTGTTGTCTGGTGTACTCACCTCTACCTTAGAGTGCCAACGCTGAGTCACTTCTAACCTCCCCCTGGACCATGGTCCCCACCAGTGAACATCAAACCATTGTTTCCAGGACGGACACTGCCCTCATCTGCTCTGCTGACCTTCCCTCCACAGCCTCCAGCTTCATAGTCCCCCAACCCCACGCATCCCGCTTCTTCCCAAAATCCACAAACAGGACTGTCCCGCCATCGTATCAGCCTGTTCCTGCCCGACTGAACTCATTTCCTCCTATCTCGACTTCATCTTCTCTCCCCATGTCCATTCGCTTCCCGTCTACATTCCCGATTCCTCTGATGCCCTACGTCATATCAAAAGTTCCCAGTTCCCTGGCCCTAACCACCACCTCCTCACTATAGACGTCCAGTCCCTCGACACCTCCATTCCTCACCAGGAGGGTCTGAGGCCTCCACTTCCTCCTTGAGCAGAGGCCCCATCCGCACCACTCCCCCCGCCCGCCTGACTGAACTTGTTCTGTCACAAAGTAATTTTGCCTTTAACTTGTCTCACTTCCTGCAAACAGCAGGTGTGACTATGGGTACCCACAGGGGCCCCAGTTACACCTGCCATTTTGTGGGTTATGTGGAACACTCCTTGTTCCAGTCTGACTCAGACTCCCTCCTAACTCTGTTACATCGATGGCTGTATCAATGCTGCTTCGTGCTCCTGTCTGGACCTAGGAAAATATAACAATTTTTGCTGCCAATTTCCCGCCCTCTCACCTTCACATGGTCTGTCTCCAACACTTCCCTTCCCTTCCTTGACCTCTCTGTTCCCAGTGATAGGCAGTCTACTAATGTTCATTAAAAAACCCACTGACTTCCACAGTTACCCTGACTACAGCTCCTCACACCCTGCTCCCTGTAAGGACCCCATCCCAATCTCCCGGTTTCTCTGCCTCCGTCACGTCTGTTTCAACGATGCTACTTTCCAAATGGCACTTTGGATCTGTCTGCTGCTGCTTTAAGGCATAAATCCTCCCACTTTGGCTGACAAGGCTCTCAACCATGTCCGACCCACTTCCTGCACCTCTGCTCTAACCTTTCCCCTCCCTCCCAGAGCCAAATAGGGCCCCCCCTTGTCCTGAATTTCTACCCCATCAGTCTCCATATCCCAAGGGCTATCCTCTGCCAACTCCAGAATGATGCCACATCTTCCCCTAACCAGCGTTCATTGGGATCATTGCCCCTGTGATCCCCTGGTCCATTCCTCTACCATCCCCTTCCCACTGCACCTTCCCATGCAATCGCCGGGGGTACAACACCTGCCTTTTATCTCCTTCCTCCACACCACCCAAGACCTGAAACACTCCTTCCGATGGAGGCACCATTTTAATTGTCCTGTCTCGATCTGTTCCACTGTATTCATTGCTCCCACTGCGGTCTCCTCTACATTGGGAGGACTGAACACAGACCGGGTGATTGCTTTGCGGGGCATCTCTGTGGAGTCTGTAAGCACGATCCCAACCTTCCTACAACTTTTCAATTCACCATCTTGCTCCCTCGCGCTGACATCTCTGTCCTTGGCCTGCTGCAATGTTCCAGTGAAGCCCAAGGCAAACTGGAGGAACAGGACCTCGTCTTCTGATTAGACACTTTACAGCCTTCTGGATTTGACATTGAATTCACCGACTTCAGCCGCTGAGCTTTGCCCTCCAGTTTGTATCCTTCCCCATCCTCGGTTCTCATGCTCTGTTTTGAGACTGCACTGGCCCTTTCTCTGCAATGCACACATTCTGCTACTTATCTTTCAGACAGTACTGACCTTTGTTCTGCTATTAACACCTACTCTGGATTAAAGCTTTAGTCTTTAATGCTAACATTACCACTCTCTTTGTCTTGTGTTCCATTGCATGTTTATCATTTAATCTCTGCTGCCTTCTAACCCCTGGCTGTATTTTGCTCCAACCCCCGCCTCCCCCCCCCCCTCCCGCCCCCTTTCCCTTTTTAAAACCCATCACATGTCTCCTTCTCTCCAATTCCAAAGGAATGTCCCATTGGACTTGAAAGGTTAACTCTGTTTCTCTCTCCGGAGATGCTGCCAGACCTCCTGAGTTTTTCCAGCATTTCTCCACTTTTTATTGCGGACTGGGATTAATCTTGGTGACCCTTCGAATCCTGGAATGTGCTGATTGTGATATGGGTGGGAATTATCCTCCTTGACCCGGGGCGGGGGGTGGGTGCGAGGGAGGGGGTGGGGGGGCGGGGGCGGTGGAATTAGCTGAGGATAAACAGAATCGGATAAATAATTGGAGGAAAAACATTGCCGGGTTGTGTGCAAAGAGCTGTTGGGTTTGGGACTTGATAGACCAGCCATGGGCACAATGGGCCGAATGGCCTCCTGCTGTGCTCCATGTTGCTGTGAGCGGGTGCTGGTTTCCTGGAGTGATGTTTGGGAAGGTTTTCAGAGTCGGTTCTCTCTTACAGAGGGACTCGGCTGAACTCCAGCAGAAGGTGAAGAGTGACTTTGAAAAGATGCACCAGATCCTGTGGAAAGAGGAGAGCAGCCTGGTGTACGAGCTCCAGCGGGACGAGGCCTCGGTTCTGGAGAAGCTGGAGAGACACATCCAGCAGCTGGATACGGGGCTGGAGGAGCTGGAGCAGCTGATCAGTGGCACCCACGGGTGCCTGGAGCAGCTGAAGAGCACGGTGCTGATTGAGGTAACGACGTTTATTTATTAGTGTCACAAGTAGGCTTACATTAACACTGCAATGAAGTTACTGTGAAAATACCCTAGTCGCTACACTCTGGCACCTGTTCGGGTACACTGAGGGAGAATTTAGCATGGCCAATGCACCTAACCAGCACGTCTTTCAGACAGTGGGAGGAAACCGGAGCACCTGGAGGAAACCCCACGCGGACACGGGGAGAACGTGCAGACTCCGCACAAACAGTCACCCAAGCCGGGAATTGAACCCGGGTCCTTGGCGCTGTGAGGCAGCAGTGCTAACCGCTGTGCCACCATTTACCAGGTGGGAGTAAGGGGGAGCTGGGGCAAAGGGGGAGTGGGTGTGAGCGATGGGTATGAAATGGCTTCCCCCCTCATCCCTCCATCCTCCCAGGCTCGGAGTAAACTGGGGAGGGCTGAATTGGCCTGATTTCCAAACTGGTTGAATTTCATTGGGTGAGGAGTCCGGGAGGCTGGATAAAGCTATCAACAAACCAAACATCTTCAACGATTGGGTCAAAGCTTTCTAAATTTGATCGGAAAAGCTCCATTTCTTAAGCGTGGTCATGTCTACAGGATATCGGGTTTCAAGACACAAATTTAAGATGAGATAGGTCAGTGGAGAGATGAGATTTGTTTTAATGCAGCAAGTTGTTGTGATCTGGAATACTTGGCCTGGAAGGTTGGTGGACGTAGGTTCAATAATAACTTTCTGACAGGAACTGGATAAATACTTGAGGAGGCAATGTTTACCGGCGCAATGAGGGGAGGGCGGGGTAGAGTATGATGAGTGGGACCAATGGGATGGGCCAGATGGCCTCCAGTTGTGTGCTATAAAATTGGCTGACTCCAGTTCAATGCTCCAAATTCTTGTTTTAATTAAAACGAAAGTCCAGCTGCCCGGGGCCCTGAGCTCTGGTTTCTGTGGCCTCAACTTGTGCACTGCTCATTCTGTCTACTTACTAGATGTTTGAGATTGGCGAAAACAGAGACAAACTCGGGACTGGCGTCTCTCACTTCCTTTATTTCTAAACAGCTGATCTAACACTCAGCAAGAACAATTCATCGTCAGCAATCTGAGAGTAAAGAAAGAGGTTACATTTACTTCTAAATCAGGATGAACCAAAACCTTTTTTATTGTACTGTAGAAATGGGGTGCCACGGTGGCACAGTGGTTGGCGCTGCTGCCTCACAGCGCCAGGGACCCAGGTTCAATTCCAGCCTTGGGTCACTGTCTGTGTGGAGTTTGCACATTCTCCCCGTGTCTGCGTGGGTTTCCTCCGGGTTCATAGAATCACAGAAACCCTACAGTGCAGAAGGAGGCCGTCTGGCCCATCGAGTCTGCACCGACCACAATCCCACCCAGACCCTACACCCATATCCCTACACATTTTACCTGCTAATCCCTCTAACCTACGCATCTCAGGACACTAAGGGGCAATTTTAGCATGGCCAATCAACCTAACCCGCACATCTTTGGACTGTGGGAGGAAACCAGAGCACCCGGAGGAAACCCACACAGACACAAGGAGAATGTGCAAACTCCACACAGACAGTGACCCAAGCCGGGAATCGAACCCAGGTCCCTGGAGCTGTGAAGCAACAGTGCTAACCACTGTGCTACTGTGCCACCCTAACCCGGGTTGTGCGGATTAGGTTGATTGGCCATTCTAAATTGCCCCTTAGTGTCAGGGGGCCTAGCAGCGTAAATACGTGGGGTTACGGGGTTAGGGCCTGGGTGGGATTATGGTCGGTGCAGACTCAACGGTCTGAATGGCCTCCTTCTGCACTGTGGGGATTCTATGATTCCATAAATGTGGCAGCTAATTTCTGCACAGCAAGCTCCCACAAACTGCAATGTCATAATGACCAGATAATGTGGTCTGTTAGTAACTCTGATTTGAAGGATAAATGGGGTTAAGGATAAATTATTTGGGGAACCCACTGCTCTTGTTTGAAATAGTGGCCACAGGATCCAGACCCTCCAGAGAGGGTAGCTTTAATGTCTCACTTAGAAGGTGACACCTCTGGCAGTGAAGACCCCCCTCAGTACTGCTTTAGGAGTGTCAGGGTTACACACTCAGACCCGTGACATTCTGATTTGAGTGTGGGACATTGGGATTAGTTTTGAATTGCTCTGCAATATATTTAAGGTGAAGCTCAATGAACAGAGAGACAAAGGAATAGAATATGTTGGTAGTGGGAGGAGGCTAGCCCAGACCTGCTGGTTGAACAGCCTGTAGGACTTTTAAAATGCTGGGCCAGCACTTGTTGTCCATCCCTAATTGCCCTTGTTCTGAAGGACAGTTAAGAGGCAACCACATTGTTGTGGTTCGAGAGTCACATGTCGGCCAGACTGGGTAGTGAACCCGATGGGTTTTTACGACGTGGTTGTTACCGACGCTACCTTTTCATTCTAAATTTTATTCATTGAATTTAAATTCCACCAGCTGCCATGGTGGGATTTGAAACCATGTCCCCAGGGCATTAGCCTGGGCCTCTGGATAACTAGTCCAGTGACATTACCAGGACAGCACCGTCTGCCCATAACTGTCCCAGTGCTGGTGGAATGGTTCAGTTTAATTTGACACTGATGTAAAGCTCTAGGAATGCAGACTAATGGAGTTGGGCAAAGGTTTAGTTAATGGGTGGAACAGTACATCAGGCAGGAATCGGAGTGCTGGATACTGAGGCTTTGAGATGTACCTAACTCTGCCTCATTCTGTTTCTGTTTCAGACTCGCGGTCTGGCACGCAGGTAGGTGAACTCTACTTTCATTTCATTGTATAATCAAACGTGCTTTCCGTTATTGGTCGAGACTGCACTGAGGTCAACATTGGGGTTGTGCAAAACCTTTCGTGTGTTACCTGACTCACACCAAGTCCAGTTCACGCACCGGACACCCCGCTTTCTGGAAAGTGCTTCACATTATCCTGGGGCTAAGAAAGAGAGAGTTTATTTCCATGGGTTGTTTTGTCAGAGAGTCAAGCTCTCACTGATGCATGATTTACATCCTTGCTCGTGCACCTACCAGCTTGCTTTCACCTCTGTGTACACCTCTTCTCCCTCCCTCTTTCTCTCTCTCGCTGTCCTCTCTTTAGTTTTTTTCCATTTGCTCTTTCTGTGTCTGAATTTGTTTTTATGGGGTGGATATTCAGGAAGGTTTGAAATATGGTTTGCTTTCCCCCTCCTCTCTCTCTCTCTCTGAAGTCTTGCTGCCTCGGGCTCTGCCCAGTTTTCAAGCTGACTACCCGCAGTGCTGACTGGCTGTCCCATTGACATCCTCCTCCATTCCTCGCAGTGTGCAGGTCGAGAGTGAGCCAGATGTCAGCAGCCACCTTCGCAGCGCTCGCTACACCGGACCTCTTCAATACATCATCTGGAAGAAGATGTACAAATCTCTGGAGCCAGGTAACCATGGGCATCTCTGCCAGTCAGGAGCCCTTCAGTCTGTGTCATTGTAGCGTCTTTCTCTCTGTTCACTCTAACGCTTCCAGTTGAGGGATTTCCGGATTGCTGAACGCAACTTTTTACCTTTCGATTCCCAACCGGAAACTTCCTGACTTTGTGCTTCTATGGTAGTCATGATGTGGAGATGCCGGCGTTGGACTGGGGTGAACACAGTAAGAGTTTTAACAACACCAGGTTAAAGTCCAACAGGTTTATTTGGTAGCAAATACCATTAGCTTTTGGAGCGCTGCTCCTTCGTCAGATGGAGTGGAAATGTGCTCTCAAATAGTGCGCAGAGACAGGGTGCACTGTTTGAGAGCACATTTCCACTCCATTTGACGAAGGAGCAGCGCTCCGAAAGCTAATGGTATTTGCTACCAAATAAACCTGTTGGACTTTAACCTGGTGTTGTTAAAACTCTTACTTTGTGCTTCTAGTCAGGAATGCACTCCAATAGTACTGGAGGGAAGTTTGTACACTGTCCCCATCAAACACTCCCAGGACAGGTACAGCACGGGGTTAGATACAGAGTAAAGCTCCCTCTACACTGTCACCCATCAAACACTCCCAGGATAGATACAGCACAGGGTTAGATACAGAGTAAAGCTCCCTCTATGCTGTCCCCTTTCTCAGATTAACCAACCTGTTGATAGCCTATTGCTCAATAGCAGATCTCCAATGTAAAAGGGCACCCTCTTATTCTTAAACAGCGCTTCCCAGTTCTAGTCTCCTGAGAAAATAATGACCAGATTCCAGAGCTAAACTTTTCCTAATTTCCCACACATTCCATTCTTGATGGACCAAGAAATGGGCTTCATGACTAATAACTGTGAAGAGGCAGCCATTCACAAACCCTGTGCATGTGTGTGCGACCATGCATGAGTGTGTACTGCTCATGCACATGCCACTGGCATTTCTGTCCCTTGTATTATGGGATGGGTGTCTGATGCTAGTGGTTAGTGACGGATAAGCCACGTGCAGTTACGCAGTGTGAGATTCTCAAATAGCTGCTCTAGTTGCTTCCAGTGAAGTTTGAAGCAAGTTCATGATGGGATTTACTGCGGGTAAGTCATATTTAACTAATTTGATTGAAGTTTTTGATAATTGGGGAGGGTTGATGAGGGTAATGTGGTTGATGTGGTGTACATATACTTCCTAAAGGGTTTTGATAAAGTGCTGTTGGACAGGCTTGTCAGCAAAGTTAAAGTTAGAGGCAGGGTCCATAAGAAATAGGAGGAGGCCATTCAGCCCTTCAAGCCTGCTACACCATTTAATAGTGCCCTACAAGGCTGTGTTCTCAGCCCCCTACTGTACTCCTTATATGCACACACCCCAGACATTCTCTCTTCCACCTTCTTCCGTCAGGAAAATGATACAAAAGTCTGAGGTTACGTACCAACTGGTGCAAGAACAGCTTCTTCCCTGCTGCTGTCAGACCTTTGAATGGACCTACCTCGCATTAAGTTGATCTTTCTCTACACCCTAGCTATGACTGTAACACTACACTCTGCACTCTCTCGTTTCCTTCTCTATGAGCGGTATGCTTTGTCTGCATAGCGCGCAAGAAACAATACTTTTCACTATGTTAATACATGTAACAAATAATAAATCAAATCAAATTAATATCATTGCTGATCTAACACTCACTCAGTCCGCTTTCCTGCTTTCTCTCCGTGATCCTTTATTCCCCAATTGATTAAAAATCTACCTCGATCTCAGTGTTGTAAATGTTCGAAGACTCGGCCTCCTGGGGTAAAGAATTCCAAAGATTCAGCACTCCTTGAGAGAAGAAATTCTTCCTTAAATCAGCACCTGCTGTGAGTCTACGACTGTGCCCTCTGGTCTCTCACTCTCCGGTGAGTGGGAACATCCTCCCAACATTTACCCTATTACCCTACAGTGGCACAGTGGTTAGCACTGCTGCCTCACAGCGCCAGGGACCCAGGTTCAATTGCCGGCTTGGGTCACTGTCTGTGCAGAGTCTGCACATTCTCCCCGTGTCTGCGTGGGTTTCCTCCAGATGCTCCAGTTTCCTCCCACAGTCTGAAAGATGTGCGGGTTAGGTGGATTGGCCATGCTAAATTGCCCCTTAGTGTCAGGGGGACTAGCTAGGGTAAATGCATGGCGATAGGGCATGGGTGGGATTGTGGTCGGTGCAGACTCGATGGGCCGAATGGCCTCCTTCTGCACTGTAGGATTTTGTGAACCCCCCATAACTTTCAAAAGAGAATTGAATAAACACGTGAAGAGAATATTTGCAGAGCTGTGATGGGAAAGTGGATGGGTGGAACTAGCTGAGTTGCTCCCGTAAAGCTAGCATGGCTAACTAGCTAGAGCTAGCATGGACACAATGGCCTGAATGGCCTCCTCCTGTGCTATGCGAATTCTGTGATTTGAGACCTTGCTCACTTGAGCTCATCCAAAACTCTGCTGCCCAGTGCTCCCTGACCAGCATTGACAGGGAATCGAGAGTTAGGGGGATAAGGCGGGAAAGTGGAGTTGAGGATTATCAAATTAGATCAGACACGATTTTATTGAATGGCAGAGCAGACTCGATGGGCTGAATGGCCTACTTCCGCTCCTACGTCTTACGGATTCCTGGTCTGGCCACGCCTCTCTCTTAAAGATCTCACCCTTGTATTCAGATGCTTCCAAGGCATTGCCTCTCCATAACCGTTGTAACCTCCTCCGTCCGACACAGTCACAGAATCTGTGCGCCCTGATTTAAGATGGATTTGAGGAAGAATTTCTTCTCCCACAGAGTGGGGAATCTTTGGAATTCTTTACCCCAGGAAGCCGAGTCCTTGAACTTTTTCAATGCTGGGATCGATAGGTTTATAATTATTTGGGGAATGAAGGCTTACGGAAAGAATCCATAGAATCCCTACAGTGCAGAAGGAGGCCATTCGGTCCATCGAGTCTGCACCGACCACACTCCCATCCAGGCCCTATCCCCATAACCCCACACATTTACCCTAGCTAGTACCCCTGACACAAAGGGGCAATTTAGCATGGCCAATCCATGTAACCTGCACATCTTTCAGACTGTGAGAGGAAACCGGAGCACCCGGAGGAAACCCACACAGACACGGGGAGAATGTGCAGATCCCACACAGACAGTGACCCAAGCCGGGAATCGAACCCGGGTCTCCGGCGCTTTGAGGCAGCAGTGCTAACCACTGTGCCACCCCGGAGATGGTGAGAAAGTGGATTGAGTGAGTGTCAGATTAGCAATGATATCAAATGGCACAGCAGGCTTGAAGGGCTGAATTGCCTCCTATTCCTTATGGGCCTTGTCTCTAACTTTAACTTTGCTGATGCGGCACTTTATCAAAAACCTTTAGGAAGCCCACGTGTTCTGTGTCCCTCTAACTCTGGCCTCTTGAGTGAGCCTGATTTAAATTCCCACACTGTTGGTGGTCGTGCCTTCCACTGCCTGAGGCTTGAGCTCTGGAATTCCTTAAATCTCCCCGTCTCCTCCGTTATGATGCTGCTTAAAACTTTGCGCTTTGTTCAAACATTAGGTCACCTGTATTAATATCTCCGTAAACTCAGTGTTCAATCTGGTTTTATGGTCACTCCTGTGAATGTTTTATTACAATCAAACATAGAAGATAGGAGGAGGCCATTCGGCCCTTCGAGTCTGCTCCACCATTCATTACGATCACGGCTGATCATCCAACACAATAGCCTAATCCTGCTTTCTCCCCATAACCTTTGATCCCATTCATCCCAACTGCTATATCCAGCCGCCTCTTGAATACATTCAATGTTTCGGCATCAACTACTTCCTGTGGGAATGAATTCCACAGGCTCACCGCTCTTTGGGTGAAGAAATGTCTCCTCATCTCCGTCCTAAATGGTCTACCCCGAATCCTCAGACTGTGACCCCTGGTCCTGGACTCCCCCCACCATCGGGACCATCCTCCCTGCATCTATCCTGTCTAGTCCTGTTAGAATTTTATAAGTCTCTATGAGATTCCCCCCTCATTCATCTGAACTCCAGTGAAAACAATCCTAACCTCGTCAATCTCTCCTCATACATCAGTCCCGCCATCCCCGGAATCAGCCTGGTTGTTGTACAAATATCAAGGTGCTATACAAATGCCAGCCGCTCCTCGTGTGTCTTAAGCCTAAATGTTTGTGTTTGTCGATCTGAAAATGGTCCCGAAATGTTTTCTGTTAGCTCCAGCCCGATTGACCTTCGACCTGAACACCGCGCACCCTAACCTGGCCCTGTCCGAGGATCTGACCAGCGTGTCTGAGGTTAATGAACAGCAACCTGTCCCCAACAACCCTGAGCGATTCGATAAGTGCGTCAACATCCTGACCTCCCAAGGCTTCTTGAGTGGCAGACACTACTGGGAGGTGGCAGTGGACGGCAAGACCAAGTGGGACCTGGGCGTTGCCAAGGAGTCCATTGACCGCAAGGTTGTGGTCAAGGTTACACCCGCCAATGGCTACTGGACCCTTCGCCTGAGGAACAGCGACCAGTACTGGGCTGGCACGTTGCCATGGAAACGCCTGCCCATTCAGAGGAAGCCCAAGAGGATCGGGCTGTTCCTGGATTTTGACGATGGCCGTCTCTCGTTCTATGATGCTGAGGATATGTCTCACCTCCTGACTTTCCGCCAGCCCTTCTCCGAGAGAGTCTTCCCCTTCTTCAGCACCTGCTTCAACGAGGGGGGGGTTAACTCTGCACCCCTCCGGCTCTGTCACATCAATCCGTAGTGGGCGGGGGAGAAAGAGTGTGGAGCCGGAGGTTGGGCTCGCGTTCCAGCAATGCGGAGAGTGAAGTAGTTTTCCCAGAGCCCTCGGGCTTTCGACTCACAGCTCACCCTCCCCACCCCCACCTCGGTGCTCCATTCCTGAGGGCGCAGGGCTCAATAATCTTCTCTGTCCCGCTCTCTTCCACCCTCACCCCATCTCTTTCCCTCTCCTTCACTCCTTCCTGGTTATCACACTTCCTCACCCCTGACTTTGAGTTGGGGAGGGCAGGATGAGGTTGAGACCAGGCCGACAGTCACTTTGAACATTGGAGAAATCTTTAAAGGGAGATTTCTGTCGCAAATTTCTTACACGAGTTGCCACTATCCCTTTAATAATACGGGTGGCACAGTGCTGTCTCTCAGCACCAGGGACCCGGGTTCGATTCCCGGCTCGGGTCACTGTCCGTGTGGAGTTTGCACATTCTGCCCATGTCTGTGTGGGTTTCCCCCGGATGCTCCGGTTTCCTCCAACAGTCCAAAAGACGTGCTGGTTAGATGCATCGGCCATGATCAATTCTCTCCCTCAGTGTACCCGAACAGGCGCCGGAGTATGGCGACTAGGGGAATTTCACAATAACTTCATTGCAGTGTTAATGCAAGCCTACTTGTGACACTAAGAAAATAAGAAGGAATAGTGAAGTGGCTGCCATCTGGTGGTGGCTCCAGGAACATCAGCCACCAAAATCCATTTTAGCATTAATCCATTAGCCAGTTAAATTGAACATTTCTGTGGTTTGGAGCGTTGGCTTCAACTCTCTTTTTGGGCTCCAACTGAGTTGGGGCAATGGGATGACTTGCCAGTCTCAATCTCTCTCTCTCTCTCGTTTCTCTTTCGAATTCTCTTTCCTCCCCTGTCTTCGCTCTTCCCCATGTCATGTTTTAGTTTGTGGGATTCTCCCCGTGTCTGCGTGGGTTTCCTCCGGGCGCTCCGGTTTCCTCCCACACTCCACCCACACGTCCTTCCTTCACCTCCTTCCCCATCGGCCTGTCCCCAACGCACACCTTAACAATCAGTTAGACAGTGAACAGCAAATCCTTTGATTTCACTTTGATCATCGATGGATCTGTTTTAGATTTTACTTTTTCAAATAAAATAATCAATCTTGAAGCAAATGATTAATTTTTTAAATTTAGTTTGCGATGTGCGACTTTTGGAAAATTGCAGAAATGACTGAGCTGTCCTTCGTTGTCACTCTGTTTGATGTCATTGTGCCTGGTTGAGTTAACAAAGTTGCCCCCATCCTTTTGGCCAAGAGGCCTGGTGTGTAAATTGTGATGTGAACTCGGGAGAAGCTTTGAATAGAGCGGGGAACAATGCTGAATGTTGTTAGTATTTTGTTCTGATGAACCTTCTGCCTAGTTTCTGTCTGTGTTGCAAACTGTTCACTGAAATTTTGCTGTACTCATTATTAAAATAAATAAAACTTGCATTGTGAAAATACATAATGCCTGGGATTGATTAATTTTATTTATCTTTATTGCTGTACAGTGCAAAGTATTAAAAACAAGAACAACAACATCAGACAATACACTCTGTTTCTGACAAGTCTAAAATTCATTACATTTTCAGCGTTGACAACAAAATCAGACAAAGGGTGGAATTTTACCGGCACGTCCGCCCAAGGTTCGTCCGATCCCGCCCGAAGCCAACGGGGAATGCCGTTCTCTCGAGCCTCGCTCGCCCCCGGAATCGGGGTGAGCGTGCCGGTAAAATTCCAGCCATAGTATTCCAAGCATCACAACATTGCAAATATCAAGACAGGAACCAAGGGTGGAATTTTCCAGTCCCGCCCGCCATGGTCAAACTTAGCAACCGAATGGAGGTATTCCCTAAACGGTCGCCCAATCTGCATTGGGTGCCCCCGATATGCAGGAATATATCCTGAGCAATGGCAGTGGACTAAATGGAAAGAAGAGCGAATGAGTTGCTGTTCCTCCAAGCAGTGGACAGGGGCTTGTTCAGTGAGAAGGGAGGAGGTAAAAATAGGGGCGGCACGGCAGCACAGTGGTTAGCACTGCTGCCTCACAGCACCAGGGACCAGGGTTCAATTCCTGACTTGGGTCACTGTCTGTGCGGAGTCCCGCCCGCCACGGCCATTTTCACAGTAACTTCATTGCAGTGTTAATGTAAGCCTTGTGACAAATAAATAAACTTTAACTATTTCCTCAACTCTGCAGGCAGTGAATTTCAGGTCATACTGAAATGACTGAGCTGTTCTTCGCTGTCGCTCCGTTTGGTAGCATTGTACTCGGCTTCATTATGAGTTAACAAATTGCCCTCATCCTTTTGGCCGAGAGACGGACGGGACGTGGACCATGCGAAGGTCTGTTGACCTCTGGCAGGATTTCCCGGCCTTGGGGTGAGTGCGGCTGGAAAATCCTGCCCCAAATTTCTGTACTTTACACTGATCGCCAGGCAAAATACTGTAATTGCGAATAACAAACTTTTCAGGTTTCGAGGGCGTAAGGCCATGTATCAACTTACAAACTTCATCAGAATCAAAAATCAGCCTTCCCTAAAGATTGGAATCCAAGAATTCGGAAGCGACCCTCATAAGATATTCTCCTTGTGGCTTCAGTTTCAAACATTCTCTGTGTCAAGGACCTGATGGGCAGAATGGCCTCCTGTGCCGTTTTGACTCTGAAAGATGGGTCTGTCAGAGATATGAATAGGAAAAGTCAAATTATGAGCGACCATACCAATACAGAATACGGGGGCTGGGGAGCAACATTGTTCAACTCATTGACTGTAAAATGCCTCCTCAAAGGCTGAGGTGTTCTTCCCCCAGCTTGCATTAAGCGGTGTTGTGAACATGCAAACCACGAGCAGGAGTAGGCCATTCGGCCCCTCAAGCCTGCTCTGCCTTTCAATAAGATCATGGCTGGTCTGATTGCAACTTCCTATCTACCCCCGATAACCTTTCACCCACTTGCTTATCAGGAATCCATCTACCTCCGCCTTTAACAATATTTAAAGATTCTACTTCCACTGCCCTGGAGAACGTTAAAGACTCAGCACCCTCTTGAGAAAAATAATTTCTCCTCACCTTGACATATATGATTCATCCCTTATTTTTAAAACCGTGACCCCTAACTCTCTAACTCTATATTATTGCACAAGAGGAAACATCTCCACGTTCACCCTATCGAGACCCCTCGGGAATGCTGCAAAAGTCAAGGACAGACCAGGTCAGCACAGGTCAGTCATTGTAAAGGCTCAGGGTCAAACTTAGCAACCGAATGGAGGTATTCCCTAAACGGTCGCCCAATCTGCATTGGGTGCCCCCGATATGCAGGAATATATCCTGAGCAATGGCAGTGGACTAAATGGAAAGAAGAGCGAATGAGTTGCTGTTCCTCCAAGCAGTGGACAGGGGCCTCGTTCAATGAGAAGGGAGGAGGTAAAAATAGGGGCGGCACGGCAGCACAGTGGTTAGCACTGCTGCCTCACAGCACCAGGGACCAGGGTTCGATTCCTGGCTTGGGTCACTGTCTGTGCGGAGTCTGCATGTTCTCTCTGTGTCTGTGTGGGTTTCCTCCGGGTTCTTCCCACAGTCTGAAAGACTGTGCTGGTTAGGTGCATCGGCCATGATAAATTCTCCCTCCGTGTACCCGAATAGATGCTGGAGTGTGGCGCTGAGGGGATTTCCACAGTAACTTCATTGCAGTGTTAATGTAAGCCTACTTGTGACAATAATAAATAAATTTTAGAAATGATGGTGTTATCCCCTGTGCTTGCATGAGCATAGCCAATCCACCTAATCCGCATATCTTTGGACTGTGGGAGGAAACCGGAGCACCCGGAGGAAACCCACGCAGACATGGGGAGAATTGTGCAAACTCCACACAGACAGTGACCCGAGCCGGTATTCAAACCTAGGACCTAGTTGTACAAGACATTGGTAAGGCCACACTTGGAATACTGTGTGCAATTCTGGTCACCCTATTATAGAAAGGATATTATTAAACTAGAAAGAGTGCAGAAAAGATTTACTAGGAGGCTCCCAGGACTTGACGGATTGAGTTATAAGGAGAGGCTGGATAGACTGGGACTTTTTTCTCTGGAGCGTAGGAGGCTGAGGGGTGATCTTATAGAGGCCTATAAAATAATGAGGGGCACAGATCAGCTAGATAGTCAATATCTTTTCCCAAAGGTAGGGGAGTCTAAAACTAGAGGGCATAGGTTTAAGGTGAGAAGGGAGAGATACAAAAGTGTCCAGAGGGGCAATTTTTTCACAGAGGGTGGTGAGTGTCTGGAACAAGCTGCCAGAGGTAGTAGTAGAGGCGGGTACAATTTTGTCTTTTAAAAAGCATTTAGATAGTTACATGGGTACGATGGGTATAGAGGGATATGGGCCAAATGCGGGCAATTGGGACTAGCTTAGTGGTTTTTTTTTAAAAATGGGCGGCATGGACAAGTTGGGCCGAAGGGCCTGTTTCCATGCTGTAAACCTCTATGACTCTATGACCATGGTGCTGAGAGTCAGCCGTGCTAACCACTGTGCCACCCTATGGTTTCATGGGCAGGCTAAGATAGTACTTTTGTTACTGGATCTGCAGTCCTGAGGGTTGGCCTAATGGTCCAGTCAGTGCCGCTGAGGGCGGTGCCAATCACTCCCTTCTCTTTCCAAGGGCCAGTAAACGGGCCAACATTTCCTGACCAATCAGCTTGTGATTTCTTAAGCCAGCAATGACTTTGGCAAGCTGGGTGATCATAACTAATGATCAGTTAGTTCAATAAACTGAACTAAAGCAGCTTACGGTGTGTGAACTCGTTTTTACCCAGTGTTTCGGGCCTGTCTGTCTTTGGAAGGATTGGATTGTGAACAATATGAGACCTGGTTCACAAGGGGGTGCTATCGTTACATGGCAGAGATGCTCTGTTATCCTGTCGGATATTTGGCAGTAATATCAAAACCCTGAACAGGATCTGGGGTTTCGAGAATTTGAAAGGCAGAGAAGTTATTTTAAACTTGTAGCGAATTCTAGTTAGACCACACTTGGAGACCAGAAATGCTCATGGTAATCCAGATTACAGGAATCAAATCAAGAGAGGGGGCTCAGAAAGGATTTGCAAAGGTGAAATCAGAACTGAGAGGCTGTACCTCTGAGAAAAGATTGAAAACAAGAATGAGGTCTTTAAAATTATGAAAGGATTTGATAGGGTAGGCACAGAGCAGATGTTTCTACTTGAATCCAAGACCAAAGTTAGGAACAATAAATAGAAGATTTTAAAAAGTATTACTCCATCCATAAAGTTACAGTAAGAAGTCTCACAACACCAGGTTAAATTCCAACAGGTTTACTTGGAATCACGAGCTTTCGGAGCGCTGCTCCTTCTTGGCTATTGAAACTGATAGCCAAGTTCCGCACTTGAGTATGGCTTCAACTGGGATCTTGGGTTCATGTCACACTACATGTAACTCCCACCATACTGCTTGAGTTTGCAAAATCCTACTAATTGTCCTGGCTTGAGACAATTCACACCTTTTAAACCTGTGATTATCTCTCTCTCCGCTCACAATGTTTGTACCTGTAAAGACCTAATTACCTGCAAAGACTCACATTCCAACCATTCTTCACATTCCAATCTGTAATTATCTTGTAATTGTGTCTTTGCCTATATATGCCACTCACCTGATGAAAGAACAGTGTTCCAAAAGCTCGTGATTCCAAATAAACCTCTCGTGATTCCAAATAAACCTGTTGGACTTTAAACTAGTGTGAAACTTCTTACTGTGCCCACTCCAGTCCAACGCCGGCATCTCCACATCTTAAAGTTACAAAACCAATTCTCAGAATGGACCTGGGCAAATCCAAATCCATTCCTTGCTTGCTCCAAAAACCAAGTTCAGAATCCAAGGAATCCAATTTATGGTCCTCACAAGAGAGACAAACAAGATCCAAGCTGACAAGATAAGACATTGCGCCCCATCTTGGGCTTGTCTGACACTTGATCTTGATGAAGTAGAGTGGGAGGAGGCTCATGTGTCGTATAAATAACTAGCGGCAGCATGATGGAACAGCACTTCTGCCTCACAGCGCCAGGGACCCAGGTTTGATTCCCGACTTGGGTCACTGTCTGTGTGGAGTTTGCACGTTCTCCCCGTGTCTGCGTGGGTTTCCTCCGGGTGCTCCAGTTTCCTCCCACAGTCCAAAGATGTGCGGGTTAGGTGGATTGATCATGCTAAATTGCCCCTTAGTGTTAGGGGGACTAGCTAGGGTAAATGCATGGGGTTATGGGGGTGGGGCCTGGGTGGGATTGTGATCGGTGCAGACTCAATGGGCTAAATGGCCGCCTTCTGCACTGTAGAGATTCTATGATTCTAGAATTAATTTTAAAAACTAGCATAGTGGTGTTGGGCTGAATGGCCTCTTTCTGTGACATATATCTTTACCGTCCAGAACTGAAAACACGAAAATATTAGAAATACGCAGCTGGTCAGACAGTTTTGCCTCGAGTTCTCTGAGGCCTGACCCACAGCAGGGTGAGCTCCACTGTGGGCAGAGTGAGGAGGCAGGTCCCAATGTACCGCCAGCCAGGATGGGGATCAGAGCTCATGCTGTTTGTACCAACCTCAACCATGCTGGCCATCCAGGCTACTGACCACTGTGGTCAGTGTTGCTGTGGCAACATGCACGTTGTAGTCCTGGAGCAATGGGTAGTGATGGCCGAGGCTCCAACAATCCTTGAAAGAATAAAGAAAATAAAACTTTTCCATCACACAGTTAACTCGACCCAGTATGAACACATCTTCTTTGGCCCACACCTTCCAAAACCCACAGCTCTTTAAGAATTCTTTCATGGGATGGAAAGGGTCCAGAGGGGCAATTCTTTCACACAGCGGGTGGAGAGTGTCTGGAACAAGCTATCAGAGGTAGTAATAGAGGCAGGTACAATTTTGTCTTTTAAAAAACATCTAGACAGTTACATGGGTAAGATGGGTATAGAAGGGATATGGGCCAAATGCAGGCAATTGGGACTAGCTTAGTGGTTAAAAAAAAGGCAACATGGACAAGTTGGGCTGAAGGGCCTGTGTACGTTCCAGGGAAAGAAAGTCCCAGTCTATCCAGCATCTCCTTAGCATCCCTGATTCTCACTGAGAAAAGATGGAGGTGTAATGGAAATGTCACTGGACTACTAATCCAAAGGCCCAAGGCTAATACCCTGGGGGCATGGGTTCAAATCCCACCACAGCAGCTTGTGGAATTTAAATCCAAGTAATAAAATCTGGAATTATGGAATTAGTCTTGCTGTAAAGCTCTATGACGATGAATCTACCCACTGGACCTCACAACCTCCGAATGCAGCATCTATAGGGAGAGTTAACATTCCAGGTCGCTGACTTTTCATCAAATCTGGGACAAGTACCAACCGACTCAAGAACAGCTTCTTCCCTGCAGGCGTCAGACTTTTGAATGGACCTACCTTGCATTATGTTGATCTTTCCCTGCACCCTAGCTATGACTGTAACATCACATTCAGCACTCTCTCCTTTCCTTCTCTATGAACGGTATGCTTTGTATAGCGCGCAAGAAACAATTCTTTTCACTCCATGCTAATACATGTGACAATAATAAATCAAATCAAATCAAAAGTTAGAGATGGAACTGGCTGTACTTGACCCGAGAGGCAGGAAAGGCAGGCGGGGGAAGGGGAGGAAAGAGCACAAAGGAAGGTCTTCAATCGGGTGGAAGGAAGGGACTGGACGATAGAAAGGGTTGATGTAAGGCAAAAGAGAAAAAATAGAAAACAAATGAGTTGTTGGGAGAACGTAACACCAGCTTGTTTCAGTCTCCGTTCCCTGTCTGGTCACTGCCTGCAGCTGAACAGGTCAGTCGCAAATTCCGTTTTGAGAGTGACCCAGTGATGAGATTCCGTTCCCTCTGTGTGCTCACCCATAGCACCTACTTCATCCCCATAATAGAAACATAGGAACTAGAAGCAGGAGGAGGCCATTCGGCCCTTCGAGCCTGCTCCGCCATTCATTTTGATCACGGCTGATCATCAAATTCAATATTCTGATTTCCCTCCTTCCTCCCGTATTCCTTGGACCCTCTAACCCCAAGATCTCATTTCTTCTTCAAATCACACAGTGATTTGACCTCAACTACTTTCTGTGGTAGTGAATTCCACACATTCGCCACCCTCTGAGTGAAGAAATTTCTTCTCACATCAGTTCTAAAAGATTTCCTCAAACTATGACCCCCTAGTTCTGGACTCCCCCACCATTGGGAATATTCTTTCTGAATCTACCCTGTCTAATCCTGTTAGAATTTTACAAGTTTCTATGAAATCCCCTCTCACTCTTCTAAACTCTGATGAATACAATCCTTATCTCTCCTCATATGACAGACTTGCCATCCCAGGAATCAGCCTGTTAAACCTTTGCTGTACTCCCAGTATAGCATTAACATTCTTCCTTGGATAAGGGGACCAAAACTGCACACAATACTCCAGGTGTGGCCTCACCAACACCCTGTACAATTGTTGCCCAGCTCCAGCCACCTGAACTCATCTGTTCTTGGAATGTCCATCAATGCTGTTATTATTTCCAGACCTGACCAAACCAATGCTCTCCTGGCCAGCATTCCATATTCTATCCTTTGTAAACTTGGAGTAACCCAAATGGCTGCTGCCTGTGTCTTAGCCCTCACCAAATCCCATCCACCCAACAGCCCTGGGCGCCCTTCTTACCTACACTGGGTGCAGCTACACCTCGATTTAAAACTCTAAGGCACTTCACGGAAGTGTAATTTCGCAAGATGCCACACTGAACTCCAGAAGAAGTTAAGACTTCTGGGGCAAAGGAGAGGATCTGAAGAAGGTGAGAGAGATGGAGAGGCAAAGAGGTTTAGGGAGGGAATTTCTGAGCTCAGGACCAAGCTACTGAAGGCATGGCCATCAATGGTGAAGAGATTAAAAGAGGCCAGGGTTGGGAGAGGACAGATATTTTCAGGTAGGACAGAGATCTTGGAGGACAGATTTTGAGGGACAGAGATTTTGGAGGCCAGAGATTTTGAGGGACAGACTTTTGGGGACAGAGATTTTGAGAGTCAGATGTTGAGGGACAGAGATTTTGGAGGACAGATTTTGAGGGACAGATTTTGGGGGAGAACAGATTTTGAGGGACAGAGAATTTGGAGGACAGAAATTTTGAGGGACAGATTTTCAGGGACAGATTTTGGGAGAGGACAGAGATTTTGAGGGGCAGATTTTGGGGGAGGACAGAGATTTTAAGAGACAGATTTTGAGGGACAGAGATTTTGAGGGACAGATTTTGGGGGACAGATTTTGAGGGACAGATTTTGGGGGACAGATTTTGGGAGAGGACAGAGATTTTGAGAGACAGATTTTGAGGGACAGAGATTTTGAGGCACAGAGATTTTGAGGGACAGATTTTGGGGGAGGACAGAGATTTGGGAGGGTTTGGTGGCTGGAGGCGATTACAGAGATGGGGAGAGCAAGGCCATGGAGAGATTTGAAAACAAGGATCAGATTTTTTGGAAAACCAAGGTGTTGGCGGACCGGGAGCTAAAGTTGGTCAGCGAGCACGACACACACGAAACAAACAGAGCAGGATCTGTTGGTTGTTGACATTTGTGGGGCAGTGAAGGATTGGGTGTTACATACCAGTTGCGCTGAGTTATTGATGGTTCCTTAGAGCTAGGCTGACAGGAAGTCTCTCCATCCTGTGACATACTCAATGCCTCCTCTGATGTACAAGGGAACAGTGGAGAATTAAACTTAACCAAGGTATCCAAAAGGTTGCACGGCACCTGGACTTTAGCCTTTCAAAGGACTTTTAGTAGTTTGCCAATCAGAAATGTGAAAATTTCTACAGCCCCTTTCAGCACCTCAGGCTGTGTCGGTGAAGAAGTTGTGAAGTGGGGTTCCTGTTGTAGTATTCAGCAGGCAGGCTAACTAAAATGTGAGCGCAGCACATCTCACAACGTGATAAGATAATCACTAAATAATTTCTTTTTAATGAGGTTGATTGAAGGGAGACTCCCTAACTATTTTTCAAAACAGCACTCTGGCATCTTTTGCTTTCCCGAAAGAAGACGTACAGAACCTTAGCTTAATGGTTCATCCAAAAGACAGCATATCCGACAGTGCAGCACTCCCTCAGTACTGCCCCTCTGACAGTGCAGCACTCCTTCAGTACTGACCCTCTGACAGTGCAGCACTCCCTCAGTACTGACCCTCTGACAGTGCAGCACTTCCTCAGTACTGCCCTTCTGACAGTGCAGCACTCCCTCAGTACTGCCCCTCGGACAGTGCAGGACTCCCTCAATACTGACCCTCTGACAGTGCAGCACTCCCTCAGTACTGCCCCTCGGACAGTGCAGCAGTCCCTCAGTGCTGCCCCTCTGACAGTGCAGCACTCCCTCGGTACTCAACCTCTGACAGTGCAGCACTCCCTCAGTACTGACCCTCTGACAGTGCAGCACTCCCTCAGTACTGTCCTTCTGACAGTGCAGCATTCCCTCAATACTGATTCTCTGACAGTGCAGCACTCCCTCAGTACTGACCCTCTGACAGTGCAGCACTCCCTCAGTACTGCCCCTCTGACAGTGCAGCACTCCCTCAGTACTGACCCTCTGACAGTGCAGCACTCCCTCAGCACTGACCCTCTGACAGTGCAGCACTCCCTCAGTACTGCCCCTCTGACAGTGCAGCACTCCCTCAGTACTGACCCTCTGACAGTGCAGCACTCCCTCAGTACTGTCCCTCTCGAATAGTACCAGGTATGAGGCACTTAAGTAATGTGGAGAAGCGGGGGAGGCTGAGATTGTTCGCCTTAGAGCAGAGAAGATTAAGGGGAGATTTAATAGAGGTGTTCAAAATGACAAAGTATTTTGGACAGAGTAAATAAAGAGAAACCGTTCCCAATGGCAGAAGGGTCAAAGGGCACAGATTTAAGGTAATCGGCAAAATGAGGAGAAATATTTTTTACACAGTGAGTTTTGTGTTTTGTAATGTGACTGAAAGGGTGCTGAAAGCAGACACAATCTGCAATGGGGACGAGGTGGTATAGTGGTATTATCGCTGGGCTAGTTATCCACAGACCTAGGAAGATGCTCTGGGATCTGGATTCAAATCCCACTAAGGGAAATGGTGAAGTTTAAATTCAATAAAAAAAACTTAATGATGACCAAGGAGCATTTTTGTAAAAACCCATCTGCTTCACTATTGTCCTTCAGGGAAGGAAATCTGCCATCCTTACCTGGTCTGGCCGACATGTGACTCCAGAGCCACAGCAATGTGGTTGACTCCAAACAATGCTGGCCCAGGCCAGTGACGCCCACATCTCATGAGTGAATAACAAAAAAATCTAAACTCCTTGAAGGAAATTGGATAAATATTTGAAGGAGCATTGGAAATGGGCAAAGGAAGTAGAACTAATTGGCTCAATTTTTCAAAGTGGCAGCATGAGCATGATGGGACAAATGGCCTCCTTCTGTGAAATATCACTCCATAAAAACAAAGAACAAAGAAAGTTACAGCACAGGAACAGGCCCTTCGGCCCTCCAAGCCTGCATCAACCATGCTGCCTGACTTCACTAAAACCTCCTACCCTTCCAGGGACCATATCCCTCTATCCCCATCCGATTCATGTATTTGTCCAGACACCCCTTAAAAGTCACTATCGTATCTGCTTCCACTACCTCCCCCGGCAGCAAGTTCCAGGCACCCTCCAACCTCTGTGTAAAATACTTACCTCGTACATCTCCTTTAAACCTTTCCCCTCGCACCTTAAACCTATGCCCCCTCGTAAATGACTCTTCCACCTTGGGAAAAAGCTTCTGACTATCCTCTCTACCCTCGCCCCTCATAATCTTGTAGACATCTCTCAGGTCGCCCCTCAGCCTCCATTGTTCCAGTGAGAACAAACCAAGTTTCTCCAACCTCTCCTCATAGCTAATGACCTCCATACCAGGCAACATCCTGTAAATCTTTTCTGTACCCTCTCCAAAGCCCCCACATTCTTCTGGTAGTGTGGCGACCAGATCTAACTAAACAGAAACAAAGGCAAGGGCCGATATTTTACCGGGAATCGGAGCAAGCGAGGGATAGGCCATGGAAAGGTTTGTTGACACTAGGTGGGATTTTACGGTTTCGGGATGAAGGAGGCCCTACAATCCCACCCAAGATCTTAGTCACAAGTTTAAACATTTACGTTCTTGAGGAAGCGAGGACCGGCCCTGTTAGTTGAACCAGTATTCGACAAGAGCATCAGGTAATTTAACTATAAGAACTGACTGCGACGGGTAACATTTTGGACACAGTGGGAGATCTGTTTGAAGCTGGGTATAGGTGAAGTCCTCAACTTTTGATTTGATTTAATATGATTTATTATTGTCACATGTATTAACATGCAGTGAAAAGTATTGTTTCGTGTGCGCTATATGGACAGAACATACCGTTCATAGAGAAGGAAACAAGAGAGTGCAGAATGTAGTGTTACAGTCATAGCGAGGGTGTAGAGAAAGATCAACTTAATGCGAGGCAGGTCCATTCAAAAGTCTGACAGCAGCAGGGAAGAAGCTATTCTTGAGTCGGTTGGTACGTGACCTCAGACTTTTGTATCTTTTTCCCGATGGAAGAAGGTGGAAGAGAGAATGTCCGGGGTGCGTGGCGTGCTTAATTGTGCTGGCTGCTTTTCCGAGGCGGCAGGAAGTGTAGACAGAGTCAATGGATGGGAGGCTGGTTTGCGTGATGGATTGGGCTACATTCACGACCTTTTGTAGTTCCTTGCGGTCTTGGGCAGAGCAGGAGCCCATACCAAGCTGTGATACAACCAGAAAGAATGCTTTCTATGGCGCATCTGTAAACGTTGGTGAGAGTCATAGCTGACATGCCAAATTTCCTTTGTCTTCTGAGAAAGTAGAGGCGTTGGTGGGCTTCTGGTGCAGAATAAAACTCTCCCAAGTGTTGCTACCTTCACAGAAACCAACCCCCTGCCAGATTTTCCATGTGGGGCAGAGAAAAGGCTGAGTGGAAAATGCATTCGATTTGTAGAAGTGACAGATTTCCAGCCAGAAATTCTTCTTTGCAATCTGCGTCTATTTTTCCTCTCTCTCGCTCTCTTGTTTTTTTTGGGAGCATCCTCAGGGACATTGTCTGTGTACAGTCAGGAAGCGCTTGTTGTTTCTGCATTTCATCCTCTGGGTCAGGAGGTTAGGAAACAGATCAGTGACCCAATGAATGTATCCGCCCCACAGCCCCTGCACACAGCAGCAGAGCGGGGGAAACGCCGCTTTGTACTTTTCTGACCATGTGTTCCTTTGTCATCCCGTGAAACCTGATGGGGGAGGGGGTGGGGCAGGAGCTGTGGTCTATGGTCTAAAAAGAAAATGAAGAAAATCACTCCGAAGTACATAATCCCACAAAAGCCCACCAGAGAATCATCAAATCTTACAGCACAGGGCTGTTCAGCACTTCCCACAGCCTCTGGAGAAGGAATCTGGAACAGGGTGGGGAGGGAGGGTATCAAAATAAAGGGTTACCATTTAGGATTTGAGATTAGGAGAGATTCTTCACTCAACGTACCGTGAATCTTTGGAATTCCCCACTCAAGGGAGCTCCGACGTTGGGTATATTCAGTCGATAGAATTTGTTGGACTCTCAGGGGTTTACGGGGTATGATGAGGAAATGTGGGAAGGTAGAGTTGAGATAGAAGATCAGCCATCATCTTGTTGATTGGCAGAGCAGGTTCGAATAGTCGAATGACCTCCTTCAGCTCCTGTACCTTATGTTTGTGGCTGTAACACTGTAAGCTCCTCTTCCTTGGGTTCCTGCCCAACTGCCTTGCAGCATTATATCCTGGGGAGGTGATGGCCCAGTGGTATTATTGCTAGACTATTAATCCAGAAACTCAGCTAATGTTCTGGAGCCTGGGTTTGAATCCCACCACAACAGATGGTGGAATTTGGATTTTTTTTAAATCTAGAATTAAGAATCTACTGGAGAACACGCCCCTGTCTACATCAACGGGGACAAAGTAGAAAAAGTCAAGAGCTTCAAGTTTTTAGGTGTCCAGATCACCAACAACCTGTCCTGGTCCCCCCATGCCGACACTATAGTTAAGAAAGCCCATCAACACCTCTACTTTCTCAGGAGACTAAGGAAATTTGGCATGTCAGCTACGACTCTCACCAACTTTTACAGATGCACCATAGAAAGCATTCTTTCTGGTTGTATCACAGCTTGGTATGGCTCCTGCTCTGCCCAAGGCCGCAAGGAACTACAAAAGGTCGTGAATGTAGCCCAATCCATCACGCAAACCAGCCTCCCATCCATTGACTCTGTCTACACTTCCTGCTGCCTCGGGGAAAAGCAGCCAGCATAATTAAAGACCCCACGCACCCCGGACATTCTCTCTTCCACCTTCTTCCATCGGGAGAAAGATACAAAAGTCTGAGGTCACGTACCAACCGACTCAAGAACAGCTTCTTCCCTGCTGCTGTCAGACGTTCGAATGGACTAACCTTGCATTCAGTTGATCTTTCTCTACACCCTCGCTATGACTGTAACACTACATTCTACACTCTCTCCTTTCCTTCTCTATGATCGGTATGCTCTGTCTGTATAGCGCGCAAGAAGCAATACTTTTCACTGTATGGTAATACATGTGACAATAATAAATCAAATCAAATCAAATCAAATCTACTGATGACCATGAAACATTGTCAATTGTCAAAAAAACCCATCTGGTTCACTAATGTTCTTTAGGGAAGGAAATCGTCCTTATCTGGTCTGGCCTACATGTGACTCCAGAGCCACAGCAATGTGGTTGACTCTCAACTGCCCTCGGGCAATAAATGCTGGCCAGCCAGCCACGCACATGTCCCACAAATGAATCAAAGAAAAGTTGCCTTGCACTACCATTCTTTTCATAAAAGCAAAATACTGCAGATGTTGGAATCTGAAACAAAAACAGAAAATGCTGGAAAATCTCAGCAGGTCTGACAGCATCTGTGGAGAGAAAATAGAGCCAACGTTTTGAGTTTGGATGACCCTTCATCAAAGGGTCGCCTAGACTTTGATGAAGGGTTATCTACACTCGAAACGTTGGCTCTATTCTCTCTCCACAGATGCTGTCAGACTTGGTGAGATTTTCCAGCATGGCCTTTTTTTTCAGGTGGATTGTTCTAGAATTTGAATTCTGTTTTTTTAAGAAGGTTAGTGGTATGGAAAGTGACCATGAAGCTGAGTGACTGTCATTAAGGTGCACCCCACCAACACACCTGCAACCCCCACACCCTCTCTCCACCCCAATACAAGCTATTTCACTGTCCAGGATAAAGTAAAGTTAAAGTTTATTTATTAGTGTCACAAGCAGGCTTACATTAACACTACAATAAAGTTACAGTGAAAATCCCCTAGTCGCCACACTCCAGTGCCTGTTCGGGTACACTGAGGGAGAATTTAGCATGGCCAATGCACCTAACCAGCACGTCTTTTGGACCGTGTGGGGAAACTGGAGTACTCGGAGGAAACCCATGCAGACACGGGGAGAACGTGCAGACTCCACACAAACAGTGACCCAAGGGAATCGAACCTGGGTCCCTGGCGCTGTGATGCAGCAGTGCTAACCACCTGTGCCACCGTTGGCTCAATGTCGGGTATCTCAGAGGCTCACCTAGTCAGTATGCTGGTTAGACTGTGCTGGGGGGTGCGGGCGAGTTTAATGTACAGACGAACCACTTTGTCACTGCTGCTTCCCTCATCCAGGCTCGACTGTCCCACCTCCCAACCTGCATAACCCTGAATTCAGCCAAAACTCCACTGCTCATTCCAACACATGGCAAGTCCCATTCACTCATCAACCCTGTTCTCACTAACCTTCATTGACCCTCCAGTCAAGTAACTTCTCCATTTTAAAACTCCCAGCATTGTTTTCAAATCTTCCCATGGCCCCAGTCTCTCTCTATCTGTGTAACGTCCTTCTACTTCTACAACCCTTTGAGATCTCTGTGCTCCTCTAATTCTGGCCACTTGAATATCCCTGATTTTAATCACTCCATCATTGGCTGCCTGGACCCTGAACTCTGGAATTATCTCCGTAAACCTCTGCACCTCTCTCTCAGAGAGGCTCTCTCTTGCATTCACCAAGTCACTTACCCTATTATCTCCCCATGTGGCGTGGTGTCAATTTTTCCTTCAGGATGCAGGATGTTGGGTAGTTTTACAGTGTTAAATGTGCTACGTCTTCCTTCCATGGCGGGAAAATATCAGGGCAGTGGATTGTGTCTCAAGATACTACTGCCTGCTTCAGAGAATGAGTCACGAGTGCTGATTAGCCAAACCGTCCTCTGATACACGATTCACAGTTTACCCAGAACTGATTGTGGCTCACACTTACACTGCTAGATTAGTAGTAGACCCTGGATTCAAGGCCCACTGCAGAGTATGTGGCCCAGAGCAACATTCCCACTGCATTATTGTAATGGCAGTTTTAATTGGGGAGGTGATGGCCCAATGGTATTATTGCTAGAATATTAATCCAGAAAACTCAGCTAATGTTCTAAGGACCCATGTTCGAATCCCGCCACGACAAATGGTGGAATTTGAATTCAATAAAAAAATATCTGGAATGAAGCATCTACTGATGACAATGAAACGACTATCAATTGTCAGAAAAACCCATCTGGGTCGCTAATGGCCTTTAGGGAAGGAAGTCTGCCATCCTTACTCGGTCTGGTCTACATGTGACTCCCAGAGCCACAGCACTCTCAACTGCCCTCAGGCAACTAGGGATGGGCAATAAAAGCTTGCCCAGCCAGCGACGCCCATGTCCCAGGGATGAATTTTTAAAATGTGATGCTTGAGTGAATGTGCATTTAGATAATGGGCAGGAATGGATAATCCCGCAAGACCTCAAGACTTGAAATTCCTGCTTGAGATCGACGGACATCTGTCAGATTATCCGTCCGGCCTGCAACGATTCGCGTGACAAGTGGGATGGATTATTTAGGCCAGAGCATTCTTTCTGGTTGTATCACAGCTTGGTATGTTTCCTGCTCCGTCCAAGACTGCAAGAAACTACAAAGGGTCGCGAACGTAGCCCAGTCCATCACACAAACCAGCCTCCCATCCATTGACTCTGTCTAAACTTCCCGCTGCCTCGGAAAAGCAGCCAGCATAATTAAGGCCCCCACGCATCCCGGACATTCTCTCTTCCACCTTCTTCCATCGGAAAAAAGATACAAAAGTCTGAGGTCACATGCCAACCGACTCAAGAACAGCTTCTTCCCTGCTGCTGTCAGACTTTTGAATGGGCTTACCTCGCACGAAGTTGATCTTTCTCTACACCCTAGCTATGACTGTAACGCTACATTCTGCACTCTCTCCTTTCCTTCTCTATGAACAGTATGCTTTGTCTGTATAGCGTGCAAGAAACTTTTCACTGTATACTAATAGATCATAGAATCCTACAATGCAGAAAGAGGCCATTCGGCCCATTGAGCCTGCACTGACCACAATCCCACCCAGGCCCTATCCCCATAACCCCATCATTTACCCCAGCTAATCCGGCTGACACTAAGGGGCAATGCAGTATTGCCAATCCACCTAACTTGCACATCTTTGGACTGTGACAATTATACATGTGACAATAATAAATGAAAATCAAATGAAAATCAAATCAATGTCTCCCATAACCTCAGGATGACCAAAAGCACTTTGCAGTCAATGAAATGTGTCTTGTGACTTTCTGTCCTAATTCTGAAACAATCTCACAAACAGGTAGCAAGAGAGAAAACCCTGGAAAATCTCAGCAGGTCTGGCAGCATCTGTAAGGAGAGAAAAGAGCTGACGTTTCGAGTCCAGATGTCAAAGCTTTGACAAAGGGTCATCTGGACTCGAAATGTCGGCTCTTTTCTCTCCTTACAGATGCTGCCAGACCTGCTGAGATTTTCCAGCGTTTCCTCTTTTGGTTTCAGATTCCAGCATCCGCAGTATAGAACATAGAACATTACAGCACAGAACAGGCCCTTCGGCCCACGATGTTGTGCCGACCTTCATCTGAAACCAAGATCAAGCTATCCCACTCCCTATCATCCTGGTGTGCTCCATGTGCCTATCCAATAACCGCTTAAATGTTCCTAAAGTGTCTGACTCCACTATCACTGCAGGCAGTCCATTCCACACCCCAACCACTCTCTGCGTGAAGAACCTACCTCTGATATCCTTCCTATATCTCCCACCACGGACCCTATAGTTATGCCCCCTTGTAATAGCTCCATCCACCCGAGGAAATAGTCTTTGAACGTTCACTCTATCTATCCCCTTCATCATTTTATAAACCTCTATTAAGTCTCCCCTCAATCTCCTCCGCTCCAGAGAGAACAGCCCCAGCTCCCTCAACCTTTCCTCATAAGACCGACACTCCAAACCAGGCAACATCCTGGTAAATCTCCTCTGCACTCTTTCCAGCGCTTCCACATCCTTCTTATAGTGAGGTGACCAGAACTGCACGCAATATTCCAAATGCGGTCTCACCAAGGTCCTGTACAGTTGCAGCATAACCCCACGGCTCTTAAACTCCAACCCCCTGTTAATAAAAGCTAACACACTATATGCCTTCTTCAGAGCTCTATCCACTTGAGTGGCAACCTTTAGAGATCTGTGGATATGGACCCCAAGATCTCTCTGTTCCTCCACAGTCTTCAGAATTTGCTTTTATCACAAACAGTTAGGCTGGGAGTGAATTGAAACTCTCCAAACAAACCAAGACTGATAGATTCTGTTGGGCAACGATAATAAGGATTCCGGACACCATTGCCTCCTGGGACAGCGCTCCTGAGCTTGTCTCCTCAGTTGGAGACTTAGATTGGACAAAGATATTTGTGGGTGCCCAGTCTGATATTGAAGAGTTAAAAACATTAGGGTGAATGTCCCACCTCCTGAACATAATACTGATGAGTGCTGTGCTCTGTCTGAAAGGACATGAATGACATCATGAGTAATTCCCTGGACAATTCTTACAGGACATCCTACAGTGCGGACACAAGGACAGATGTCCTCTCCGTGTCCTTGCACAGAACCCTCAAAGGAAAATGGCTCACACTGACCCGGCAGCGAACAGAAAAAGACAGGAGGGCCCCTTCCCTCAGCTCCTTTTCCCCTGCGGTTATTTTTAAGAACCTGAGCAAACAGGGGAGGGAGGGAATCAGTTCTGGGAACGTCTGGGGAAAAGTATTAAATTTCCTGGAATTACATCGGAATTGCAACACGGAATCAGGCCATTCTAGCCCTGACTTGGGTAACTGTAAGTTAAAACTTTTTCAATAACTCCCGGAATTCCCGAACACTCCATTCCAGAGGGAAAAAAAACAGTTCAGACCAGTTGAATCCTGAACTGGAATCAACTGGTCTGAATTGGGGCCCTCGAAGTTCTCATGTGTTAGTTGATGTACTCACAGCTCCATGAACAATAATGTGCCAAAAAGCAAATAGGAAATAATTCCTCAGAGGCTGGTGTCCCTTCACCAGATTCACTTTATTTACAAACTTGTCTCCACTCCTAAGAGTGCTTCAGGTACAGAGTCTGAATCCAGAGTGTCAGTAGCCCTGACACTCCTCAATATATACGTAGGTGAGACTCCCTGATTGGGCAGGCAATCAAGGAGCTCATACTCCAAGAGGCCAACCTCATGGGCCTCGATGAGGTCATTACAAAATAGTGCATGGAACTCGTATGCTCACACCAGTAATGTCAAGAATCTTGTTAACTTCTCATTTATTTTTCCTGATAGAAGGATAAGATTGTCCGAACAGAGGTTGCCCGGTGTAACAAGTTGAAAAATGTAATGTCTGCATATATAGCAGCCACGGGTTGTATAGTTAGCACTTCCAGGGCATTGAGCAATTGGAGGATCATTCAGGCACTGTCTGGAAGAATTACTACTGGCCATTCGGAGACTGGAGACAAAGACAGCCCCGCAACCCCTCCCCCCCCCCCAGCAGAGGCTGGAGACAGAGAGGCAACCACCGCCGCCCCCCCCCCCCCCCCCCCACAGAGGCTGAAGGGGCCCCCAGAAAAAGCTATTGCGGATGAACTGTGGGCTGCAGGGACAATTTCTCTAGGGCTGCACACAGAGTGTTATGCACACAGGGTGATATGCACACAGGGTGATATGCACGCAGGGTGATATGCACACAGAGTGTTATGCACACAGGGTGATATGCACACAGGGTGATATGCACACAGGGTGATATGCACACAGGGTGATATGCACACAGGGTGATATGCACACAGGGTGATATGCACACAGAGGGTTATGCACACAGAGTGATATGCACACAGAGTGATATGCACACAGAGTCATATGCACACAGGGTGATATGCACACAGGGTGATATGCACACAGGGTGATATGCACACAGGGTGATATGCACACAGGGTGATATGCACACAGGGTGATATGCACGCAGGGTGATATGCACGCAGGGTGATATGCACGCAGGGTGATATGCACACAGAGTGTTATGCACACAGAGTGATATGCACACAGGGTGATATGCACACAGGGTGATATGCACACAGGGTGATATGCACACAGGGTGATATGCACACAGGGTGATATGCACACAGGGTGATATGCACACAGGGTGATATGCACACAGAGTGATATGCACGCAGGGTGATATGCACGCAGGGTGATATGCACGCAGAGTGATATGCACACAGGGTGATATGCACACAGGGTGATATGCACACAGGGTGATATGCACACAGGGTGATATGCACACAGAGTGATATGCACACAGGGTGATATGCACACAGAGGGTTATGCACACAGGGTGATATGCACACAGGGTGATATGCACACAGAGTGATATGCACACAGAGGGTTATGCACACAGGGTGATATGCACACAGAGTGATATGCACACAGGGTGATATGCACACAGGGTGATATGCACACAGGGTGATATGCACACAGAGTGATATGCACACAGGGTGATATGCACACAGGGTGATATGCACACAGAGTGATATGCACGCAGGGTGATATGCACGCAGGGTGATATGCACGCAGAGTGATATGCACACAGGGTGATATGCACACAGGGTGATATGCACACAGGGTGATATGCACACAGGGTGATATGCACACAGAGTGATATGCACACAGGGTGATATGCACACAGAGTGATATGCACACAGAGTGATATGCACAGAGTGATATGCACACAGAGTGATATGCACACAGGGTGATATGCACACAGAGTGATATGCACACAGAGTGATATGCACACAGAGTGATATGCACACAGGGTGATATGCACACAGGGTGATATGCACACAGAGTGATATGCACACAGAGTGATATGCACACAGGGTGATGTGCACTCAGATAACTATGTCCTTATAGCTGTGGCCGTGCTGTGGAATCACGTCAGCTTAACTTTCTGTTGCAGCCTGAGGACCCTGGCAATCGCGTTTGGGGATGTAGCAGTCTGCGATGCCTCTTAGAGCTACAGCCCCATCCAGAGCTGCAGTGAATGAAGCCATGGACATCTCCACACCCGCATAAGATCACACAATCGGGTAGGCACACATAGAATCATAGTATCCCTTCAGTGAAGAAAGAGCCAATCCGGCCCATCAAGTGTGCACTGACTCTCCGAAAGATCATTCCGTCCAGGCCCTCCCCCCTGCCCTATCACCATAACCCTGTGCATTTAGCATGGCCAATCCATCTAACCAGCACATAGAATCATAGAATCATACAGTGCAGATGGAGGTCATGCGGTCCAATGAGGCTGCACCCACCACAACCCCACTCAGTCCCTATCCCCATAACCCCATCATTTACGCTAGCTAGTCATTACATCTTTGGAGTGTGGGAGGAAACCAGAGCACCCAGAGGAAACCCATGCAGACACGGGGAGAACGTGCAGACTCCACACACAGTGACCCAAGGCCAGAATTGAACCCCTGGCGCAGTGAGCCAGCAGTGCTAACCACTGTGCCATCGTTACGTCGAGGTGTTATGACATCCAATAGATAGGAAGGTCTACCTTTCTCACTGTTCGACATGAAAACAGTGGCAGTTCACACACAAAACATTCTTAAAATCGATGGATATCACAGGAGTGATATCATCAACATGTGTGTAGAGTCTGTATGACAGAGTGCACATAGATCACTGATATGTTTATTTCCCCCTACAAGTTGAATTGCAGGGTGCGGTGGAACTCAGTGAGTGGCAGTGGGCAAACGTTCCAGGCTGGAGGACAAGTTTGCTATCGCTGAAGTCCCTGGTAACAGCTGTGTGAGCGTCTGACGTGTTCAGAGACAGTTCCATATATATCCGTGTTTGCTCATGTTTCATCAACAGTCAACAGTGGCGCGCAACAAACAGCTAAGCCCACGCGCTCGCCCAGGATGATGGGGGTCTTGTCAAAGGGTAGTTATGTTCACAGGAACCATACTCTTAGATTGGATTCACTGACGCTTGCAGGCTTCTGTTTTTGTCTCCCTGTGATGTGATTGTAACACAGCTGACTCTCAACATAAGTAAAGTTTTAATGGTTTCTATCGCCTTTTCCCAGCTGCAGCGAGCTTCATTCATCATTTGAAGAATGAGGGCCTGAGTGAGGAAGAGGTCTCCCAGGAGCAAACAAACTCAGCAACTACAAATCAGAGAAAATTATGGACTTAAACAAAAAGGCCAAGTTGTCCCGAAATGAGCCAATATGTGCGTGCGTTAATCACATTCCTCAGGGAGTCCCCTAACCATTGCTCTGCCATTCACACATTCTGATCACTTAATGGACAATTTTAGCACCTTTCTCAGCCTTTACCATCACCATTTACACGACCTCCGTCCAATTACAGCCCCCCCACAACCCTCCTGGCATAAATCTCGTCGGATTTTCTTTGTCTTCAGCTCTGACGAAGGGCCCAATTTTACCAAAACTTCGCGCCCGCAAACGGGTGCGAAATCGCGGTAAAGTTGGGCGTCGGGCCTATACCGCGATCTGCACCCGGTTCCGAGCAGATCGCGGCTTTACCGACACCCGATTTGGGCGCAGGTCCGGCCCGTGCCCGAATCGGGCGGCCCGACGATTTAAACGCATTTGCATGCATTTAAATCGACTTAATGAACCGCGCGCCCAACCCTACTGCCAAATCCCACTTTACCGTCTTCTGGTCCGATCCGCGTCTGCGCTGTAATCGACCGGCCGAATAAAAGTCCGAAGTCGCCGCTGCAGCCTCCGAAGAGCGGGGTCAGAGACTGCAACGGCTCCCTGACCCAGGTCATCCTCTGGGTGGGGGGAGGGGGATGGGAGGAGGAGAGGGGGTGTGACGTATCATCCTCTGGGGGGGGTTGGGGAGGGAGGTTGTGACCGATCATCCCCGGAGAGGGGGGTGGGGGGTGGGAGGAGAGGGGGTTTGACGTATCATCCTCTGGGGGAGGGGCCGCTGCCACTCTGCGGCCGAACGGTGGGGAGGGAGGGGGCAGGGGGTTCCGCTGCCACTCTGCGGCCGATCCCTCCTCCCCACCGGAGGAACGAATCCCTCCTCTCCGGAGTGGCCGCATACTTCAAACACCACGACTGTCATTATTCACCTCAGTGGAACCCCCTGCCCCCTCCCTCCCCACCGATCGGCCGCAGAGTGGCAACGCCCCCACCCCCCCCTCCCCCCGCCGAGGATGATATGTCACACCCCGTCTCCTCCCACCCACCCACCCCCTCTCCTCCCACCCACCCACCCCCCCGCCCCGCCCCCAGATGGTCTGTGTCAGTGAGCCGCTCTCTCTGCTGTTTTTCTTTCCCCGCCCGGGCGAGCTGCTTCAGATTTGTTTCGAGCTGCGCATGCGCAGTTCAGAGCTCCGATCGGTCCGCCAGCGCTAAGCCCCGCCCACAGCGCGAATCGGACCAGAGCCGGCAAAAAGCGTATGGGCGCGCTGGAAAGAGGATTCCAGGCACGGATCCGTATTCCGCCCGGATCCCGCCCTTAGGCTCCGATCGGTAAAATCGGGCCCGAAGGGTCTTCCTGACCCGAAATGTTGGCTCTCTTCTCTCTCCACAGATGCTGTCAGGCCAGCATTTTCTGTTTTTCATAGAATCATAAAATCATAGAATCCCTACAGTGCAGAAGGAAGCCATTCAGCCCATCGAGTCTGCACTGACCACAATCCCACCCAGGCCCTACCCCCATGCATTTACCCTAGCTAGTCCCCTGACATTAGGGGGCAATTTAGCAATCCACCTAACCTACACATCTTTGGACTGTGAGAGAAAATTGGAGCACTGGATAGTCAGAAGCTTTTTCCCAGGGTGGAAAAGTCAATTACTAGGGGGCACAGGTTTAAGGTGCGAGGGGCAAGGCTTAAAGGAGATGTATGAGGAAGATTTTTTACACAGAGAGTAGTGGGTGCCTGGAACTCGTTGCCGGGGTGGGGGGGGGGGGGGGGGGGGGGGCGGTAGTGGAAGCGGATACGGTAGTGACTTTTGAGGGACATCTTGACAAGTACATGAATAGGATGGGAATAGAGGATATGGTCCCCAGAAGGCTAAGAGGTTTTAGTTAAGTCAGGCAGCATGGTCTGTGCAGGCTTGGAGCGCTGAAGGGCCTGTTCCTGTGCTGTAATTTTCTTTATTCTTTGTTTGTTCTTTGTTTATCCAGAGAAAACCCACGCAGACATGGGGAGAATATGCAAACTCCACACAGACAGTGACCCAAGCCAGGATTTGAACCTGGCACTGTGAGTCAGCAGCGCTACCCACTATGCCACCGTGCCGTCCTTCAGATTCCAGCAATAATTTGCCTTGGTCCATATTGGCATATGAGTCTGTGTTGGAGTGTGGGTCTGTGTTGGGGTCTGTGCTGGGTGTGGGTCTGTGTGTGGGGGGGTCCGTGTTGGGGTGTGGGTCTGTGTGTGGGGGGGGGTTCTGTGGTGGGGTGTGGGTCTGTGTGTGGGGTGTGGGTCTGTGTGTGGGGGGGGGGTCTGTGTTGGGGTGTGGGTCTGCATTTGGTGTGGGTCTGTGTTGGGTGCGGCTTTGTGAGGTGGTCTGTATTGGGGCTTGGGTCTGTGTGTGTGGGGTCTGTGTTGGGTGTGGATCTGCTTTGGGGGATGGGTCTGCATTGGGTGTGGGTCTGTGTTGGGGTGTGATTCTGTGTGTGTGGGGTCTGTGTTGGTGTGTGGGTCTGCATTTGGTGTGTGTCTGTGTTTGGGGTCTGGGTCTGTGTTGGGTGTGGGTCTGTATTGGGTGTGGGTCTGTATCTGGGGGGTCTGTGTTGGGGTGTGGCTCTGTGTTGGATGTGGGTCTGTATTGGGCTGTTGGTCTGTATTTGGGGTGTGGGTCTGTGTTGGGGTGTGGGTCTGCATTGGGGTGTGGGTCTGCATTGGGGTGTGGGTCTGCATTGGGGTGTGGGTCTGTCTTGGGGTCTGTGTTGGAGTCTGTGTTGTGGTATGGGTCTGTGTTGGGGTATGTGTCTGTGTTTGTGGTGTGGGTCTGTGTTGGGGTCTGTGTTGGAGTCTGTGTTGTGGTATGGGTCTGTGTTTGTGGTGTGGGTCTGTGTTGAGCTGCGGGTCTGCATTTGGGTCTGTGTTGGGGTCTGCTTTGGGGATTGGTCTGCCTTGGAGTGTGGGTCTGCATTGGGATATGGGTCTGTGTTGGGGTGCGGGTCTGTTTTGGGGTCTGGGTCTGAGTTGGGGTGTGGGTCTGTGTTTTGCGGTGTGGGTCTGTGTTGGGGTGTGTGTTTATTTTGGGGTGTGGGTCTGTGTTGGGGTGCGGGTCTGCATTGGGGTGTGTATTGGGGTGTGGGTCTGTGGTAAGTGTGTGTCTGTGTTGGGGTGTGTGTCTGTGTTTGTGGTGTGGGTCTGTATTGGGGTGCGGGTCTGCATTGGGGTCTGTATTGGGGTATGAGTCTGCATTTGGGTCTGTATTGGGGTATGGGTCTGCATTGGGGTGTGTGTTGGGGTGTGGGTCTATGCTGGGGTGTGTGTTAAGTGTGAGTCTGTGTGGGGTGTGTTTGGGGTGTGGGTCTGCGTTGGGGTGTGTGTTGGGGTGTGGGTCTGCATTGGGGTCTGTGTTAAGTGTGAGTCTGTGTGGGGTGTGTGTTTGGGGTGTGGATCTGCATTGGGGTCTGTGTTAAGTGTGGGTCTGTGTGGGGTGTGTGTTGGGGTGTGGGTCTGCATTGGGGTCTGTGTTAAATGTGGGTCCGTGTTAAGTGTGGGTCTGTGCGGGGTGTGTGTTAAGTGTGAGTCTGTGTGGGGTGTGTGTTTGGGGTGTGGGTCTGCGTTGGGGTGTGTGTTGGGGTGTGGGTCTGCATTGGGGTCTGTGTTAAATGTGGGTCCGTGTTAAGTGTGGGTCTGTGCGGGGTGTGTGTCTATTTTGGGGTGTGTGTCTACGCTGGGTACTATCCTGTTTTGGGGTTCTGTCGATGGCCATTTGCAGCTTCCATTGCTCCAGTCAAACAGCCTTTCAGCAGTGTCAGGGATGAATGTTGAATCACAGCCATTCATGAATCAGGAAATTGTGGATTCAAGTCCCACCCCAAAGGTTAGGGTCGGAAATCTCCATCTGTTCAAGTCCCATCGTCACTGCAAGCGAGGACAGGGGGGCAAATTATCCTGTTCCGCCTGTCACGGGAATCGTAGTGGGCGAGGGGCGGACCATAGAAAAATCCATTGACCTCGGGCAGGATTTTCCGGTTTGGGGTGAGCACGGTTGGAAAATCTCGGCTGGAGAATTTGGCGCCCAACCAGATCTCCGTTCACTGCAGCGGGACCAAAAACTCCTGCTGGTGTGAATGGCTGGAAAATTCCACGCGTGGTCCTGACTGATATCCAGAGTACTGAGAGAGTGCTGCACTATCAGAGGAGCAGTACCGTGGGAACGCTGCAGTGCCAGGTTTGTCATCTTTTGGATGAGATTTCAAACTAAGGTCTTGTCTGCCTCCTCAGTTGAATGGAAAAGACCCCACAGTTTGATTTGATTTGATTTATTATTGTCACATGTATTAGCTTACAGTGAAAATTATTGTTTCTTGCGCGCTATACAGACAAAGTCACAAGACACAGTCACTATATGGAGAAGCTAAAGGAGTTCTCCTTTAACCATTAAAAACTATAACGTAATGATTATTACATTGCTGTTTGGGGAAGTGTTCTGTGTGACAATTGGCCATCATTTCCTATATTATAACATGGAACAGTTCAAATAGTCCTACATTGGTTGTAAAAGGCTTCAAGACATCCTGAGGTGGTATAAAGCTCTACAGAAATGTACACTCTCGAATTCCTGGTGTATTCGTTCAGATTTAGACAATGGTGAGCAGGCTAACCAACCAAGGGAGGCATCACGCCCTCAGTTAATGTCCAGTTGCATTTATGGCCAAAGACCATTAACATTCTTCTGCCTAATGTGGACTGACAGTAACCATCCCACAAACAGGATGGCACGGGTGGCACTGTGGTTAGCGCTGATGCCTCATAGAACATAGCACATAGAAAGCCACAGCACAAACAGGCCCTTCGGCCCACAAGTTGCGCCGATCACATCCCCACCTCTAGGCCTATCTATAGCCCTCAATCCCATTAAATCCCATGTACTCATCCAGAAGTCTCTTAAAAGACCCCAACGGGTTTGCCTCCACCACCACCGACGTCAGCCGATTCCACTCACCCACCACCCTCTGAGTGAAAAACTTACCCCTGACATCTCCTCTGTACCTACCCCCCAGCACCTTAAACCTGTGTCCTCTCGTAGCAACCATTTCAGCCCTTGGAAATAGCCTCTGAGAGTCTACCCTATCCAGACCTCTCAACATCTTGTAAACCTCTATCAGGTCACCTCTCATCCTTCGTCTCTCCAGGGAGAAGAGACCAAGCTCCCTCAACCTATCCTCATAAGGCATGCCCCCCAATCCAGGCAACATCCTTGTAAATCTCCTCTGCACCCTTTCAATGGCTTCAACATCTTTCCTGTAATGAGGTGACCAGAACTGCGCGCAGTACTCCAAGTGGGGTCTAACCAGGGTCCTATAAAGCTGCAGCATTATCTCCCGACTCCTAAACTCAATCCCTCGATTAATGAAGGCCAGTACGCCGTACGCCTTCTTGACCGCATTCTCCACCTGCGAGGCCGATTTAAGAGTCCTATGGACCCGGACCCCAAGGTCCTTCTGATCCTCTACACTGCTAAGAATGGTACCCTTCATATTATACTGCTGCTTCATCCCATTGGATCTGCCAAAATGGATCACCACACACTTATCCGGGTTGAAGTCCATCTGCCACTTCTCCGCCCAGTCTTGCATTCTATCTATGTCTCGCTGCAACTTCTGACATCCCTCCAAACTATCCACAACACCACCTACCTTGGTGTCGTCAGCAAACTTACCAACCCATCCCTCCACTTCCTCATCCAGGTCATTTATGAAAATGACAAACAGCAAGGGTCCCAGAACAGATCCCTGGGGCACTCCACTGGTCACTGACCTCCATGCAGAGAAAGACCCCTCCACAGCCACTCTCTGCCTTCTGCAGGCAAGCCAGTTCTGGATCCACAAGGCAACAGCCCCTTGGATCCCATGCCCTCTCACTTTCTCAAGAAGTCTTGCATGGGGGACCTTATCGAACGCCTTGCTGAAGTCCATATAGACCACATCCACCGCTCTTCCTTCGTCAATGTGTTTGGTCACATTTTCAAAGAACTCAACCAGGCTCGTAAGGCACGACCTGCCCTTGACAAAGCCGTGCTGACTACTTTTGATCATACTAAACTTCTCTAGATGATCATAAATCCTGTCTCTCAGGATCCTCTCCATCAACTTACCAACCACTGAGGTTAGACTCACCGGTCGGTAATTTCCCGGGCTGTCCCTGTTCCCTTTCTTGAATATAGGGACCACATCTGCAATCCTCCAATCCTCCGGAACCTCTCCCGTCTCCATCGACGATGCAAAGATCATCGCCAAAGGCTCCGCAATCTCCTCCCTCGCCTCCCACAGTAACCTGGGGTACATCCCATCCGGTCCCGGCGACTTACCAACCTTGATGCCATTCAATAGTTCCAACACATCCTCTTTCTTTATGTCCACATGCTCGATCCTTTCTGTCCACCGCAAACCAGCAGTACAACCACCCAGATCCCTTTCCACCGTGAATACCGAGGTAAAGTATTCATTAAGCAGCTCCGCCATTTCTAATGGTTCCGCACAAACTTTTCCCCCTTCACCTTTTAAGGGTCCTATGCCTTCACATCTCATCCTTTTACTCTTGACATATTTGTAGAAAGCCTTGGGATTCTCCTTAATCTTACCCGCCAAGGCCTTCTCATGACCCCTTCTCGCTCTCCTAATTTCCTTCTTAAGCTCCTTCCTACATCCCGTATACTCCTCTAAATCCTTAACACCTCCTAGCTCTCTGAACCTTCTGTACGCCTCTCTTTTCTTATTCACCAGGTTCATCACAACCTTCGTGCACCACGGTTCCCGTACCCTACCAACACCCCCCTGTCTCATCGGAACGTTGTCATGCAGAGCTCCAGACAAACATTCCTTGAAAATCCTCCACTTTCCTTCGGTACTTTTCCCCAAGAATGCCTCCTTCCAATTTACCCGTCTAATTTCCTCCCTGATGACACTGTATTTCCCTTTACTCCAGAGAAACACTTTCCTAGCCTGCCTGATCCTATCTCTTTCCAATGCTATCGTGAAGGAGCTAGAATTATGATCGCTATCCCCAAGATGCTCACCCACCGAGAGATCCTCCACCTGTCCAGGTTCATTAGCCAGCACCAGATCAAGTACAGCCTCTCCTCTAGTAGGCTTATCCACATACTGTGTCAGGAAACTCTCCTGGACACACCTAACAAACTCCTCTCCATCCAAACCCCTAGCCCTAGGGATATTCCAATCTATGTTTGGGAAATTAAAATCTCCCATCACGACAACTCTGTTATTCCTACATCTCTCCAGGATCTGTTTCCCCATCTGCTCTTCAACATCTCTGTTACTATTGGGCGGCCTATAGAAAACACCCAGCAACGTTACCGACCCCTTCCTGTTCCTAACCTCCACCCACAGAGACTCCGTAGTCAATCCCTCCACGGCGTCCACCTTCTCTACAGCCGTGACACTATCCCTGATCAACAGTGCCACTCCCCCCCCTCTCTTGCCTCCCTCCCTGTCCTTCCTGAAACATCTAAAACCCGGCACCTGAAGCACCCAGTCCTGTCCCTGAGACATCCAAGTCTCCGTAATGGCCACCACATCACAATTCGAAGCAGCAATCCACGCTCCAAGCTCATCCACTTTATTCACTACACTCCTGGCATTAAAATAGACACATCTCAGACCTTCAGCCTGAGCACTTCCCTTCTCCATCACTCGTCTAACCTCCCTCTTACCCTGTTTACATTCCTTATCTATTTGCGAGCTAACCTCCTCGCTCTCAGTCCCCTCATTTCGATTCCCTCCCCCCAACCTTTCTAGTTTAAAGTCTCTCCAGTAGCCTTAGCCAACCTTCCCGCCAGGATATTGGTCCCCCTGGGATTCAAGTGCCACCCGTCTTTTTTAAACAGGTCACACCTGCCCCTAAAGAGGTCCCAATGATCCAAGTACCCAAATCCTTGTCCCTTGCTCCAGTCCCTCAGCCACGCATTCATTCTCCACCGATTCCTGTTCTCACTCTCCCGCGGCACAGGCAGCAATCCCGAGATTACTACCTTTGCATTCCTCTTTCTCAGCTGTCTACCTAACTCCCTATATTCTCTTTTCATGACCCCTTCCCTCTTCCTACCTATGTCAGCAGTACCTATATGCATCACGACCTTCGGCTCCTCTCCCTCCCCTTTCAGGATTTCTGGGACTCGACCAGAGACATCCCGGACCCCTGCACCAGGGAGGCAAACCACCATCCGAGAGTCCCGTCTGTGTCCGCAAAAACGCCTATCTGACCCCCTCACCGTAGAGTCCCCAATTAGCACTACCCTCCTTTCCTTACCCTTTTGCACTACTGGGCCAGGCTCAGCTCCAGAGACACTGCCACCGCTGCTTCCCCCAGGTGGGCTGTCCACCCCAGTAGTACTCAGACAGGAGTACTTATTATTAAGGGGCACATCCACCGGGGTGCTCACCATCAACCGAGCTTTCTCCTTCCTCACTGTTACCCAGTTACCCTCCTCCCGTGGTCCCGGTGTGACCACCTGCCGATAGCTCCTGTCAATGACCTCCTCACTATCCCTAACCCGGCGAAGGTCCTCGAGCTGCAATTCCAGTTCCCTAACATGGTCCCTTAGGAACCGCAGCTCAACACACCCAGCACAGATATGGTCGTCCGGGAGGCTAGGAGCCCCCAGGACCTCCCACATCCTACATTGGGAACAACATACTGGCCTCACACTCATAATTGCCCCTTTAAACACACAGGGAAAAAAAAGTGAATGAAAATTTTAAACTTACCTTTCCTCCTCCTGTTTTCTCCAAAGCCCTGCTCTCACTGGGTCTTTTTTTTTTAGGTTAGAGGAGGAGGGAGGGTGGGATACTCTACAAGTGTAGAGTATCGGGCTTCCTCTCTGTTCCAATTTATTGGGGGAAAAAAAAAAAAATCTCTCTCTCCCAGACCTCCCTGCGCGACATAGTGCCAGGGACCCGGGTTCGATATCCAGCTTGGGACACTGTCTGTGTAGAGTTTATACCTTCTCTCCATGTCTTCCTGGTTTTCCTCCGGATGCTCCGGTTTCCTCCCACAATCCGAAAGACGTGCGGGTTAAGGTGCATTGGCCGTGCTAAATTCTTCCTCAGTGTACCCGAACAGGCGCCGGAGTGTGGCGACTCGAGGATTTTCACAGTAACTTCATTGCAGTGTTAATGTAAGCCTACTTGTGACAATAATAAATAAATAAACTTTAAGCTTTAACATCACACTGACTGAGTGTAGCTAACTCAGCAAAAAACCACCAGGGTTGGAAAAGGGGAGCTCCCTGCAGCGTACAGCAAGGCTCTTTAACAACTGATCCTCCCAGGGCACTTAGCCAATGGACATTAATGTAAGACACAGTTTAGTGATGCAGAAACAGATTGTACGAGAGTTTTGGATCACAGCCAGTGCAGCTAAGTCACAGACAAGCACAGATGTATGTTTCTAAGCGATGTCTATCTACCACCAAGCTTCTGTACTGACTCATGGTCTGTGCTTGGTTCCCAGAAACCTCAGCCACCCTCCCCCATGTTCTCCTCATTCCCGAGTTAATCTAATAACAGTTTGCATTTCTGCTGCTGAAAAGAAGGAGCAATTTTCCATCCTTGAACAGAATGTCTTTTTCACTTCATCTGCTCCTGGGATGCAACTGTCATTTATCGCCCATCCATGGGGCACTAAGGGGGCAATTTTAACCCATCTCACAGGGCGAGAATGCTGTGGGATTGGGGTGGAACGTTGGTTTGAAATGCCACTCAATATTCACCACCAATTTCAAGAGATAGTAAACTCCGGCAGATAAAAAGCTAACATTACACCCAGTCCCGTCAATTTCCCTCCGAGCTGGTTAGGTTAGAATTTCAACTCAACTGTGCAGCTTGGGATTGGAGCCAAATAGAATTCCTACAGTGCCGAAGGAGGCCCATTCAGCCCATCGAGTATATGCACCAACCACAATCCCACCCAGGCCCTATTCCCTTAACTCCCTCATACTTACCTTGCTAATCCCCCTGACACTAGGGTCAATTTAGCCTGGCCAATCCACCTAACCTGCACATCTTTGGACATGTAGGACCAACCAAGTAAAGATGGTAGGGTCCCTTCCCTGAAGGACTTCCATGAACTAGTTAGGTTTTAGTATCACATACATCACAATACAGCACGGAAACAGGCCATTTGGCCCCTCTGGCCTACCTCAGTGTTCATGCTCCATCTGAATCCCCTCCCATCCCCTCTCCATCTCACCCTATCAGCATATCCTTCAATTCCTTTCTCCAACTTCCCTTCAAAGGCAGCTATACTATTCATCTCGACCACTTCCTGTGGCAGAGGGATCCACCAATCACAGGGCAGGGGAGCTTCTCCCAGAATCCCTGCTGGATTTATTGGCGGCCTTGCGGATAGTTATGTTTGAGTTTACAAAATACCCGAGTTACTGTTAGAATGTAACCAGTTACAGCGTTGTATTAGATGTAACGTGACCAATGGTAACAAGCTGTAAGGGTCAGCTGACCCAGTAAACCATGGAACCAATTACAGAATGATGTGATAGTCAGCTGACCAGCTGACTCACTATAAATAGGAATCAGTGTAGAATTGTGGAAAACTTGCAGTGGCCCAGGGCGAGGCCCCAAGTTTGGAGTAATGATATTTCTTTATTAAACCTTTTCTTTGATTTATAAGCTGGAGTAAGTTTTGTTCTATTTTTATTGTCTGCATTTGAAGAGTTCCTTCTGATGAGACAGTTACGAGGTCCCACGTACCGTGCCATACCCAGAGCGTTGCCATGGACACCAGTCACTTACTAAAATATAACCTTCGGAGAAAAAGGACAACGGTGTTTACTGGTTTCATTGCTCTTAGCTGCGTCCATTGAGTTTTGCTCTGTTTGCTGCCATTAGGTCAACACATTGCTACACACAGTGGGACTGAGAGATGAGAATGTTTTTATTTCTCGATGGGGAGAAACGTGCTGGAGTCCAGCATTAAGATCCCTGGAATGCCGGAAATCTAAAATAATTTTCTGAAACTGCAGAATCTATCAATCAGAAGAACGGTCAGTGATTCGGACAACTGTCCGGGGTCGGAGGGCACTGTGTGACACCATCAGGTCTGGAAAGAATAGGAAAACCAAAGAACAAAATCAGGAATTGATGGTCAGTGGATTGTGAAAATCCGTAAACTGCAGGAGGAACAAGAAGGGTGAGAGAAGGGAGGATATAATCAGACAATGATGCAGCACAGAAGAAGGCCATTCGGCCCATTGTGTCTGTGCTGGCTTTCTCTTTCCCTGTAACTCCACAAATGTTTCCATACAGAGCTCTAAAGCTGTGAGACCCTGGGGCAGAATGATTTAGAGTGGTTATTCTGCAAGTGGGGTGGCAGGGTGGCATAGTAGTTTTAGCACTGCTGCCTCACAGTGCCAGGGAACCCGGTTCGATTCCCGGCTTGGGTAACTGTCTGTGTGGAATCTGCACGTTCTCCCCGTGACTGCGTGGGTTTCCTCCGGGTGCTCCGGTTTCCTCGCACTGTCCAAAGACGTGCAGGTTAGGTGGATTGGCCGTGCTAAATTGCCCCTTGTGTGTGTGAGTGTAACTATGCTTGAGGTGGACTGGTGTCCCTCAAGCTATAAGGCTCAGGCAACAGACTAGCGACCTGTTCCAGGAATAATTAGCTATAGCAACAGACAAAAGTCTGACCAATGCCCCAGGTTGAGAGAGAGAGATTGTGCAGGTCTGACCTCCATGTTCGAGATAGGATGTAAAGGCCTGAGGAAGGTGCAGAAATGATTTACATGGTGGTACCAGGACTGAGAGGTTGTAACTCTCATGAAAGGCTAAGCAGGCTGAGAATCTTTCCTTTAGACACGAGAATTTAAATGCTACTTTAAAAAATGCTAATTGCCCTCTCGCCCTTTCTGGGCACGATCCAGTTTACGGCAGTGACAAGGGACCAGGATGATTGCAAACTGGCGCCGTGCTCAGAACCGGTTTTTAGCCCCACACGCTATTTTCCAGGGTCAGTACAATTTGTTCCAGGCCTGGTGAGGTTGGAAAATCGCCCCTCTCCCCCCCTCGTCTTTCTCCTTGTCTCTCTTTTCTCCCTCTCTCTCGCTCTCTCTCTCTCCCTCCCACTCTGTCTCTCTCCTTCTCCCTCTCTCCATCAGGCCTACTCCTCTCTCTGTCGCTCATTTTCCTCCTCCCCTACTCTCTCTCACTCTGTCTCCCTCCTCTATCTCTCTCTGCCTTTTTGTTTCTTCCTAACCTTTCTCTTTCCCCATTTCCAACTCTGTCCATCCTGTCTCTGTCTGTCCCTCTCTCTCTCCCAATCCTCTCCCAGCCTCTCAGTCTCTCTCCCATTCTCCCTCTCTGCCTCTGTCTGTCTCCTCTTCCATCTCTGTCTCCGTCTCTCTCGACCCAAACATGTCTCTCTTTCTTCTCTCTCTTTCTCTGTCTTTCCAATTTTCTCTGTCTTTCTCTCTCCCAGTTCCATCTCTCTATTTCTGGCCTGTTTCTTTCTGTCTCTCCGTGACTGCCTCTCACTCCGTCTCCCTCTCCCTTTGTCACTCTCCAGCCCTCTCGCCCTCTATCTTTTATTTTTTCCACCTGGATTCTATTTGCAAAGTGATAAATCTGCAGCTGGACAGCAGCTTACTCAGGACCAGATATTAATTTGTGTGAAAGGTGATGACAAATGGAAATAAATCTCTCTCTTTGGGCTTCAATCTTTTCTGCACCTTGTACCCCAAGGCTCTCAATCACTGGGTTACTGAATGACTAACAAGGCAGGAGAACTTCAACATGACTTATTTTCTCTTGTCAAAGCTGCCACGAGTGATAAATCAGACATTATTTGGAAGAATTTATTTGAAGCTTTTACACTGTTTGGGGCCACCGAGTATATCGGTGTCCAGCAGTGTGAGCCTAAGTCATGCAGGTTAGACTAGACTGTGAGCCTCACTGCACTAGCTAAACTCCCCTAATGAAGGGTGATGAGGGGTTGGGGGTGGGGGGGGGGGGGTGGGGGGGTGGTGGTGCGGGGGGGGGAGGTGGAATTTTAATTGGCCTCAGTGCCTTAGAAGTAGGGGAGGGAAATCCTCCAACAATCTCTGTCAAAGCGTGCCTGTGCGTCAGTGTTAGTTCAGGACAGCTTTGGACTCAGTATAGTATAGTGCGCAAGAAGCACAATAGTTTTCACTGTATACCAATACATGCGACAATAATAAGTCAAATCAAATCAGTAGTGATGCCTCCCATGCTCGAATATCTGGCCAGCAATTGCTACCTCGGCTCATACAGGAAGAGCAGTCGGTTAAGCGGTTTGAGTCAAGGGGCGGCACGGTGGCACAGTGGTCAGCATTGCCGCCTCACAGCACTAGGGACCCGGGTTCGATTCCGGCCTCGGGTCGCTGTCTGTGCGGAGTTTGCACATCCTCCCCCGTGGAAACAAATTAAAACATGCTACCGTGCAAAGGGACCTGGGGGTCCTTGTGCATGAGACGCAAAAGCCCAGTCTGCAGGTACAACAGGTGATCAAGAAGGCAAATGGGATGTTGGCCTATATTGCGAGGGGGATAGAATATAAAAGCAGGGATGTCTTGATGCACCTGTACAGGGCATTGGTGAGGCCGCAGCTGGAATACTGTGTGCAGTATTGGTCCCCTTATATGAGGAAGGATATATTGGCATTGGAGGGAGTGCAGAGAAGGTTCACCAGGTTGATACCGGAGATGAGGGGTTTGGATTATGAGGAGAGGCTGAGGAGATTGGGTTTGTACTCGTTGGAGTTTAGAAGGATGAGGGGGGATCTTATGGAGACTTATAAGATAATGCGGGGGCTGGATAGGGTGGAGGCGGAGAGATTCTTTCCACTTAGTAAGGAAGTTAAAACTAGAGGACACAGCCTCAAAATAAAGGGGGGTCGGTTTAAGACAGAGTTGAGGAGGAACTTCTTCTCCCAGAGGGTGGTGAATCTCTGGAATTCTCTGCCCACTGAGGTGGTGGAGGCTACCTCGCTGAATATGTTTAAAGCGCGGATGGATGGATTCCTGATCGGTAAGGGAATTAAGGGTTATGGGGATCAGGCGGGTAAGTGGTACTGATCCACGTCAGATCAGCCATGATCTTATTGAATGGCGGGGCAGGCTCGAGGGGCTAGATGGCCTACTCCTGCTCCTATTTCTTATGTTCTTATGTTCTTATGTGTCTGCATGGGTTTCCCCCAGGTGGTGCTCCGGTTTCCTCCTACAGTTCAAAGATGTGCGGGTTAGGGTGATTGGCCGTGTTAAATTGACCTTTAGTGTCAGGGGGACTAGCAGGATAAATATGTGGGGTTGCGGGGATAGGGCCCTGGGTGGGATTGTTGTCGATGCGCCGGATGGCCTCCTTCTGCACTGTAGGGATTCTATGGATTCTACAATGATTCCTCTGAGTTTATCAGAATCATTCAGTAGAGGCGGGGAGAAAGGGGGAGCTGGCTGGAAAGAAAGGAAAATATATGGGGAAAACCCGTACAAAGAAGGATTCAATATCCCGCCAGCTCCCAGTCTACAACTTTTTAATGGAACCAACATTCCTTTTCATATATATTTTATTTCCTGTTTGCGGGACACACCCTGTTAATATAAAGTTTATCCAGGTCCAGAAGAGCTGAGTCGGCCTGTGCTTTGTCAGAGTTTGCTGACAGAGAGTGTTCAGTTGTACACGACTACCCTAAACTTGCAGAGAGTTGACAGAGAGGGAAAGAAAAAGAGGGAGACATGGAGGACTGAGACGCAGAGGGTGATATTAAATGGAGGTGATGGGGGTCTCACGTGCCGGCTCGTGAACCCTGTGCCACCCCCTTTGAGACGGCCTACTGCACTGAGCAAAGGTGTGGCCCCTTTAAGAGGCAGTCTTTCACGGGCCACGTGACCAAATGACTGGGCCAGAACCAATGGAGTGCGAGTGTGCGGGACCTCGGCCAATCGGGAGTGAGGGCTGAATGCGTTGGCGAGTTGTGGGGAGCAGACCTGTGTTGTTGTGTTGTAAATCCTTTCGTTGTAAATAGTTTTTTCCCATTGAATGAGTCTTCTTGTGCTATACCTGCCATTCCGAGTCGCCTCGCGTCATCACACCCGGGCTCAAGGACCTTGACTGGCTCTGAACTGTCAGCCAATCGCAGGCCAGCAGCTCTATTGAACGGCAGCGCCACTGGGAGGTGGAGGCTGCTGCCGGGATGACACCAACCCAAGGCCCAGGATGTTTGGTGGATCCGCGGCCACAAGTGAGCAATGGCAGGAGGGGAGTTGTGGGGTGGAGGGACATGGGGGGGACAACAGTGAGAGCAGGGATTGGCTCTAAGCACCCCCCCCCCCCTTCCTGATGCTAAGTCCCTTGATCGTACACTGAGCACCTTTGAATGAGGGACTCCCTCAGGAGGCCACTATTTGGTCTGTTTTCCATCATGGCAAGCCCCGTCCCCAACCCCCGCCTGCCACTGGGCTAATATCAGCTGTGACAGGATGAGGCATTAATGGACATTAATTGCCTAATTAAGGGCCTCAATTGGTGGTGGGCTGACCTTGGGCCTTGGTCCTTCCCATCAAGGACCTTCAGGGTGGGCGGAGAGTGGAGGGGGAACAGGATGACCAATCTATAATGAAATAAAAGAAGGAATGCTTCAACCATGGGGCCAGGGTCAGGGATTGCTGGGGACCATAAGAGTAAGTGTGAGTGGGTAGGGAATGGGGGGTAACCATATCTTCCCCTGGTTGCCAACAGCCACAGTATGCATACTCACACACAAAGAGGAGCAAAGGCAAGAGGCGACAGAAATAAAGATGTGGTGATTGTCCCTTCAAGGGCAACACAGCAGAGTAAGGATCACATGGTCTGTGCGACCAATTGGGACTCAGAGTGTGTAATCACCCCCCTCGGGGGGGAGTCTTCCTCTGGCCAGAGACTTGTTGGGAGCAAGTTACAGCCATGAGGCTGCTGAATAATTCTTATTAATAAATCATTTTTTGTGTTCTTTATTGAAGTCTGTGAAAGAGCCTCTTTACATCTGGCAATGAGGATAAATGACCCTGACCTTGCCTCTGTCCCGACACCTGTGAGTATCCTGTTTTAATGGAAGACTGCAAAAACAATTTCACCAGAATGCCTCTCTTTGGGCAAATAGAACCATTTGAGATATTGAGATATTGCCTGAGGGGCAGGCACAGGAGAAATCTGAAAGGGCCAGCAGAGTCAAAAGTTTAGTAAGAAACCTGTGGACAAAAAAAAGAGAAAATAACCCTGTGAAGCAAGAGCTGTGGCTTTAAGTTTTAAAACAATAGAACTTAAGTTAAAAAGAGTTGCTGCCAAGTTTAAGCAGTGCTGCACCTTTAAGAGTAATAATAAAGTAACAGCTCCGAACACTCTGTACCTGCACTGATCCATTTGTTGTCAATGCACCTGTAAAGGGAAGCCAACAATATCTGAGCAATGACAGCCCGTGTGGGGGAAAAAAATTACTGCACAGTTTTAAAGTGATAATACCATTTAAAGAGGTGATACATTTAATGTGGCAATGCACTTAAAGCGGCAACCAGAAGAAGGAATAAGCAGCTATGGGCAGGAAAATTATAGAAGACCCCAGATAGAGGGCAACTCCCAAAGAAAGGTCCATAAGAAACAAAGACCTCATGGAAGAGGCAACCAAAGACCTTAAAGAGGAGCCAATGGAAGGCCCAGAAGGTGGGCAAAAGAATACCCCAGAAGGAGGACGACGAAAGACCCCAGAAGGAGATCACTAAAAGACATTAAATAACCGAATGAAGAGCAATGGGAGAATTGCAGAATGGAAACAAGTCAACGCTTCATCAGAGACAGACCCGGCCAACAGTGAAGCCAAAAAGGGTTTGGTTGAAGTTAAGACAAGTAGAAATGAAGATTCCATTTGTAAATGTCTATGTCCGAACATAATGGATTCACCTCAGAAGAAACGCAGAAATTAAAGACTTCAAAAGAAATTAGAAACGTTGGACATGAAGAGGAATCAGCAAAACGAATTAAAGCTCGAAGGAAGACATTAAAACAACACGATGAAATGACTGACAGCAAACTTGGAGAATAAAGAATTTGTGAAGAAAAACGTTACAAAGTGAAGTTAAGGAGAAGGAGAAATTAATGAGACAATGTGGAATAAGCTGAACTCCATGGAAAAGCAACGAGAAAATAAGAACCAAGCGCAGTGAAGAATGGAATCGGGAGAATGAGAGCATGAAGAAGGGAAGCTTGGCAATGAGAAACTAACTGAAGAGGTGAAAACATTGAAATTGAAGCAGAATCACCAATTCAGACAGAGAAAGAAACTGAGATTACGTGCCAGAGTAAGATTGCTGAAATGATCACACTAATAACAAAGCAGAAGAGTTAATATTACTGTGTACAGTTTTGGTCTCCTTACTTGAGAAAGGATATACTGGCACTGGAGGGGGTGCAGAGGAGATTCACGAGGTTGATTCCGGAGTTGAGAAGGTTGGCTTATGAGGAGAGACTGAGTAGACTGGGGCTATACTCATTGCAATTCAGAAGAATGGGGGGAGATCTTATAGAAACATATAAGATTATGAAGGGAATTGATAAGATAGAAGCAGGGAAGTTGTTTCCACTGGCGGGTGAAACTAGAACTAGGGAGCATAGCCTCAAAATAAGAGGAAGCAGATTTAGGACTGTTGAGGAGGAATTCTTCACACAAAGGGTTGTGAATCTGTGGAATTCCCTGCCCGGTGAAGCAGTTGAGGCTACCTCATTGAATGTTTTTAAGGCAAGGATAGGTAAATTTTTGAAAAGTAAAGGAATTAAGGGTTATGGTGAGCAGGCGGGTAAGTGGAGCTGAGTCCACAAAAAGATCAGCCATGATCTTATTGAATGGCGGAGCAGGCTCGAGGGGCCTACTCCTCCTCCGAGTTCTTACGTTCTTAGGTTCTTATGTTCTAATACGATAAATTGGTCGATGAAAAAGAAATGCTGGACAGAGAAGAAACTTTTTCACAAGATCTAAGTACCAGAAACAGAATACCACAATCATTCCTTCACACGTGACACATGGTTGGAGAACAGTCTAAAACTGAACTCGGTAAGCAGCATGCCTGCATGGAACAGCTCCATGCAAGACCATATTTGGAACTGTACATAGTTAAAGACTACCAATAAAGGTGTTTATGTTTAAACACACAAGCTTCAAGATCTTATCAATGAGCCATCACCACAGCTGCATATAAAACCCTGATTAGGTATATAATATGACATGGTGTTATGATATGAAACTTCAGTGGCGAATCAAGTTTGATCTCTGGAATTATTGTCTCTGTGACCAGTCTCTTGTCATACTCAGTAGCTCTGAAGGGACAGATCATTCATATACACAGGGCCCATTTGAGGGGTAGAGAGATGCTCTGGCTATCTGTGTTTGCCATCACAAAATGTTTTCAAACCTGTAAGCACCGAAGTACCTGATCGACTTGTTATAGACGTAACGGATGTCTCCATGGAAGTGAGCAGTAATGAGCTGTCTGTGCCAGAAGAGGTTCACGTTATTGCAGTTCCTGTTAATATTTATCCTGTAGAAGCATCTCCGACTACAGAATTAAGCCGTTCTACAAGAAACAGAAAACCCCCTCAAAGACTCGATTTATAATTGTCCAACTCGTATATTTTTTATTTTTTTAATTTTTATTTATTAGTGTCACAAGTAGGCTTACATTAACAAGGCAATGAAGTTACTGTGAAAATCCCACACTCCAGCGCCTGTTCGGGTACACTGAGGGAGAATTTAGCATGGCCAATGCACCTAACCCGCACGTCTTTCGGATTGTGGAAGGAAACCGGAACACCCGGAGGAAACACACACAGACACGGGGAGAACGTGCCGACTCCACACAGACAGTGACGCAAGCCAGGAATTGAATCCGGGTCCCTGGTGCTGTGAGGCAGCAGTGCTATCCACTGTGCCACCGTGCCGCCCAAATAACGAATGTTTAGTTGGAATTTAGGACTGAGTAAATTAGTTATTGAAGATTGTATAGAGGAGTTAAAGGAGGAATGATGTAGTGATTGCCCCTTTAAGGGAAACAGCAGAGTATGAGTCTTAATAAAATCTGTAAAAGTGTATCTTTACAGAAGGACAAAGCCAAACAGTCAAAAGAAAACAGCAGCTTAAAGTACAGGACAACTGGTCACCATGGGCAGGAAAGTAGTAGGGTCCTCACCACCTCCTATCTGATTTGGAGGCAGGAAGAGCGGCCTAGAAAACATGGAGAAAAAATACTGGGTTCTTTACCTGATGCACCAGATATTCATGGAGTAGAAACAACTCTGGAGACATTTAAAAATGTCACTTGCAAGAGATGGTCAGGCATGTGGGTTCTTCTCCTGTGCTCATAATGAATGCTTGGCTGAGAGCCAAGACAGCTAAATGCATTAGTTCATCAGGGGATCTGTTTTGACAACTGCAGTGGATGCTATGAAAAAAAAATCTATTCAGAAATCTTCTTTGAAATAAATGGCTGTTCCTACAACCCTATAAAAGTGTCAATCAGACGGGGCACTTGTAGTTTTGGTTTCAGAAGTTTTAATTACTTAACACCTCTTAATCTTGTCCAAATAAACATTTGTGCCTTGTCAAAGGAATCACAGAAAGAAGAACCTATTGAAACCACATAAAAATATCAATCAAGAAAAGTAAGCAATCCACTGCAGTTGTCTGAGCCAGACTGAACATTAGGTTGCAGAGATAGGGCCTGGGTGGGATTGTTGTTGATGTAGGCTCAATGGGCTGAATGGCCTCCTTCTATACTGTAGGGATTCTATGATACTATTCTATGGTTCTAGTCAGAAGTTAGAATGAGAAAGTGAGGGAACTAATTGAACAGCTCTTTCAAAGAGTTGACAGGAGCACAATGGGCCAAATGGTCTCTTTCTGTGCTGTATGACTGCAAGTAGGGAAGTCACAAGGATATTTAAGACCAGCGGAGTAATGAATTGTGGAATAATTAAAGCAGAGTGTAAATGGTGCCAATGAGCAACTGAAGAGAAATTTGGGAAGGGATCTGGAGGAGATTTGCAGTGGATTTGCAGAGTTATGGCAAAATTGTACGTCTGGTCTCGTAAAAGACATTTACAATTCATTGGGGAATAGCAAACGTGGGTTCTGCTAGCTGTGATAATCACGTTTCTAATGTACAGCAACCAGAGGAACAGTCCACACCCACAGTGAGGAAGTGGGTAAATGGGATTAAGGAGAGGTAGGTGAACTTGAGGGATCTGGGAAGAAAGTAAATAGGTGGGATTGAGGGATATGGGGAGATGGCGGGTTGGTGGGGTTGAGGGATATGGGGAGAAGGTGGGTAGGTTGGATTGAGAGATATGGGGAGAAGGTGTGTTGGTGGAATTGAGGGATATGGGGAGAAGGTGGGTAGGTTGGATTGAGGAATATGGGGAGAAGGTTTGTTGGTGGGATTGAGGGATGTGGGGAGAAGGTGGGTTGGTGGAATTGAGGGATATGGGGAGAAGGTGGGTTGGTGGAATTGAGGGATATGGGGAGAAGGTGGGTAGGTTGGATTGAGGAATATGGGGAGAAGGTTTGTTGGTGGGATTGAGGGATGTGGGGAGAAGGTGGGTTGGTGGAATTGAGGGATATGGGGAGAAGGTTTGTTGGTGGAATTGAGGGATATGGGGAGAAGGTGGGTTGGTGGGATTGAGGGATATGGGGAGAAGATGAGTAGGTTATGTTAAGGAGAAGTTATGGGTGGTTATGGGAGGACTGTGGAGAGAAAGGGTGTGAGGATATTTATGGGACCAACAGGTGCAGTATAGTTTTATTTGTGGTATTTTTATAAGTGAAGGAACGAGGAGACAGCAGCTGGTGCCAGAATTCTGTGAGGGGGCATTGATGCTGTTTGCCTTTAAATTAGTTCCAGAATACAGAGTAGAGGAAGAGCTGCTTTCTAATAGTTCACATGTGTGCAGTGGTGGGTTTTATTTTTAACTGGTGGGAAAAGGGGTTGTCAGGAGCTATTGAGTTAGGAATTCAGACCTATGCTGTAAACAACATTTTATCTCCTTACTAATTCAATGCCTTCTAACCAAGATCTCAGATAGCTAAATAATCACAGTCACTTCAACTAAACTAAACAAGAGGATGGTAAAGGAAAGGCACGCATTCCAGTTCAAGTAAGAAGACATCAGATAGAAAAATGGAAACTAGAAGCTGGAGTAGGCCATTTGTGGGGAGATGATGGCCTAGTGGTATTATTGCTGGACTTTAATCCAGAAACTCAGCTAATGTTCTGGGGACCCGGGTTCGAATCCCGCCACGGCAGATGGTGGAATTTGAATTCAATAAAAAATATCTGGAATTAAAAATCTACTGGTTACCGTGAAACCATTGTCGATTGTCAGAAGAACGCATCTGATTCACTAATGTCCTTTAGGGAAGGAATCTGCTGTCCTTACCTGGTCTGACCTATATGTGATTCCATAGCCACAGCAATGTGGTTGACTCTCAGCTGTCCTCTGAACAAGGGCAATTAGGGATGGGCAACAAATGCTGGCCAGCCCATGTCCCATGAATGAATAAAAAAACTTTGTTCCTTCAAGCCAGCTCCACCGTTCATTTTGATCATGGCTGATCATCAAATTTAATATCCTGATTCCCACCCCCCTTCCCCCATGGCAGCACAGTGGTTAGCACTGCTGCTTCACAGTACTAAGAACCCGGGTGCAATTCCCAGCTTGGGTCACTGTCTGTGTGGACTTTGCACATTCTCCTCGTGTCTGCGTGGGTTTCCTCCGGGTGCCCCGGTTTTCTCCCACATTCTGAAAGACGTGCTGGTTAGGCGCATTGACCCGAACAGGCGCCGGACTGTGACGACTAGGAGAATTTCAAAGTAACTTCATTGCAGTGTTAATGTAAGCCTTACTTGTGACTAATAAATAAACTTTACTTTACTTTTTACTTACTTTATATCCCTTGACCTCACAAACCTGCTCATTTCTCATTTCATGCGAACTCTCTCAATCTTTGTTCCAGGTTTGATTTCAGAGACTACAATAGCAGGCAGTACAATGTTTATCGTGTTCTTGGATATTCCTTGATCCATGGGTTTTGCAACAATATTAATTTGTTTATTTTAAACGGGAGAGGTCTCCAGAATTTAAAAATGCCTTTAAATATGTTATACATTCCGCTGCTAACCTCAAAAAACGTTTCTTTCTGGCTTTTAATTATTTGCTTATTAATGTTAAGAATTATCTGTAGTTTTGTCATTTAATAATATCAATCTATTTACTCAGTGTCAAAAAGAGACCAACAACAAGAACAAAAACTTGTACTTACGTAGCACCTTTAATGCACTAAAGAAAATTTGATATCAGGCCACAAAAGATGTTAGGCATATGGCCAAAGAATGAGGTTTTGAAGGCATCTTAAACAAGGACGGAGAGGAAATTAGACAGAAAGGGTTAGGTAGGGAATTTCAAAGTTCAGAGTCTGGACAACTGAAGGCACAACTGCCTCAACTCACAGTCTGAGGCTTCGGGGTGGGCCATTTAGAACAGATATGAGGAGACATTTCTTCACCCAAAGAGTGGTGAGCCTGTGGAATTCATTACCACAGGAAGTAGTTGATGCCAAAACACTGAATGCATTCAAGAGGCGGCTGGATATAGCACTTGGGATGAATGGGATCGAAGGCTATGGGGAGAAAGCAGGATTAGGCTATTGAGTTGGACAATCAGCCATGATCGTGATGAATGGCGGAGCAGGCTCGAAGGGCCAAATAGCCTCCTCCTGCTCCTATCTTCTATCTTTCTATGTTTACCAGTGATGGAGGGATAAAAATAGCAGGGAAGCTCAAGAGGCCAGAATTGGAAGAATGCAGATCTTCCGGAGGATTTTAGGACCAGAGGGGATTACCGAGATAGGAAGGAGGGCTGAGGTCATGGAGGAATTTAAAAACAATGACAAGAATTTTAAAAATGGAGGTGTTGGTTAGCCAAAGCCAAGGTAGAATCAACGAGGACAGGAAGAATGGGTGAACAGGCCTTCGTACTAGTAAGAACACAGGCCACAGAGTTTATACTGAGTTCGGCTTAATGGAGGAAAGAATGTGGGAGGCTGGGAAGTTATAGAGTCATAGAGGTTTAAGGCATGGAAACAGGCCCTTCGTTCCAACTTGTCCATGCCGTCCTTTTGTTTTAAACCCCTAAGCTAGCCCCAATTGCCTGCACTTGGCCCATATCCCTCGATAGCCATGTAACTGTCTAAATGCTTTTTAAAAGACAAAATTGTACCCGCCTCTACTACTACTCTGGTAGCTTGTTCCAGACACTCACCACCCTCTGTGTGAAAAAATTGCCCCTCTGGACACTTTTGTATCTCTCCCCTCTCACCTTAAACCTATGCCCTCTAGTTTTAGACTCCCCTACCTTTGGGAAAAGATATTGACTATCTAGCTGATCTATGTCCCTCATTATTTTATAGACCTCTCTAAGATCACCCCTCAGCCTCCTACCCTCCAGAGAAGAAAGTCTCAGTGTATCCAACCTCTCCTTATAACTCAAACCATCAAGTCCCAGTAGCATCCTAGTAAATCTCTTCTGCACTCTTTCTAGTTTAATAATATCCTTTCTTTAATAGGTGACCAGAACTGTACACAGTACTCAAAGTGTGACCTTACCAATGTCTTGTACAACTTCAACAAGATGATAGATAGAAGAAATGATAGAAACCCTACAGTCCAGAAAGAGGCCCTTCGGCCCATCGAGTCTGCACCGACCACAATCCCACCCAGGCCCTACCCCCATATCCCTGCATATTTACCCACTAATCCCTCTAACCTACACATCCCAGGACACTAAGAGCATTTAGAAATGATAGAAACCCTACAGATGTCTCAACTCCTGTATTCAATGTTCTGACCAATGAAACCAAGCATGTCGAATGCCTTCTTCACCACTCTGTCCACTTGTGACTCCACTTTCAAGGAGCTATGAACCTGTACCCCTAGATCTCTTTGTTCTATAACTCTCCCCAACACCCTACCATTAACTGAGTAAGTCCTGCCCTGGTTCAATCTACCAAAATGCATCACCTCACATTTATCTAAATTAAACTCCATCTGCCATTCGTCAGCCCACTGGCCCAATTGATTAAGATCCCATTGCAATCCGAGATAACCTTCTTCACTGTCCACTGTGCCACCAATCTTGGTGTCATCTGCAAACTTACTAACCATGCCTCCTATATTCTCATCCAAATCATTAATATAAATGACAAAAAACAGTGGACCCAACACCGATCCCTGAGGCACACCGCTGGTCACAGTTTCCAGTTTGAAAAACAACCCTCTACAACCACCCTCTGACTTCTGTCATCAAGCCAATTTTGTATCCATTCAGCTATCTCAAGTTACTGGAAGGGTCAAGAATAGATGTAATCTAGGCATGAATGAGAATTTCAGCAGATGAACTGAGACAGGGTGGAGTCAGGCATTGTCAAAATGGTGGAAATAGGAGATCTTAGTGATGGCACAGAGATCTGATCAGAAGATCACCTTGGGGACAATTTTGTGAATACTCTAATTTAGCCTCAAGACAGTTGCCAGCAGTTGCATGGATTCTGGGGACCAAAAGCAATTGAAATAAGTTTCTGCTCATCCATCACCGAATGTCTGACAGGCAGTTTGATAATTTGGCAACAATGTCAGAGTCAAAAGATGGAGCTGGACACCATTACTGTCCATGAGAAAACTGAAGCTGTGTTTTCAGATGTCACGAAGTTGTGATGAATGAAGTCTGTTGCTAAGCTTTTTTTCATCCATTCATGGGATGTGGGTGTCACTGGCTGGGCCAGCGTTTATTGCCCAACCCTGAGTGGCTGGCTGCGCCACTGCAGTAGGCAGTTAAGAAGCAAGCACTTTTCTGTGGATCTGAAGTCACATCAGGTAAGGCGGCATGGTGGCACAGTGGTAAGCACTGCTGCCTCATTGCGCCAGGGAGCCAGCTTTGATTCCTTGGGTCACTGTCTGTGTGGAGTCTGCACATTCTCCCTGTGTCTGCATGGGTTTCCTCTGGGTGCTCTGGTTTCCTCCCACAGTTTGAAAGATGTGCTGGTTAGGTGCGTTGGCCATGCTAAATTCTCCTTCAGTGTACCCGAACAGGTGCCGGAGTGTGGCGACTGGAGGATTTTCACAGTAGCTTCATTACAGTGTTAATGTAAGTCTACTTGTGACATTAATAAATAAACTTTAAACTTAAAGACTTTTAATTCCAGATTTTTATTGAATTCAAATTTCACCGCCTGCTGTGGTGGGATAAGAACCCAGGTCCGTTAGAGCATTACCCTGTGTTGACAGATTACTAGCCTAGTGATAACACCACTCTGCCACTGCCTCTCCACAAGCATTGTAATGATACACTGATGTCCCAATAAGATTATATTTAATCCCAGCAGATCTCCCCAGTATTGCCCACAGTGTGACAGAACAAAGCAAATTTCTCCAGAATGTATTTGAGATGTTGCATTGTAACAACATGGGCATTCTGTGTGAGATCGTGTTTTGCACATATTACCTGAACAGGTGCTGGAGTGTGGCGACTAGGGAATGTTCACAGTAACTTCATTGCAGTGTTAATGTAAGCCTACTTGTGACAATAATAAATAAACTTTAAACTTTTCATTAGATCTGTATTTCTGTATTTGCTGTATTTCCTACATCGTAACAGTGACCACACAGTGAAAGTACTTTAATGAAACGCAAAAAATACTGCAGACATTGAGATATAAGCAGTAAATGCTAAAAATACCCAACAGGTCAGGCAGTATCTGTGGAGAAAGAAACAGAGTTAACGTTTCAAGTAAAAAGTACTTAATCAACTGTAAAATCCTTTGGGATGTCCTAAGGTTGTGAAAGGCACTATAGAAATGTAGGTATCTGTCTGTCTCTCCCACAGGTAGAGCTATGGAGATTTGAAGCTTGGTAAACTCCAACTATTGGAAGATGTGTGTAGTTGCAATGTGTTACAGAATGGCTGGATGTAAATCACCTAATATGGCACTATTTCGAATGAGAGCAGAGGGGTTTTCCTTGGTGTCTTGGCTAATTTTCACCCCACAACTAACATCTTTGAAAGGAGATTATCTGGTCATTATCTCACTGCTGTCTGTTGGATCCTGCATTTCCCTATGTTACAGCACTGGTGGCACGGTGGCACAGTGGTTAGCACTGCTACCTCAACAGCACCAGAGACCTGAGTTTGATATCTGGCTTGGGTCACTGTATGTGCAGAGTTTGCATGTTCTCCCCGTGTCTGCGTGGGTTTCCTCCGGGTGCTCCAGTTTCCTCCCACAGTCCGAAAGATGTGCTGGTTAGGTGGATTGACCTAATTTTCCTTCAGTGTACCTGAACAGGCACCAGAGTGTGGTGACTAGGGGATTTTCACAATAACTTTGTTGCACTGTTAATGTAAGCCTACTCGTGACACTAATAAATAAACTTTAAACTTTTCATTAGTTCTTTTTTTTATTCATTTGTGGGACATGGGCGTCGCTGGCTGGGCCAGCATTTATTGCCCATCCCTAGTTGTCCTTGAGAAGATGGTGGTGAGCTGCCTTCTTGAACCACTGCAGTCCACGTGCTGTGGGTTGACCCACAATACCGTAAAGGAGGGAATTCCAAGATTTTGACCCAGCGAAGGAACAGCGATATATTTCCGAGTCAGGATGGTGAGCGGCTTGGAGGGGAACTTGCAGGTGGTGGTGTTCCCATTTATCTACTGCCCTTGTTCTTCTAGATAGAAGTGGTCGTGGGTTTGGAAGGTGCTGTCTAAGGACCTTTGGTGAATTGCTGCAGTGCATCTTGTAGATGGTACACACTGATGCTACTGAGCGTCGGTGGTGGAGGGATTGAATGTTTGTAGATGTGGTGCCAATCAAGCGAGGCTGCTTTGTCCTGGATGGTGTCAAACTTCTTGAGTGTTGCTGGAGCTGCACCCATCCAGGCAAGTGGGGAGTATTCCATCACACTCCTGACTTGTAGATGGTGGATAGGCTCTGGGGAGTCAGGTGGTGAGTTACTCACCGCAGTATTCCTAGCCTCTGACCTGCTCTTGTAGCCACTGTGTTTATGTGGTGAGTCCAGTTGAATTTCTGGTCAATGGTAACCCCAAGGATGTTGACAGTGGGGTTCTAAAGGTGTGGAAAGCGCCCTAGGTTTGATGGGCTGAATGGCTTCCTACCACTCTGTAAATTTCTATTATCATAGAATTCTACAGTGCAGAAGGAGGCCATTTGGCCCATCGAGTCTGCACTAACCACAATCCCACCCAGGCCCTATCCCCATCTATTTACCCACTGATCCCTCTAACCTATACACCCCGGGACAATAAGGGGCAATTTAGAATGGCCAATCAACCTCGCCCGCACATCTTTGGACTGTGGGAGGAAACCGGAGCACCCGGAGGAAACCCACGCAGACACAGGGAGAATGTGCAAACTCCACACAGACAGTGACCCGAGCAGGGATTCGAACCCAGGTGCCTGGAGCTGTGAAGCAGCAGTGCTAATCACTGTGCTACCGTGCCACCCAAATCAGAGTGGAGAATGTGGGCATCGATCCCACTACCTCTCACATGCGAAGCGAGCGCTCTACCATTTGAGCTAATTATCTCATGAAAGGTGCTATAGAAATGCAAGTGTTTCTTTCACTATGGTGAAAATGGAATGTGTAATGCGTGTGGCAAATTTTACTAATTGAAATATTGCTAGAATCTCCTGCAACTGGAGTTTGCAGGAACGACAGGATTAAGTTTTTTTTAGCTGGAACTGAGTCCTCATTTTAAAACCGTACGTTCTGACTTTTGATATACAATTGATTTCACATTATTGATTTTAGAAACCAGCAGGGACAGATGAAGCACTTAGAAGGTCAGCCGTGCAAAACTAGAGCTACAGAGCCACCAGTGGTTGAAGCCTGTAACTGCAGCGTGACAGGTTTACATAGGAAATATTTAGTTTAAGTTTAAACCTAAGGATATTTAAAAGATTGCCAGGCAGTACAAGGAGGAGATCAGGGTCTTAGTACATTGTATAGATTGATGTATTTAAATGGGAATGTTTCATTCTTAGAGGCTTGTTATGGGGGTTACTTAGAAGACAGCATCTGGTTAAGAGGTGATTTGTTTAAAATACAATCTTAAACGCAAAGGGACATAAATGTGATGAAATGAACGCCAGTGGAGTACACATTGGGGATCTCTAAATCTCTGCTGAAGGAGTTTGGCGTCGGAAATTTAAAGAAAAGACTTTATTGATAAATCAGCAGATTATTTCTGGGCAAGGCAGGGTATTTGGAGCTTTTGGTCAGAATAAAGTTGGAGGGGGGGGGGGGGGAAGAACAGTGCCCCCCCCCCCCCCCACCCCCTCAGTGGGTCGGTGGAAGTGGCGAGAGGTTTGCAGAAAGGAAACGCATCTCACTTGATGCTAATCGTAGCGTACATTTCCTTCCAACGATTTCCTTGCGGTTTGCATCAACCTTATTCCGTCTGTACCCGGAGCTGCTCGGATTTGAAGATCTGCTTTTCCCTGAATCACGGTTCTGAACTGCACACTCCTGTGTGTGTGTGTGAGCGAGAGAGAGAGGAGAGAAATTAAACATTCTTTATTTCTTCAATCGGAGAACTCACTCACTCCAGGACTGGAAATCTAGAAATGAAGAAAGCTTTTACCTTTTCTCTCTGGATTTGGATTGGGGCTTTTTGCAAATCAGGTAGGAACTGGCTGCTGATCCTCTAGGGCAGGGTTGCCCACAGATTGAGAATAAACTTGCGGGTTCCTTTTAAAAGTTGTTGTGGAGGTTTAACTCAGTCAGTGTCTCAAGGCTGTCAGTGGGGTGAGGCTTGAAGTGAAGTTGCCCCTCACAGTTGGATTGTGATTGCTTCCTTCTTTGACTGTAACCTTTACAGATTGTTCAGGCTTTTAACAGTTGGGAGATACCTAGAGATCTAAATATATATATATATATATATTCACACACCCCGAATGGGGAGTGACTGCACTAAAGGACACTTGGAGGGTCTGTGTTGCTGCAGTAGTTTGGGAATTCTGGTGGGGTTACCCTGCACAGCAGCAGGTAGTGCCCGAGAGTTGAACTGTACATTGTGTGAAGAGATGTCCCTGTTTCATTGTCCATCTCGCTAATCGTGCTTGCAAATGAAATCTGTTCCCACCGAGATTTGTTTCCTTGTTTATTGTATTGACTCGTTCAATAAAAAAAGTTACTCGCCACTGACAAGAAGACAGAATTTAACTTGGGTCTTGTTGTTTTAATAATAAAAAAACTACTCGTTTTAAGGGAGATTTGAAGGAATTCCCGTTTCTCTCAACCGCATTATATTAATTTATTTAACCCTGTAAATTCTGCCTGCAGTCACTGGCGGATTGGAGCTATTGTTCATTTATATAGTATTGCCTTTGATGGTTGGTGTTTGTGGTTAATGATTCTATTTACTGTCCAATAACTGAGACTGATCCAATGGAATGGGATGACAGAATGATGTTGGGGATGGAAATCTCTCCCTTTCTACACACCGCAGTGATGAATGGCTTGGGTCACTGTGATGGATTAATTGGTCTCTGCTCCCAGTGAAATCTTCCATTTAAAAAAAAAATCCCCTCCACAAACAAATAAGTCTGACCTTTTCATTGTCCAGTGAACTGGTCACTACTGGAGCCAGACCCTGATTTTAATTGCAAATAAAAGAAAATATTTCAGTCGAATTCTCATTCTTGGTTTCTGGATGGCAATGAGTTATGAATTAATTTGTGACATTTGGGAGATTTGAATGGTTAAAATGCTATGTGATGTGGATGAGGTTTTCAATGTGCTGATGAATAATCACTGGAGTTTGGATCTGAGTGTGTTGGAGGCTGGCTGGGGAAGGTCTGAAGCCAGCTCAGCATTCCGAGCTCATCAGCTCAGTGTCATTCTCCCATCTCACCCTCAGTCTCCTCTAGCTCTGGCCCCCCTCTCAACCTCCTCCATGTCTTTGCCCTCCTCCCTTTCCTCCTCACCCACCACCTTCTCTTCCACTTCCTCCCCCCTCCCCCATACTCTGCCCATAACACCATGGCTGCAAATGGAGAATGGGGAGCTGTTTGAAACTGGGATCTTTCTGAGCAATGAGCTCAGAGTATGTGGTCTTCTATATCCATTGTGAACATCTTGTTCTGAAGGAGAAGTGGAGAGTGATTCCGGCAGTGAGGACACATGAAGTCTTCTCCTATTCCTAAATAAACATTCAATGTTGTGTTCTAGATGTCTTCCACTCTTTCCTTTTATTGTGCACATGTCTCTCATTCTATCCTTTATTGTAAAGTTGTCTTTGAAGAGTATCTGTCGACTCTTTAAACAGCTTCAGCAAGGTGCATTTGTTGTATGTTGGAGGCATCTGCCCCAATCACCAGAGTTGTACCGCCGTCAGAACGTCAGAATCTTGCAAAGACACGACTGGTAAATCTAGTGCCACAGTGCTACATGGTTGCGAGGGGAAGGGCGGGGGGGGGGGGGGGGGGGGGGTTGGTGGGAGGGGGTCAGAGGCTGGTGTTGGGAGGTGTGAAGGGGGCAGTGGAGTGTAAATGTTTCATCCTTATTCAGAGGAAGGGAGAAGGATAAATCTGGCACTCACAGGCCAATCAGTTTAATGTTGGTGCCGGAATAATACTGCGCAACAGGCCATTCTGCCCATCGACTATGCACTGGGTCTTCAGAAGGGCAATCCAGTTAGTCGGCACACACCACCCACCCCACTCTTTTCCCTGAATCATGCAATTTTTTCTCCTTTTAATAATTAACTAATTGACGAATCTTGTAGCATAAAAAAGGTTTTCCTCATGTCACCTCTGGTTCCCCTGCCAGTCACCTTCAATCTGTGTCCTCTGGTAATTGCCCCTTCAGCTACTGGGAACAGTTTCTCTTTATTCACTCCATCTGCAACCTTCACAGTTTTAAACACTTTTATCAAATCTCTTCTTCACCTCTCCTGCTCTAAGGAGAACAACTCCAGCTTTTCCAGCCCCTGCACATAACTCTTAGTCCCTTGGAACTGTTTTTTAAAGTTTTAACATTTATTTATTTAGTGTCACAAGTGGGCTTACATGAACACTGTAATGAAGTTACTGTGAAAATCCCCCAGTTGCCACACTCCGGCACCTGTTCGGGTACACTGAGGGAGAATTTAGCATAGCCAATGCACCCTAACCAGCACGTCTTTCAGATTGTGGGAGGAAATCAGAACGTCCGGAGGAAACCAACGCAGACATGGGGAGAACATGCAGACTCTGCACAGACAGTGACCCAAGCCGGGATTCGAAGCCGGGTCCCCGGCACTGTGAGGCAGCAGTGGTAACCATTGTGCTACCCATTCTAGTGAATCTTTTTTTTACCCTTATTAAAGACTTTGCATCCTTCCTAAAGCTTGTCCACCCATCCCTGGTAACTCAAATAAGTCCCATTCTATTTGAATTATTTGAGATTTCAGGATTATTACGGTTTCGGGATTGCATTTCATACTTCTGGCAATTCTTCCAGCAAAATCCCAACGACAAGAACATTGCTTTCAACTTTTACTTATCTAAAGAGAATATCAGGAGTGATATCAGGAAGTGTTTCATTGAGCTACAAACCATTCACAAAAAGGAATAGCCTTTGCAGCTATCAAGGTGGAAGTATTTTATGTGATGGAGACTCCTGGATTTTTACAGAAGGATAGCCAAGTTGGGTCAAATGGGTGCTCTCATCTGTACTTGGGTACCAAAGTTTACAAAGCATCCAGAAAGTGTGGGACATAGAAGGAACGCTAAAGCAACACAAACATACTCTCACTGTCCTTCTCTGTCCCTCCCTTTCTCTCCTACATGTATGTAGGAGACATACATGTAGGAGAGAATACATGTATCTCACCAACCATGTATCTCCCTCCACTGCAAATGTTTATCCAACCTTTACTTTGCAAGAACGATATGTTCACACACATGTTGAGGGGGAGAGAGAGTATGTAGCTCACACTCTGAATAACATATATTAAAAATCTGCATTTACAGCATTGCCTACTATCTTTAACTTCACAACAATTCAACTTCACCCATGTGACATCGTGAAATAAATACATCCCTTGCTTGGATACTTTCTGTTTTAAAATAGCAAGCTCTGATCAATCTTTCTACCTGATTACTTTGTGACATTCACTGCTCTCATTTTCTAATATCTCTCCTCATCTTATTTTAAATTTTCTGTATTTTATGGATCGAGGTGAATGATGCTGGTGCTCGCAAAACATGACAGCACCAAGCACTCCCAGGCCAAGGGCAGCAGAGTTAAAAGTGAAGGACAATGGACCACCATAATAACCATTATCTTGCAATTAAGTCTATGTCTATATATGCTCTGTTTGTGAAGCCAACCCTCCACTCACCTGATGAAGGAGCAGTGCTCCGAAAGCTCGTGCTACCAAATAAATCTGTTGGGCTTTAACCCGGTGTTGTGAGATTTCTTATTGTACCCATAGAATCCCTCCAGTGCCGAAGGAGGCCATTCGGCCCATCAAGTCTGCACCAACAACAACCCCACCCAGGCCCTATCCCCGAAACCCCACATATTTAGCCTGCTAATCCCTCTAACCCTACCCATCCCAGGACACTAAGGGACAATTTAGCATGGCCAATCAACCTAACCTGCACAGCTTTGGACTAATCTTCTCAAGGGATTAGGGATAGGCAATAAATGTTGGCCCAGCCAGCGACATCCACATCCCGTGGAAGAATAAGTTTTAATTTCCTACACCCCTTCATCCTCTGGGTTTTGTTTTTGACAATTCAATTTAGTCACACATGAAGGGACTATTCTGTGTTTCTAGGAATTCAATTGACATTGCCGGGAACTCAATACACTCAGTCAACAAAGGTAGCCATCATTGCCTCTCTGAGCTTGGAGCCAGCCCCACTCAAAGGAGAAATGACATTAGGGAAGCAACATAGTTTCATTAAGGTTTTGTGAAGTTTCTCTTTGATTTGTTTCATATGAGTTGTACCAATCACCAAAAAATACTCACATCCTTTGCAGTTACTGAGAGTACAGGAAGTTGCGGGACTAACAGATGTTATAAAAAATTAATTGTTAAGTCTCTAAGTATAGTAGCAAAATTATTTGTTTTAACCACAATTTTAGTCTGATTAGTGTGGGTTAGGCTGCTCGTGATTGCCCTGTTTATAACATTTACAGCAGAAATTAAGGAAAGCATAATCTGTCAGAGCTTCTAGCCAGCTGCTGGTACAGAATTCTCCTTATCTTGATGGGTAACTGTAAAATAATATCAGGCAAGGAAACAATGGCATGTGTATTAGAATCATAGAATCCCTACAGTGCAGAATGAAGCCATTTGGCCCATCGAGCCTGCTCCAAATCGACAGCAATCCCACCCAGGTCCTGTTCCTCGTAACCCCAGGTATTTACCCTAGTTTTTTTTAAAGTTTATTTATTAGTGTCACAAGTAGGCATTGCATTAACACTGCAATGAAGTTACTGTGAAAATCTTCTAGTCGTCACACTCTGGCGCCTGTTCGGGTACACTAAGGGAGAATTTAGCATGGCCAGTGCACCTAACCAAAACGCCTTTTTTGGACTGTGGGAGGAAACCGGAGCACCCGGAGGAAACCCACGCAGACATGGGGAGAATATGCAGACTCCGCACAGACAGTGACCCAAGGCTGGAATTGAACCCGGGTCCCTGATGCTGTGAGGTAGCAGTGCTAACCACTGTGCCACCGTGCTGCCCTAGTTACGTTTTGGAATAAAGCATTGCCAAATGCTGAGTCTCTGACACTTGCTCCTACCTCTCTCTGGCTATAACGCACCACAGTGTGGTGGGCAGCACGGTGGCACAGTGGTTAGCATTGCTGCTTCACAGTGCCAAGGTGCCGTGTTCGATTCCAGCATCACGTGACTGTGTGGAGTTTGCACGTTCTCTCCGTGTCTGTGTGAATTTCCTCCGGGTGCTCCGGTTTCTTCCCACACTCCAAAGATGCGCAGGTTAGATTGATTGGCCATGTTAAATTGCCACTAGTGTCAGGGGGACTAGCAGGGTAAATACATGGGGTTGCGGGGATGGGGACTGGGTGGGATTGCGATTGGTGCAGACTCGATGGGCTGAATGGCCTCCTTTTGCACTGTAGGGATTCTATGAACAAACATCAAACTCTCATTTCTAAGGCAGTCACTGACCTCAGCTGCTCTACTGTAGTTGTACACGGCCTTGGTGGGACTATGTCTGGAAATGGTGCACAGTTTTAGTCTCCTTATTGGAAAAAATATATAATTGAGTTAGTAGCGTTGCAGGGAAGGTTCACTTGATTCATTCCTGGGATGAGGGGCCTATCTTATGGTTGGGCTTATACCCATTGAACATCAGAACATAAGAGCTAGGAGCGGGAGTAGGCCATTCAGCCCATCAAGCCTGCTCTGTCATTCAATACAATCATAGCTGATCTCATCTCCATCTCAACTCCACTTTTCTGCCGGTTCACTGTAACCCTTCAGCCCATTACTCAGTAAGTATCTGTATAATTCCTCCTTAAATTTACTCGGGCCTCGAATCACCCCACTCGGGACTAAGTGCCCACGCCAGCTGGAAAATGAGAGTGCTTCCCGCTGGCGCTGGCAGCGTCTGTCAGGTGGCATTCACCCACCCGAAAGTTGCAAATGAGGCCCATCTCAGGAAACCCACGGCCAGCCCCTCCATTGAGCGACCGGGTGGCCATTTTTAAAGGGTGCCCCGATTTCTGAGCTCGAAGGCAGGCCCCCCCCCCCCCTCCCCCCCCCCACTGCAAAAATTAAAATGGTGACCCCTCTCCCCCCACTGACTGAGGGAGCATCACCAACCCCTCAGTAAAGAGGGGCCTCCTCCCTCCAATACTCAGACCTCAGAGAGTGACCTGACATGACCATCACCTTCAAGTCCCCCCCCCCCCTACTCAGCTCTCCTCCCCCTCAGACATCCTCCTGAGCCCTCATTCACCCTCTCTGCCCACCAGACCACCATCAGGTCCACCTTCAAGCCATGTGCCTTGGTAGTGCCAACATTGCACTGACTTCCTGGCCTGGCACCTTGGACCCTGAGGCGAAGGGGTGGGGGGGGTTTGGGGGGGGGGGGGGGGGGGGGGGGGTGTGGCGGTCAAGGTGGTACCGTACATCCAGTGGCCGTTTGCCCCTCTGCCGCTTTCCAAAAATCCAAGATTTCCAAGAAACGTATGTGTGGAACAGCAAAGACCAAATATATTCAATAGATGGTTCTCGGACCTTGCCCTGTCCGCTCTTGCCGAGCTGATGAAGGAGTTGCTGGTACCAAAATCACCCTGCAGGGCTCACTGTGTTACACATCAAAAAAACTATAGAAAAAAATAGCAATTCATGGGGTGGTTGGGTGAATCTCAGCAGCCCTCACACCTGGCGGGAATCCAGATTTTTGGCCAATGCCCCATTCAGCGGGGCGTCAGGATTCCCGCTGGCCTTTGGATGAGGTCGTTGAATCCCTCCTTCAATGTCCCGGCATCCACCACGCTCTGAGATACTGAATTCCACAGATTCACAACCTTTTGGGAGAATTAATTTCTCCTCATCTCTGTTTCAAATCCCTTATCCCAAAACGATAACCAATTGTTTTAGATCGCCCCAGGAAGAGCAAACGACCTCTCTACATCTCCTGTCATCCCCCTTTACCGTCTTCTATACCTCAGTTAGATCTTTTTTAGATCTCCTCTCATTCTTAGTTCAGAAGAATCAGAAGTGATCTTATTGAAACATGTCAGATCCTGAGGGAATTTAATTGGGTAGATACTGGGAGGATGTTTCCACTTGCAGGGGAGACTCAAACTAGGGGGTATTGTCGAAGATTAAGGAGTCTGCTCTTTGAGAAGGAGATGAGAAGAAATTATTTCTCTAAAAGGGCCATTACAATGTGGAATTCACTTACCCAGAAAGCAGTGGTAGCTGGCTCATTGAGTTTATTCAAGGTAGAATTAGGCAGACTTTTGACGGACAGGGAAGTCAAGGATCATGCGGTGTGGGGGGGGCGGAGCAGACAGCAAAGTGGACTTGAGATAACCAGATCAGCAATGATCTTATTGAATGGTGGAGCTGGCTTGAAGGGCTGAAAAGGCCCACACCTGCTCTCTCCCATGTTCTTCTTCTGGAGATCTTCTCTCCACAGCCTCCAATCTCATGGTCACAAAAGCTCGAACAGCTTGCTTCTACCTCTTCCCATGATCCAGAAACAGAACTGTTCCCTGGTAGACTCATCGATTCAGCCTGCTCCGGCTGCATGGAACTGTTTCCTTCCAATCTGGGTTCTACATTTTTCTCCCCTTGTCCAGTATCTTCCCGCATCCGCCACTCTTCCGATGCCCTCCGTTACTTCAGCGGTTTCCAATTTCCTGGCCCTCGTTATCCAATTTTCACTGTCGACCTCTTTATTTCTCTCTAAACCTCCATCCACATTCCCCACTGCACTCTACCCCCTCCCTACTTCTCCTCTCAGAAGCTTGTTAATCTTTGGAATTCTCTGTTGAGGAGCGCATTGGAAGCAGGGTCATTGAATATATTCAAGACTGAGTTAGACAGAGTTTTGATCTAAAGAGTCAATGGTTATGGTGGGGGGGTGGGGTGGTGGGGTAATGGTGGTGGGGTGAGGGAGAAGGTGGGGCAGACAGTGGGGTTGAGGCCAAAATCAGGTCAGCCATGATCTTATTGAATGACAGAACAAGTTCAATGGGAATAATGGCCAACTCCTCATGCTGCTCTATCTGGCTGATCCCGTTCTCACATTGAGCCACTTCTCCCTTAACCTCATTCACTTCCTCCAAATAAAAGGTCATGCAATGGGAACCGGTATGGGTACCATCTTTGCCTGCCTTTCATGGGGTAACTGCAGCATTTTTTATTCCATTCCTACTCAGGCCACCTTCCTCAACCTCTTTTCCTGTAAGTTGATGATTGTATCAATGTCATTTCCTGGGATTGGAAAACTGTATCAATTTTGTTTCCAATTTCTACCCATCCCTCACCTTTACATAGTTCTTCTCCAACACTTCTCTTCCTCCACCTCCCTGTCTCCATTTCTGGGGATGGCCTATCAACCAATATTCAAATAGGGCGGCACGGTAGCGCAGTGGTTAGCATTGCTGCTTCACAGCTCCAGGGTCCCGGGTTCGATTCCCGGCTCTGGTCACTGTCTGTGTGGAGTTTGCACATTCTCCTCGTGTCTGTGTGGGTTTCCTCCGGGTGCTCCGGTTTCCTCCCACAGTCCAAAGATGTGCGAGTTAGGTTGATTGGTCAGGTTAAAAATTGCCCCTTAGAATCCTAAAAAATGCGTAGGTTAGAGGGATTAGTGGGTAAATATGTGGGGGTAGGGCCTGGGTGGGATTGTGGTCGGTGCCGGCTCGATGGGCCGAATGGCCTCTTTCTGCACTGTAGGGTTTCTATGATTTCTATAATCTCAATTTGCCAAGCTGCCTTTACTACACTTCCTCACACCTTGCTTCCTTTAAGGACTCTACTCCATTTCCCCACTTTCTACATCTCCGTAGTATCTGACCACATTGTCTTCCCTTTTGCCTCCATCAAGGAATCCTGCTCTCCCCACCTTCCCCTGACAATGGTTAACAAGCTCCTCAAATGTGTCAGGTCCATCCCCTGTATTTCTGTTCTCACCCCTGACCCCTCCCTCCCAGAACTGCAACCCCCTTGTCCTCACCTTTCGTGCCACCAGGCTCCATATTCAACATTTCCACCACCTCTCCCACGGCACTGTGAGGAAACAATAGAAACAAAAATCCGGGGGTAAATTAACAGCCACCCAGACAAACATGGAATGTTAAAGGAGACCCACCAATGATTTTCCTTATTTGGCTAACTTTACTGGGCGGGCCAGAAAATCTTGCCCATAGAATACAAATGCCAGGAAATTAGGCTAAATCCATACAAAACACCAGCTTGACCTCAGGTAGACAATTGTGCCCGAATCTGGTTGCATGGTGAAGGCTTTTGAGGAGGATACAGAGGAAATTAACTAAAGTGGTCCCAGGGATGAGAGGTTTTAGGGTGGCATGGTGGCATAGTGGTTAGCACTGCCTCACAGAGCCAGGGATGCAGGTTCGATTCCCGGTTTGGGTCAGTATCTGTGCGGAGTTTGCACGTTCTCCCCGTGTCTGCGTGGGTCTCCTCCGGTTTCCTTCCACAGTCCGAAAGATGTGCTGGTTAGGTGCATTGCCCGTGCTAAATTCTCCCTCAGTGTACCCGAACAGGCGCTGTAGTGTGGCGACTAGGGGATTTTCACAGTAACTTCATTGCAGTGTTAATGTAAGCCCACTTGTGACACTAATAAATAACATTTGAATTTTACAGTTACATGGATAGACCAGAGAAGCTGTGGTTATTCCCCTTTAGAGCAGAGAAAGCTAAGAGGAGATTGAATGGGCTGGATTAAAATCATGAAGGAGTTAGATAGACTAAATAAAGAAACTGCTTCCAATGGCTGAAGGACACAGATTTCTAAGGTGGTTGGCAAAAGAATGCGAGGCAACTTGGGGGAAAAAATAATTTGCGTAATGGGTGGTTTGGATTTGGAATGTTGTGCCTACTGGGGTAGTAGAAGCAACAGTAGCCTTCAAAATTGATTCGAATAAATGATTAAATTAGAAAAGATTGCAGATATATGGACAAAGAGTGGGCTAGTGCGACTAACTGGATTGCTCTGTGAGGGAGCAGGCATAAATCTGATGGTATGAATGGCCTCCTTGTGCACTGCACTGTTCTGTGTTTCTATGGTGCTAATCTATGAGGGTTAATGAGGAAGTATTAAGTATCCTTGACAGAGAAAAGTAACTGTTGTGCGGCCAATACTTGGCTCCTAAGCCAGCAATTAAGGATTTGTTCTATCACTGGCTTGGTTGAGTTTCCAAGTCTGTTTGTCCGCATTGAAGGGGGCTGTTGTACGCCCAGGTTGGACGTCTTGATACATCTCCATTTGCTGATTGAATAGTTCAGGTTCCGGCGGAAGTGTATCACCTCTCAGCACCTCTGAGGTGAGGGAAGGTGCGAGAGAGGTAAGGGAGAAAGCAAAGGAACCAGGAAAGCACAAAACAAACATGTGGAGCTGTGTCCAAGTGACAGAGGAAACATCCGGTGGGAATTGTCTGTGCCAATTGAAGTTAGTCCTGATAGAAGAATAAGCACTTTGTTTGGAGGTTGGAGGCTGTGAAGTTGGAAATGATCTGGGAAGCTTGGGAATTTTGGCATTCAGGACTTGTTTATTCTTCTTGTGTGGAAGTTAAATGTTGCACAACTGTTTATTAATGATTTCCAATCTAGCTCCTGCCAAATCGTTAAATATGATTTGCAAGTTTCGGAGAAAACAAAATCTTCTGGGTGTCCTGTTGATTAGGATTGCAAACAGCAGCATGCAGTCTTTCACCGTTTGAGCGTTCTCCAGTTGATGCCTGACATGTGTTTTATTCGAGTGTGGCACTAGTCCAGGGAATGTGAGCGAGTGCTCCTTGTGGGAACAAGGAAACAAAGGTTTGGAGAAGCGCACCAGCATATTTCAGGCCGTTTCATTGCTTCGATTATTCGAGAGTTTGATTGATTTTCAGTCCTTGCGAAGCAACAAAGAATGCAAGAACTTCCAAAATTTGCAGCCATCGCGCTCTCCTCCAACACTACCTTAGAAATGGACTGTTATCCTATTGAGAACTCTGACAATGCTTCCCACTTTGAAATTATAATGGTTAGGATGAAACCTGCCACAGCCAAGATTTTTTTGTTCCTTCTGTAGTAGAAGGGATCTGGTACCCAGGTAACATGGGACTGAGTACATGGGAAGGCGATGGCCTAGTGGTATTATCGCTAGACTATTAATCCAGTAACTCAGCTAATGTTCTGGGGACCCAAGTTCAAATCCCACCACAGCAGATGATGGAATTTGAATTCAATAAAAAAAATCTGGAATTAAGAATCTACTGATGACCATGAAACCATTGTTGATTGTCGGAAAAACCCATCTGGTTCACTAATGTCCTTTAGGGAAGGAAATCTGTCGTCTTTACTTGGTCTGGCCTACATGTGACTCCAAAGCCACAGCAATGTGGTTAACTCTCAACTGACCCCCAAAGGGCAACTAGGGATGGGCAATAAATGCTGGCCAGCCAGCAACGTCCATGTCCCATAAATGAATAAAAGAAAAACTGCCCACATGGAGATATAAGAAGGCACATGATCCAAAGCTAAGGGCAGTCCAGAAATAGGTAGCATGGGGTCCTCTAGAATACCTTTATCTTCTACATAAATATGTACATAGTTCAGTCATGTTAATAAAGACTTTTTTGTAACTTCAACAAGGCAGCTTCATTTGGTACATGCCAAGGATAGGAACAACAGAACACTCCAGTTGTCAACTGTAACTCAGTCAGGAGGCGGTAGGTTCAAGCCCCACCATCTGGACTGCCGCTCTGAGACGGCACGGACGGAATGCCGTATTGTGGTTCAGGTGCGGTGTCAAACTGGCACAGTTAATGAAGATGTGGAGATGCCGGCGTTGGACTGGGGTAAACACAGTAAGAAGTTTAACAACACCAGGTTAAAGTCCAACAGGTTTATTTGGTAGCAAAAGTCACTAGCTTTCGGAACAGGCTGTCCCTTCGTCAGGTGGGTGGGAGTTCTGATTACAAACAGGGCACAAAGACACAAACTCAATTTACATGAATAATGATTGGAATGTGAGTCTTTACAGCTAATCAAGTCTTAAAGGTACAGACAATGAGTGGAGGGAGCATTAAGCGCAGGTTAAAGAGATGTGTATTGTCTCCAGACAGGACAGCTAGTGAGATTTTGCACATTCAGGCAGGCAACCAGGCAACCTGCCTGGATGTGCAAATTCTCACTGACTGTCCTGTCTGGAGACAATACACATCTCTTTAACCTGTGCTTAATGCTCCCTCCACTCACATTGTCTGTACCTTTAAGACTTGATTAGCTGTAAAGACTCACATTCCAATCATTATTCATGTAAATTGAGTTTGTGTCTTTGTGCCCAGTTTGTGATCGGAACTCCCACCCACCTGACGAAGGTACAGCCTGTTCCGAAAGCTAGTGGCTTTTGCTCCCAAATAAACCTGTTGGACTTTAACCTGGTGTTGTTAGACTTCTTACTACAGGTAATGAAGAGCAGAGACTCCTTCCCAGTCCACCTGTCCATGCACCTGGCCACTTATTTCGTTACTGTGGGAGGCCTGATGAGGTGAAAATGGCTACTAATGCACCATAGCATCTCACAGATGTAATGTACTGTTCAAGTAGCAAACATGTACATTAAGATAGCACCTTTCACATCCTCAGTATTTCCAAAAAGTACTTCCTCAGTCAACGAACCACTTTCTGATGTGAAGTGACTGATGTAGTTTGAGGAAATGTGGCAGCCAATTTGTGCACAGCAAGCTCCCACAAGCAGAAAGGTGATAAACGAGCAGATGATCTATGTCATAGTGTCATAGAGGCTTATAGCATGGAAACAGGCCCTTCGGCCCAACTTGTCCATGCCACCCAGTTTTTAACCACTGAGCTAGTCCCACTGCCTGCATTTGGCCCATATCCCTCTAAACCCATCGTACCCATGTAACTGTCTAAACGTTTTTTAAAAGACAAAATTGTACCCGCCTCTACTACTGCCTCTGACAGCTCGTTCCAGACACTCACCACCCTCCGAGTGAAAAAATTGCCCCTGTGGACCCTTTTGTATCTCTCCCCTCTCACCTTAAACCCATGCCCTCTAATTTTAGAATCCCCTACCTTTGGGAAAAGATGTTGACTATCTATCTTATCTATGCCCCATGTTAGTGAAGTTGATTTGATTTATAAGTGTTGGCCTGGGCACTGGGGTTGGTCCCCTGCTCATCTTCGAATAAATATTCTACAGTCACCATATGGGACCTGAGTTCCACATTTTATCCGTAGAGCGGTATCTCCAACCGTGCACACTCCCTCAGTGTGGCGCTGAGAGTATCAGCCTGGACTGTAGTTATCTGGTGGTGTGACGCTTTAAAGATCTATCTGAAGGTGGCTTTGCCCCATGATTATTCAGTGTTTTCATTCATCTTCTGTTTAAGGTTTATATTTGAAGTAGAAATGAAAGACAACAGAAGAAAATAGAACCGTAGGAATTGGTAGACAAAAAAAGAAAATCTATGTAGTTTGTCTTTAGCCATCCTGATAGTCACAGGGTATGCCGATAATGGAGTTGTTAACTAATCATGACATTTCATCTCCAACAATAAGTCACTTCAGTTACAGGGAATTACTTTGCCATAGGATGACTATTGTTCTGGAGTCAAATAGGGTTGCCATTTTATGCACAACAAGATCCCACAGGTGAGATGAATGACTTTGCTTCTCAGCAGTTTAGGTTGGTTCAGGTGAACAAACGCAGCACTACCTGCAGCCAGACAGACAGTCCAGTGCGGAGCCAACAGTATAACTTGGTTCCATCTCATTGAATCCCTGGCAGGAACCAATGTCCAACTGGGGAAGCAGTGTGAGTACTGCCCCTCAATCTTCAGAGGGAGTGAAGAGGGGTAAAGTAAAGTAATTTATTAGTCACAAGTAAAGCTTACATTAACACTGCAATGAAGTTACCATGAAATTCCCCGAGTGGGTGTGGGAGGCTGAGGGACTGAAGGACTGTGAAGGGAAGAATGAGGAGGGTGGGAGGATGTCAGAGGTGTGGAGGGGAGTGGGAGGCTGAGGGCTGAAGGCGTGTGAGGGGAAGGATGTGGGAGAGGAGGAATATGAGAAGGTGTGGGGGGCTGAGGGAGGGAGTGAAGGAATGTGTAAGGGGAGGCTGAGGAAGGGAAGGTCATGGAAGGGGAGGATGAGAGAGGGAACAGTGCCCCCCCTGCTGAGTCAGGCTGTGATGGAGTTTGTACTTCTGACAGGAACTGAATTTAATTACCTCAACCATAATAACCTCAGCAGAAGTGGAAAACCCTCAGAATTTAATTGCGTTTTTCCTTTTTATTTCCCATGCCAGATATCAGTGTCGAGCGACGGAGTGACTTTACTGTTGAACAAACAGCTGTAATCTCCAGAGACACCACTTCACGGTGTTTAGCTCCTGTATTTACAAATAGTCGTCAGGCTTGTTCAGATTTATGATGAAGCTTGCGTAATGAATGAAAAGTTCAGAGCAAAGAGCTGGCAGAGGGTTTGGATTATTCATGCACATCGAGCTTGCTGCTGTCCATTGCCCTGCAACCCAATTCATAAAACAACCTTCACGCATTGAGACACTTCCTCAGGACAGCAAATGCATGGGTGCAGTCTTTGATGGGATAGATTGTATATGGGCAATGGGAGGATTGTATATGGGCAATGGGAGGATTGTATATGGGCAATGGGAGGATTGTATATGGGCAGTGGGAGGATTGTATATGGGCAATGGGAGGATTGTATAGGGGCAATGGGAGGATTGTATATGGGCAATGGGAGGATTGTATATGGGCAATGGGAGGATTGTATATGGGCAGTGGGAGGATTGTATATGGGCAATGGGAGGATTGTATATGGGCAATGGGAGGATTGTATAGGGGCAGTGGGAGGATTGTATAGGGGCAATGGGAGGATTGTATATGGGCAATGGGAGGATTGTATATGGGCAATGGGAGGATTGTATATGGGCAGTGGGAGGATTGTATATGGGCAATGGGAGGATTGTATATGGGCAGTGGGAGGATTGTATATGGGCAATGGGAGGATTGTATATGGGCAGTGGGAGGATTGTATATGGGCAATGGGAGGATTGTATATGGGCAGTGGGAGGATTGTATATGGGCAGTGGGAGGATTGTATATGGGCAGTGGGGGTGTTGTATATTGGCAGTGGGAGAAGTATATTGGATGGATAAAGGCTTTTTCTTCATCAAAACACTTATGAATATAGCGGAAAATAATTTTTAAGAACTGGACAAGGTTTTGAACTGCAACAAGTTTATGGCTTTTCCATAGGGCATACCTGTCTATGTAGAAATGCATCAACGTATCTGTGTAATGCCAGAAAGAGAGAGTGGCAGGGTGATAATGTCACTGGACTCGTAATCCGAGCATCCAGGCTAATGCTCTGGAGTTATGGGTTCAAATTCCACCATGATAACTGTTAGAAATTAATTAATTAATGTCTCAATAATTCTAATCCTGTTTGATTGTCACAGAAAACCCATCTTGAAGCAAGTCTGCCCTCCTTACATGAAGTGGGTTCATGTCCCACTATTTGTAACCCCCACAGAGTTTCACTGGCTGTCTTGTCTGGAGACAATACACATCTTTTTAGCCTGTCTTGATGCTCTCTCCACTCATGCTGTTTTGTTTCTTAAAGACTTGATTAGTTGTAAGTATTCGCATTCCAACCATTATTCATGTAAATTGAGTTTGTGTCTTTATATGCTCTGTTTGTGAACAGAATTCCCACTCACCTGAAGAAGGGGCTTGCAGCTCCGAAAGCTTGTGTGGCCTTTGCTACCAAATAAACCTGTTGGACTTTAACCTGGTGTTGTTAAACTTCTTACTGTGTTTACCCCAGTCCAACGCCGGCATCTCCACATCTGGACTTTACCTCCCAGGATTTCTCTGAATGAACAAATTCTGCCTGGATTCTCTACCGTATTCCTAATATCCTTACAATTGGACATGAATCATAAAATCCTTTACTACCGTGAATATATTGCATGAACTTAATCTAGTTTCCAATCCTTTGGATAATCTCTTGGGCTGGTCGCCTTCCTGTCGAGTCCCTCCCTGTTCAGGTTCATGTTTTGACCAGTGCATTTCACTCTTCACTTTCTCTGTGGTTTATCTGTTACACCAACTCTGCCAATGACTGTCAGTAGCCACAGAATAACAATGACTAATTATTAATCGGAATGGACTGTTGCAGGATTAGGTTGCCATCAATGCTTTCCAGCTGCCTGTCTTTCACCTCAAGTCTTGAGCCTGGATATTCTGGATTCAAACCTGACCTGAGAGAGACTGATATCCTCAAGGCTGTCCAGGGGAAATGCTTTATTGTTAGTGCTCTCAATGCTAAGCTGAGGCTCCACCTGTGGTTAGATTCTATGGTACTAATCGAAGGAGAGTAGGGAGATCCCCCTATGTTCCTCCCTCAATCGCTTTCACCAGAGGAAACCAGATTAATTGGCTGTTCACCTCAATGCTTGCATTCATTATGTGATTTCAAGAAGAAATTAGATATAGCTCTTGGGTCTAAAGAGATCAAGGGATATGGGGGGGGGGTGGGGGGGGGATCAGGATATTGAATTCGATGATCAGCCATGATCAAAATGAATGGCGGAGCAGGCTCAAAGGGTTGAATGGCCTCCTCCTGCTTCTAGTTTGTATGTTTGTGTGTGTCTCTGCAAAATATTAGTCACTTAAACATGACTCATCATGGCTGAAAAGAAAGGATTTGTATTTATATAGCGCCTTTCACAACTTCAAATTGTCCAGATAATTTTATGGAAAATTAAGCACTTTTTTGGAGCTGTTGTAATCTTCATCTTCTGAGGCAGTGCCTCAGGATCGAGCCGTTTCCACTCTGGTTCTAAGGTAGCTGATAAATCCGATGCGAACTCAGTCACACGCTGGGTGGGAGATTGGGTTGGGTGTGGATGGGTTATTTGGAGGTTTGTGCTCCTCCGACACCTCGACCTCACCTCTGCACATTCCTGGCAGTCTCCCAATGTGTTCCTGAATGAACCTTCTCCACTTTGATTGGTCAGAAACCAGGGTCTCCCATGAGTCAGGGGGGATGTTTGACCTTTCAAACAGGGAGGGGACATCCTTAAAGTATTTCCATCATCCTCCTGCTGCAGCTGAGCTCTGAGGAGAGCAGACTTTGGGAGTCTGGAGCTGGTTTTGAGTGATTAGAGCCTCAATGATGGGCATGTTGGCTTAGGAGAGGGCGCTGCTGTTGGACCACCATTCCTACCATTGGATTTGGAGAATCTTCGGAAGATTCCGCTGATGATATTTCCCCAGTGCTTTGCGGTGATTGCGGTACCTTGTTCCAAGTCTCTGAAGCATTTGTGAGTACAAGGATCACTGCTGCCCAGTAACCTGTGAATTTAGTCTTGGGTTTGAGATTCTGGTCCTCAAATACTCTTTTCCTCAGTCAGCTGAAGGCTGAACTGGCACATTGAGGGTGATGATGCCTTTCATTGTCTCTGTCCATCTTCGTCGAGAACAGGCTCCCAAGATTTGGGAAATGGTCCACATTTTCCATGATCTCTCCATCGATCTGAATTGATTGGGGGAAGGTGTCATGCCGAGGGAGCTGGTTGGATGAGGACTTTGGTTTCCCTGTTACTGTGGTAGTGTAGTTATCCCAGCAGCCAGACTTCACATAATCCAATAGATGGGGGTTTTGTGATGTCGAGTGAGGGATAAACATGGGAAATGACGTTGGGGAGATCTCCCTGACTCCCCTCTGAAATACTGACTATGGAATGGTCTTTGATGAGCAAAGGGGTGAAAGGTTATCGGAGTTAGGTGGGAATGTGGGGAGGCATGGTGGCACAGTGGTTAGCACTGCTGCCTCACAGTGCCAGGGGCCTGGGTTCGATTCCCGGCTTGGGGCACTGTCTGTGCAGAATCTGCACGTTCTCCCCATGTCTCGTGGGTTTACTCCGGGTGCTCCGGTTTCCTCCCACAGTCCGAAAGACGTGCTGGTTAGGGTGCATTGGCCGTGCTATATTCTCCCTCAGTGTACCTGAACAGGCGCCGGAGTGTGGCGACTAGGGGATTTTCACAGTAACTTCATTGCAGTGTTAGCCTTTCTTTTCAACCCATGTAAGCCTACTTGTGGCTGATAAATAAACTTTTTTTGAGGTTATAATCAACCATAATCTCATTGAATGGTGGAGCAGGCTCGAGGGGCTGAATGGCCTATTCCTGCTCCTAATTTGGATGCTCAAATCCTTTTTTGTTCACCAGAAAGGTCAGGTGGGGTCTTGTCTCATTCCAGTGCAGCACCCCCTCAGGACAGCACTGAGAGTAGCAGCATAGAGACTCTCTGGAGCTGGGCTGATACCAATAACCTCCTGACTCAGAGGCATGTACATTACCTACTGACCCACACTGACAGAGGGCTTCGAGGTGTTGCTGAGTGACTTGATGTGGTTGGATATAAATAGAAGTCTTTCTTTGTTTTGCACTTTGAATGGTGCTACACATCGGGCATGTAACACTGTATTTAAACCTTTCTATCAGCACAAATGTAAAAATAATAAACCAGAGTGTTCTCCATACGGGGAACTTAACTTACTTGGGAATTTTGAGAACGTAAGTGACTGGATTGTAATCTCACTCGGTCTTCATAAAGTGGCTCTCAGCCCCAAGCTAGTCTGGTCTGGTGTTTAAAGTTTATTTAAAGTTTATTTATTAGTGTCACAAGTAGACTTACATTAACATTGCAATGAGGTTTCTGTGAAAATCCCTTAATTGCCACACTGCAGCGCCTGTTCGGATATGTACAATTATTTGTACAATTAATCACCCACCTTGACACCTCTTGCATTCTGGAGGTACGCAGCTGGAGTTGCTGCTGGAGTCTTCCTCATGGCCAGGGGGTTATGTGCATCTCTTCCTCCAGTATAATACTGAGCCATGCCAGGTTCAGTTTGCAGAATGTACTGAATTCATTGTGAGTGAGATGTTCAATTAACCTCTGATCCCCGGGCTTGGGATGGGGGGGAAAAGACCAACCAGGATTCCTGCTGCGAATCAACATCCATTCAAATTGCACCCTGGTATTGGGCAAGGTCATGATTGGACCTCCGTTGTGATGCTTTCCATGGTAGAATAGTCCAGCAAAAGATGCTTAGGAGAACTTGGGACTTATTTTACACAGTGAGTGGTTGTGATCGCTGCCTGAAAGAATGTCAAAGCCGATTCAATAACTTTCAAAAAAGGAATTAAATAAAAAGTGAAAAAGGAAATGTTTGCAGGGCTATAGGGCTCCAGTACATTACAGAGGGAGAGCTGTACAGTCAGAGATGCTGTCCTTCAGATAAGATGTTGAACTGAGGGCCTGTCTGCACAGACAGGTGGACATAAAAGATCCCACTATTTCGAAGAAGAGCAAGGGACTAATTGGATAGATTTTTAAAGAGGTGGCACAGCAACGATGGGCCAAATGGCCATGCTGCATGTTTCTATGGCATCACATGGAAACATAGAAAATAGGAACAGGAGTAGGTCATTCGGCCCCTCATGCCTGCTCCACCACTCAATATAATCATGGCTGACCCTCGATCTTAATGCCACACTCCCACACTCTTGAGATCTTCAGTGTCTAGCAATCTATCTATTTCCTTCTTAAATATATTTAGTGACTTCCCCTCCACAGCCTTCTGTGGGAGAGAATTCCACAGGTTCACCACCCTCTGATCAAAAGATTTTTCACAGGAACATGGGAGCAGGAGTAGGCCATTCAGCCCATCGAACCTGCTCTGCCATTCAAAATGATCATGGCCGAGTGGACATTTCAATGCCTTTTACACCCACTTTCCCCATAGCCCTTTACGTTATTGTGAATCAGAAATCTATCAATCTCTTCCTTCAGTTCCTCCGCCTCACTAAACCCTGTGTTCCCCAACATTTCTAATATGTTATTTGTATCCTCCTTTGTGAAGACAGAACCAAAGTATGTATTCAGTTGGTCGGCCATTTCTTTGGTCCCCATTCTAAATTCCCCAGTTTCTGACTGTAAGGGACCTACATTTGTCTTCGCCAATCTTTTTCTCTTCACCTGTAGAAGCTTTTCCAGTCAGTTTTTGTGTTCTCCGCAAGCTCATTCTTGTGCTGTATTTTCCCCTCCTCAATCAATCCCTTGATCCTCCTTTGCTGAATTCTAACCTGCTTCCAATCCTCAGGTCTGTTGTTTTTTCTGGCTAATTTGCATGCCTCCTCCTTGGATCTAATACTGTCTCGAACTTCCCTTGTAAGCCATGGTTTGGTCACCTTTCCTGTTTCATTTTTGCGCCAGACAGGAATAAACAATTATCGCGGCTCACCCACGCACTTTTTGAATGTTTGCCATTGCCTATCCACCATCGTCCCTTTAAGTAACGTTCCCCAATCCAACATGGCCAACTCACACCTTATACCATCATAGTTTCCTTTATTAAGATTCAGAACCCTCGTCTCAGAATCAACTACTCCTTCGTGACGAAGAATTCATCAGGCAGTCACCATTGTGACCAATTTTCATTCGAGCAAGATCCTAGCAAGGAGTTAATGATCAGTTAATCTGATGGTCGAGGGAAGAGTATGGGTGCAGGACTGTACGGAGAACTCCCCTGCTCTTAGAAATAGTGGCTGTGGGATCTTTTCCATCCACATGAGAGAAGAGACAGGCACCTCATCCTGTGGATGTCACATTGGAAGGTGCCACACTCCCCTCAGCCAGCTGAGGCTCATTTCGTCATGTCTCTTGCCTCCGAGGCAGAAGGCAGTGGGTTCAAGCCCCTTTGGAATACAACAATCTCGACTGATGCTCCAGTACATTACGGAGGGAGAGCTGGATAGTCAGAGGTGCTGTCCTTCAGATAAGATGTTAAACTGAGGGCCAGTCTACCCAGACAGGTGGACATAACAGATTCCACTCTCTCAGTACTGTCCCTTGACAGTGCCGCACTCCCTCAACACAAATCCTTTGACAGTGCAGCAGTCCTTCAGTATTGACCCTCTGACATGGCAGCACTCCCTCAGTACTGACCCTCTGACAGTGCAGCACTCCCTCAGCACTGCACCTCTCACAGTGCAGCACTCCCTTAGTACTGACCCTCTGACAGTGCAGCACTCCCTCAGTACTGACCCTCTGACAGTGCAGCACTCCCTCAGTACTGACCCTCTGACAGTGCAGCACTCCCTTAGTACTGACCCTCTGACAGTGCAGCACTCCCTCAGTACTGACCCTCTGACAGTGCAGCACTCCCTCAGTACTGACCCTCTGACAGTGCAGCACTCCCTCAGTACTGACCCTCTGACAGTGCAGCACTCCCTCAGTACTGAGCCTCTGACAGTGCAGCATTCCCTCAGCACTGACCCTCTGACAGTGCCGCACTCCCTCAGTACTGACCCTCTGACAGTGCAGCATTCCCTCAGTACTGACCCTCTGACAGTGCAGCACTCCCTCAGTACTGCTGCTCTGACAGTGCAGTACTCCCTCAGTACTGACCCTCTGACAGTGCAGCACTCCCTCAGTACTGACCCTCTGACAGTGCAGCACTCCCTTAGTGCTGACCCTCTGATAGTGCAGCACACCCTCAGCACTGACCCTCTGACGGTGCAGCACTCCCTCAGTACTGACCCTCTGACAGTGCAGTACTCCCTCAGTACTGACCCTCTGACAGTGCAGCACTCCCTCAGTACTGTAGTGGGAGTATTATCCTCGATTTTGCGCTCAAGTCTCTGGAGTGAGACTCAAACAGCTTCCACATTCAGAGGGAGAGAGATGCCACTGAGCTAGAGCGATGGCAATAGCTGCAGCTACCTGTCATGTATGTGTCTTGTGAAACTGTAAACAGCATGTTTTAAAGATTAATCTCTGCATTCTGTAAGATATTCTAAATGGTTACAGCAGTTGTCTTTTCGATTTATTTATAGCGAGATCTTGAGAGTACTGGAGTAGCATGGATCAGGAAATCTGGATTGACTGAATGTGACAGGTGGCTTTGTGTTAAAGGACGGGTATTTAATATTGATAATAGCTGGAAGTTCAATTTTACAGGTTGCGACTTCTGAAAGAACAATCCCATCTTTCACATTTGGTGGAAGGTTCTGAATAAAATGTTCTGAATTTCTTTAAATGTTTGCCCACCAATAATGATTATAGAAACATTTGACGGGCATGGAAGTATGCAATTAAGGAATTACTTTGATAATGTCATATTATAACATAAGGTTATGTTAGTTTATCTAAAGTTTATCTATGTAGTGTAGTAACACCTTTCACAACCCCAGCGTGCCATGAACTTCACAGCCAATGTTAAAGTTAAATTATTCGTCACAGGTAGGTTTACATTAACACTGCAATGAAGTTACTGTGAAATTCCCCTAGTCGCCACACTTCAGCGCCTGTTTGGGTCAATGCACCTAACCAGCACGTGTTTCAGAATGTGGGAGGAAACCGGAACATCCGGAGGAAACCAACGCAGACACGGGGAGAACATGCGAACTCTACACAGACAGTGATCCAAGCCGGGAATCGAACCCAGGTCCCTGGCGCTGTGAAGCAGCAGTGCTAACCACTGTGCCACCGTGCCTGCCGCCCCATGAGTTACTGTTTGAAAGTTTTGTTTTAATTCATTCATGTGATGTGGGCATTTCTGGCTGGGTCAGCATTTATTGCCTACACAGAGGGCATTTAAAATTCACATGTCGGCCAGCAGATTTCCTTCCCTAAAGGATATTAGTGAACTAGATGGGCTTTTTATGACAATGCTTTCATGGCCGTCATCAGACTTTTAATTTCAGATTTTTATTGAATTCAAATTTCACCATCTGCAGTGGTGGCATTCCAACCCCAGTCCCCAGAACATTACTCAGGGTCCCTCGATTACAAATCCAGTGACAATACCACTACACCACCATCTCTTCACAAGTGGCGCCACTGTTGTAATGTCAAAAACAATGATTTTTTATTCAACTTTCCAAACTGTGATTGTTACAGTTTTGTTGGGAAATGTTATTAAGCAAGTTGGTCCAATGAATTTAAAATACAGACCAGGTTAAAGGGGCTGAATGGCCTCCCCCTGTTCCTAATGGATGATGGAAACACAACTTATTTTCCAGGAGCCAATCAAAAATCATTCACTTCACTGTCTCTGGGCTGATGTCTCAGTAACTTCTTTCGGAACAGATGTTAAAGCAAGACCCTGTCGCTCCTCTCAGACAAGCATAAAAGATCCCACAGCCTTTTTTCAAGGAAGGGGAGTGGAGTTCTCCCTGGTTTCCTGAGGTCAAGTTTTATCCCTCAGTCAACATCAATAAAAATAGATGATCTGATCGTAATCAGAGTATTGCCTCTGAGAGCTTTCTATGTGCAAACTGGCTGAGGAGTTACAGAGTCATAGAGGCTTACAGCATGGAAACAGGCCCTTCGGCCCAACTTGTCCATGCCACCCTTTTTTTGTACCAGTAAGCTAGTCCCAATTGCCCGCGTTTGGCCCATATCCCTCTATACCCATCGTACCCATGTAACTGTCTAAATGTTTTTTAAAAGACAAAATTGTACCCGCCTCTACTACTACCCCTGGCAGCTTGTTAAGACACTCACCACCCTCTGTGTGAAAAAATTGCCCCTCTGGACACTTTTGTATCTCTCCCCTCTCACCTTAAACCTATGACCTCTTGTTTGAGACACCCCTACCTTTGGGAAAAGACGTTGACTATCTAGCTGATCTATGTCCCTTATTATTTTATAAACCTCTATAAGATCACCCCTCAGCCTTCTACGTTCCAGGGGAAAAAAGTCCCAGTCTATCCAGCCTCTCCTTATAACTCAAACCATCAAGTCCCAGTAGCATCCTAGTAAATCTTTTCTGCACTCTTTCTAGTTTGATAATATCCTTTCTATAATAGGGTGACCAGAACTGTACACAATATTCCAAGTGTGGAATACTGTAGTGCTATACTGGACTAGACTCTACTGTACTGGAAGTGTAGTTTAGCTACATGACAGCAGTGATAACACTTGGAATGTCCTTTGATGGCTGTGAACCACTTTGAGGTGTCCTGAAGCTTGGAAAGGCGATATAGAAATGGGAGCTTTTCTTTCTATTGAATTAGGTCGCATTTAGGCCCAGTTTTCCTGAATGCAGCAGGGATGCAGGGCTAGCCCGACCTGGGGAAGGTGAATGTGCGTATGGACTGACCTTCCTCGTAGCCGCACTCACGCACTCCTTTAGACTGTGACAGCGCAGGCTACGGGCCGTGGCGAGAATCGCTACGGGGGAGAGATAACAGTGTTGTAAATAACATGGTGTCAAGGTCAGACACAGTTCCTTTTGTGTCATGGCATGGTGTGCAGCCCGCTCTGTCCTCTCTGGTTGTCAGTGCCTCCCTCCGATGCCAGGTCCCAGCTCCAGCTTTTTTTGCGAGGTCAACAGTGCATGGGAAAGGAAGAGCTGGCAGATGCTGCGGATATCCCTCGCTTCCCCACTTCCTAGCGCGTTTATGCCGAGTGGCTTTATATAGCTCGGTTGACAGCTAAAAAGAATCGCTTCGTCCAATCTGTCAGCAGCAGATAAGTGAAGTCAAACTGTTTAATGATGGGTGTTAGTTTTGAAAAAAAGGATCCCCCGCCCCCGCCGCACATCCCCCCCCCCCTCTTCCCCCGCACTGCCGGCATTAAAAAACCTACAAAGAGATTGTCGCCCCAGCCAGCTTTGCTTTCTCTTTTGAGAAATGGTGAGATACACACGGTGGAATGATGCAGCACAGAAGGTGGCTGTTCGGCCCATTGTGTGCATGCTGACTCTTTGAAAGATCCATCCAATTAGACCGACTCTTCCCTTCCATTTGGGAATCAAGCTCCTGCCTTCAGCTCACATTGCCTCCAGGTCGGGCTAAGCCTGGATCCCTGCTGCGTTCAGGAAAACCGGGCCTAAGTGCGGCCTAGTTAAATACGAAAAGGAAGGAAAGGCTTCCATCTCTATATCGCAATGAGCAGCTCAGCGGGTCTGTCAGAAACAAGTTAAGGGAATGAGGGAGGGGCAATTGGAATATTAAACTACAGCAGCCAGACAAGGAGACAGGGTTCATGAGTTGAATTGGGGAAAGGTATCAATAAAGTACCCCTTCACAGAGAGAATGATTAACACATGGACTAGGACTCCCATACTAAAAAACTCTCTGGAACTTTTTAAGAGCCATTTGGAAGTTGGAAGCATTCCCAGAAACTCCTCCTACCTCAACTGATCTGCTACTGAAACCCTCATCCATTCCTTTTGTTACCTCTAAACCCGACTATTCCAACACACTCCTGGCACGCGGTCTCCCATCTTCCACCCTCTTGCTGCCCATCTCCGAACTCATGCCGTGCCCCGTTTATCCATTACCCTTGTTGTTGCTGACAGTACTGAAGGAACACTTCCGTTTTGAAATTCTCATCTCATTTTCCAATCACTCCATGGTGTTGCTCTTCCCTATCTCTCTAATTTCGCTTCGCCCACGACCCTCCGAGACCCCAGAACTCCGGCCTCTTGCCGATATTCGATTTCAATCGTTTCATCATTGGCCAGCCAGGCTTTCAGCTGCCTGGGCCCTCAGCCCCAAAATTCCATTCCTAAATCTCCTGCCCTTTCTAATTCTCTTCCCTCTCTTCTCTTCGCTGCTTTAACATAGAATCATAGATTCCCTACAGTACAGAAGGAGGCCATTCGGCCCATCAAACCTGTACCGATAACAATCCCACCCAGGCCCTATCCCGTAACCCCACATATTTACCCTGCTAATCCACCTGATGCGAGGGTCAATTTAGCACGACCAATCAACCTAACCCGCACATCTTTGGACTGTGGGAGGAAACCGGAGCACCCGGAGAAAACCTATGCAGACACGGGGAGAACATGCAAACTCCACACAAACAGTGATCCGAGGCCGGAATCGAACCCGGGTCCCTGGTGCTATGAGGCAGCAATGCTAACCACTGTGCCACCGTGCCGCCATATGCCACCATGCCACTCATCCTCCTTATTATATTGAAGATGCTGTATGAAGACAAGGATTGGGAACAAGAGGTCACAGACATAAATTTTCAAGAGAAGCAAAAGCGTCAAGTTGAAACGTCTCCTGACCCAGCGAGAGGTTAGGGTCTGGAATGCACTGCCTGAGAGTGTGGTGGAGGCAGGTTCAGTCGAGATATTCAAGAGGGAATGAAACCATTATCTGAAAAGGAAGAATGTGCAGGGTCACAGGGAGAAGGCAGGAGTAGGGAACCAGGTGGATTGCTGATTCGAAGAGCCGGTGCAGATGCAATCGGTGGGATTTACAGCCTTGCTCATCCCGAAACCATAAATTCTCATGGTGGGTGGGGCAGTAAAATTCCAGTCAATGGGCCGAATGGCCTCATTCTGCACTGTAACCATCCTGTGATTCTGTTATGTGGGAATATTAAGGATCTTTCTCAATAGATGAATTTAGATGGGCCAAATAGTCTCCCTCATCTATAATTAGAATCAAACAAGACAGAAGGAGATCATTCGGCCCATTTTGCCTTTCATAGAATCATAGAGTCCCGACAGTGCCGAAGGAGGCCATTTGGCCCATCAAGTCTGCGCCGACCAGAATCCCACCTAGGCCCTATCTCGTCAACCCCATCTATTTACCCTGCAAGTCCCCCTACCACTAAGGAGCAATTTAGTATGGCCAATCAACCTAACTTGCACATCTTTGGAGTGTGGGAGGAAACCGGAGCACCCGGAGGAAACCCACACAGACACGGGGAGAACGTGCAGACTCCACACAGACAGTGACCCAAGCCGGGAATCAAATCCGGGTCCCTGGCACTGTGAGGCAGCAGTGCTAACCACTGTGCCACCGTGCCGTCCTTTGCTGGTCCTTTGATAAGAGCTATCCAGTTAGTCCCATCTCTTGCATGAAGCCCTGTCACTGTGCAAGTGTATATGTTCAGTAATCTCCCTCTGAATATTGCTATCGAACCTGCTTATGGTGCCCTTTCAGGCAACACAATCCAGCACCTTGCTCTCATCCCCCTCCTTGGCCTGCTGCAACGGTGTTGTTAAGACTTGTTAACCCGGTGTTGTTAAACTTCTTACTGCTGCAATGCCCCAGTGAAGCCCGGCACAAACTGGAGGAGCAGCATCTCATCTTCCAGTTGGGCACCTTACAACCCTCGGGACTCGATGTTGAGTTCGGCAATTTTAGATTTTGACCTTCCTCCTCCATCTTAACAACTCCCCCATCTTCTTTTTTAATCCATACACATATTGCCTCAATCCAACCTCCCCGCCCCCTCTCACACCAGTCCATCTTATCTTTTGTTCTCAAAGTTTCTGCTTGTTGTTGCAGTTTTTAATGTTCTCCCTCCCTTCAGTTCTGACGGAGAGTCTATAAAAACATTAATTCTGTTTCCCTCCTGGTAGATGCTGGCAGGCCTGCAGAGTTTTTCCAACGTCCTCTGTTCTTGTTTCAGATCCCAACATCCGCAGTGTTTTGCTTATTTTAACACAATCCAGCTCACTGAATAAATAAAAAAATCTCCACATTTCCGCCCCTCGGTCTTTTTTTGTAAATGATCTTAATTTGTGTCCTTTGCGTTTTTGGTCTTCCTGCCACTGGAAGCGGTTTCATTCACTCTTGCCATTACCCTTCATAATTTTGAACACCTCGAGTAAATGGCTCCTCCAGTCTTAGCTTCTCTGGAATCTTTTGCGATGTTTAACGCACCAAACAGAAACACCATCATTTTCGGAAGGAGAGAAACCTGCGATTAACGGAAGAATGGCAACATTTGAGGTGCTAACTGTAAACTCTTCCTGTTTGCACAGTGGGTCAAGGGTTAAAGGTCAACAACAGCAAAGCACAACTGGATAACCGTAATGGTAATCTGCTATTGTTACAGCCTGGCTCCCTTAATGGGGGAGGTGGTGGGCGTCCTCTGTTAGTAACACATTTCACGAGGTCCCACAAACAGTTTCTTCCATCAATTTTCAAAGGTGACAATAGTGACACGAGAATTGGGCATTTTGGCTATATTTAGCACAGGAAGTGTTTTCAACAGGAACTTCCTGTCTACTGTTGCATCCTTGCCCTCCACGGGAAGGAAGTGAGTATATTGGGGATGGGTCCATATACATTCAGAAGGTTTACTTACCATCTCATTCAGCAGCTGCAAGGGGAGAGGGACATTCTGACTGTTGGTTCCGCAATGAGGAAGACTTGCTGAAATAAAGTGTAGAGTCTTTCTTGTAAACAGAAGATCAATCAGCCCCTTGAGCCTGTCTCACTACTCAGTTAGGTCACCACTGATCTTTGCATCAGCTCTACTTATCTGTTTTAATTTCATATCCCCATAGACCGCACAAAACACCATTGCTTTCAGCTTTGAAAGCAATTGTCCACCAGCATAAGTTCAACCTCTTGGGAGACGGTTCCAGCCTTCCTTTATGCTTTGTCACCCCCCGAATGATCAAGCTCTATAAGTTTGCCGTGTTCTGGATTCCCCACTTCCCCATCCTCCTGGCACGGTGGTTAGCATTGTTGCCTCACAGTGCCAGAGACCCGGGTTCGATTCCCAGCTTGGGTCACTGTCTGTGTGGAGTTTACACGTGCTCCCCATGTCTGCATGGGTTTCCTCCAGTTTCCTCCCACAGACCAAAGATGTGCGGGTTAGGTGGATTGGCTATGCTAAATTGACCCTAAATGTCAGGAGGATTAGCTAGGGTAAATGCGTGGGATTATGGGATAATGGGGATGGGGCCTGGGTGGGATTGTGGTTGGTGCAGACTCGATGGACTGAATGGCCTCCTTCCTGAAAGGGATTTGACCCTGGACTCAACTCTAGCCTAACAATTTAATCGTTTAAACCCCGGCACCACCCTGGTGAATCGGCGCTGGTACCAATTGAAAGTCAGTTAAACCTTGCTTGGGAAAGCAAAACACTCTATTATGAATGACACTCAGTCACCCTAAAACAATTCAAATCTGGTACACATTTGAATGGGATTTGCAGCATAATTGTGCCTCAATATCTTTTACACCCTTCATAGACTGGTAATGCGATAATTTAAAGATCCTCATCCTTGTTTTCACACCTATATCCTCGTTCCTCCCTACCTCTGGGCCTGTCGCAGAGTCGGTGCCGACTCGATGGGCCAAATGGCCTCTTCTGCGCTCTTGGGATTCTGTAGGTTCTACGTTATTGGTGGCTGTGCATCTGCCAGGCTCCCTGTCCCTGGAATTTCCTATATATACCTCTCTCCTTCTCTGAGACGCTTCTTAAAACCAGCACTTTGACCAAGCTTTTGGGCCCTGTTCTAATATCTCCTCTGTTGTTCGGTGTCAGGTTTTGTCTGTTTGTCTTCCTGAGAAGCAACATGGGACATTTTGCTAAATTAAAGGCATTATATAAACACAAGTTGCTCTTACTTTATATGTAAGTGGCCCACCGAGAATCACTGAGTGATCACTTGCAGCTCAAATACTTGACAGCTGTCCAAGAATCTCAGTTCCCAGTCTGTAACTAACACCAGAATTGTCCCATTGCAAATGAAACTCATATTATTAAGCTTATTTAGTTGAGCCTGTGTATTTTTCACACACTCTCTCAACATACATCCATTCATCAGCACGGTGGCGCAGTGGTTGGCACTGCTGCCTCACAGCGCCAGGGACCCAGATTCGCTTCCTAGCTTGGGTCACTGTCTGTGTGGAGTTTGCACTTTCTCCCCGTGTTTGTGTGGGTTTCCTCCGGATGCTCCGATTTCCTCCCACAGTCCAAAAGACGTGCTGGTTAGGTGCATTGGCCATGCTAAATTCTCCCTCAGTGTACCCAAACAGGCGACTAGGGGATTTTCACTGTAACTTCATTGCAGTGTTAATGTAAGCCTACCTGTGACTAATGAATAAACTTTACTTTATCTACACTGTAAAGATATAGAAATATCAATTTTCCTCTTAATGCAGCAGAATGATCTATGCCTTAAATTGTTTGATTGGAAACTGAGGCAATAATGAATTATTGCTATTCATTCTTGGGTAAGAGCATTACTGGGAAGGCCAGCATTTATTGATAAAAAATCTTCAATAAGGTACTGTACACAAGGTTATGTAATAAGATAAGAGCCCATGGTGTTGGGGGTAGTACATTAACATGGATAGAGGATTAGCTAACAGATAGAAGAAAAAAGGTTTGGGATAAGAGGGACATTTTCAGGCAACTAGTGGAGTGCCACAGGGATCAGTGTTGGGGCCACAATTATTTACAATATGTATATTAATGACTTGGATGAAGGAAGTGAATGTACTATTGCCAAGTTTGTGGATGGCACAAAAATAGGTGGGAAGGCAAGTGGTGAGGATGACACAGAGAGTCTACAGAGAGATATAGACAGGTTAGGTGAGTGGGCAAAAACTTGGCAGATGGAATATAACGTAGGAAAATGTGAAGTTATACACTTTGTTAGGAAGAATAAAGAAGCTGAATATTATTTAAATAGAGAAAGACTGCAGAAAGCTGCAGCTCAGAGGGATTTGGGAGTCCTTGTGCATACAAGTTCAGTGGGTAATAGGGAAGGCAAATGGAATGTTGACCTTGATTCCAAAGGGAATGGAGTTTAAATAAAATAGGGAAGTCTTTCTAAAACAATACAAGTCACTAGTTAGACTACACCTGAAATACTGTGAACAGTTTAGGTCCCCTTATCTAAGGAAAGATATACTGGCATTGGAGGCAGTAGAGGGAAGGTTCACTAGGTTGATCCTGGGTATGGAGGGATTATTTTATGAGGAGAGGTTAAGTAGGTTGGGCCTGTACTCAGGATTTTAGAAGAATGAGAAGAGACCTTATTGTGATATTTAGGATTCTCAAGGGGCTTGACAGGGTAGATGCTGAGAGGTTGTCTCCCCTTGTGGGAGAGTCTAGGACCAGAGGGCATGATTTCAGAGTAAGGGGTCTCCCATTGAAGACTGAGATGAGGAGGAATTTCTTCTCTCAGAGGGGAGTGAATCTGTGGAATTCTTCACCGCAGAGGGCTGTAAAGTTTGGGTTATTAAGTATGTTCAAGGCTGAGATAGACAGATTTTTAATCAGTAAGGGAATTGAGGGTTATGGGGATAAGGCAGGAAAGTGGAGTTGAGGATTTTCATATCAGATCAGTCATGGTCTCATTGAACAGCGGAACAGACTTCTGTTCCTATGTCTTATAGTCTGTAATCCTTATCTTTCCCTTGAAAAGGTTGGTGGTGAGCAGCCTTCTCGACCCACTGCAGTCCATGCGGTGTAGGTACATCCACAGTGCTGTTAGGGAGGGAGTTCCAGGATTTGGACCCAGTGACAGTGAAGGAATAGCCGATATATTTCCAAGTCAGGATGGTGAGTCCAGGTGGTGATGTTTCCATGTATCTGCTGACTTTGCCCTAGGAAGCTCGTTGAGTTGCTGTCGTGCATGCTGTAGATGGTGCACATTGCTGCTACTGTGCGTTGGTAGTGGACAGAGTGAATGTTTGAAGTGATGGACGGGTTGCTCATAAATGAGGCTGCTTTGTCCTGGATGGTGTCCAACCTCTTGAGTGTTGTTGGAGCTGCACTCATCCAGGCAAGTGGCAAGTATCCCTTTACTCTCCTGACTTGTGCCTTGTGGATGGTGGACAGGCTTTGGGGAGTCAGGAGGTGAGTTGCTCACTGCAGAATTCCCAGCTTTTACCTGCTCTTGGAACCACAGGATTTATTTGACTGGTCGAGTTCAGTTTCTAGTCAATGGAAACATCCAGGATGTTGATGGTGGAGGATGCTAAGGAGATGGTTAGATTCCCTCTTTTTGGTGATGGTCATTGCCTTTTGCAGTACCTGAATGAGAGAAGGGAGAACTCGGACTTCAACTCGAACTTGGCCTTCCAAATTGTTTGATGGACAATTCATTACATTTAAAACATGGTTGTTTTTGTAAAGTAGAAAACTCCGCAGCTGAGTTGCACACGGCATGTTCCCAGAAACAACAATGTACACAAATAGTCGTTTGGTAGTACAGGACCTGAGTATTGCTAACACAAGAAATTTTGTCAAAGTTTTTCATCTTATACTCATCAGATCAATTCACAAGAATAAGGCACCAACCCCTCTCATAGCTCCACCCCCACTCAGGTTCCACCCCCCACTCAGGCCCCGGTTCCCTTGGCACTGCCCCCGGCACAGTTATGATGCCCGGTGGGCAATGCCAGGGTGCCAGGTGGGCATCTCCAGGTTGGCCATGCCACATGAGCACTGCTCAGCCATGCCCCCGGGGGCTTCAATGACCTCCGACCTTCCCCGGCGAGGCCATCACATCTGGTCTCTGCTAACGGAGATGAACTGTGATTCTCGCCGGCGTGAGGGCCGACCAACGAGGAGATAAGTTCAAGTGAAGCCGGACAACGCCGTGCGGGCCTCGATAATGACCTGTTAAGCATTTCATTAATATTTAAATCAGTTTTGCGCCCTTTTTTGTGTGCAAAGTTGATCCCGCCAACAAAACAGCGTCGGTTACATTGTGTGTGGCTCGAAAACGGGTGAAAACCCAATTCTACACTCCACGCACAATCTTACCACCTCACCACACCGATTGTCAGGCGGGTCAAAGTCGTAAGATCACTCCCAGATTTTCCATTTATTCTCATATTGCTGTTTGTGGGAGCTGGCTGGGCACATATTCCCCTTCTTCCTCTTGAGGAAATGAGATGTGTCAAATGAATGTAAATTATTCTTTTTTTTCCTTTAGTTTCAAATTTCTACCACCTAGAATGTTTCCTAGCTCCATTCCTGAAAGGGAGACTCTAACTTTTAGACTATGCCCCCTAGTCCTGTACAGACCAACCAGCAGCAGTAGTTTCTCTCTCTCTCTGTCTCTCTCTGCCCCATCAGTTCCCCTTCCTTCATATCTTGATAACTTTGATCAAATCACCTCTAGATCCCAGGATGACAACTCTGGTTTGATTCATCATGCCTCGTAGTTTAACCCTTTGACTTCCGCTATTGTGCTAATAAATCTAGGCTGTACTCACACAAGGCCTATATATACCCAATTCTCAGAACGGAACACAGTTGCTCTTAGGTGTGGTTTGACCAGGGCTTTGTTTAGCTGTGGTGTAATGTCAAAATCTTGTTGACTCATTGTTACATTTTTCCTCTCAGAATGATAGGTGACTGACCGAAGGTCAGAGTGCATGAGGGCGAGGACAGGACACCAGCTAACCCGGTGAGGTTGTTCCATTAAAACTCCCTCCCCCGACCCTGCCATGTATCGGAGATTGTGTCGGCTTATTATTTAAATTACTTCCACCCCTGAACTTTGGACAGGACTGAGGTCATACTTCTGGCGCAGGCCGCTTGGAACATTTCTCTACCTATTCAAAGTTACGAGTTAATTTCAAGTAAAGCAAGAAACTGCACTTTTATATCGTACCTTTTGCAAAACTTGGACATACTGGAGCACCTTTCAGATAATGAAGCACTTGGTGAGGGGAGTTACTGATGCAGTGTAGGAAATGTGACAGTCAGTTTGTGCACAGCAAGATCCCACACACATCAATGTGAAAGTGACCAGACCATCTGTTTGAGCGATGATGGTTCAGCGATCAATAGTGACCAAAATGCTGGGGGTAATCGTCTGCTCTTCTTCAAATTTGTACCACGGGATCTTTAACATCCACCCACAAAAGGCTTGAGTTTAAATCACATCCAAAAGACAAGACCTCCTACAGGGCAGCACTCCCTCAGTACTGACCCTCTGACAGTGCAGCACTCCCTCAGTACTGACCCTCTGACAGTGCAGCACTCCCTCAGTACTGACCCTCTGACAGAGCAGCACTCCCTCAGTACTGACCCTCTGACAGTGCGGCACTCCCTGAGCACTGATCCTCTGACAGTGCAGCACTCCCTCAGTACTGACCCTCTGACAGTGCAGCACTCCCTCAGTACTGACCCTCTGACAGTGCAGCACTCCCTCAGTACTGACCCTCTGACAGTGCAGCACTCCCTCAGTACTGACCCTCTGACAGTGCAGCACTCCCTCAGTACTGACCCTCTGACAGTGCGGCACTCCCTGAGCACTGATCCTCTGACAGTGCAGCACTGCCTCAGTCCTGCCCCTCTGACAGTGCAGCACTCCCGAAGCACTGACCCTCTGACAGTGCAGCACTCCCTCAGTACTGACCCTCTGACAGTGCGGCACTCCCAGAGCACTGATCCTCTGACAGTGCAGCACTCCCTCAGTACTGACCCTCTGACAGTGCAGCACTCCCTCAGTACTGACCCTCTGACAGTGCAGCACTCCCTCAGTACTGACCCTCTGACAGTGCAGCACTCCCTCAGTACTGACCCTCTGACAGTGCGGCACTCCCTGAGCACTGATCCTCTGACAGTGCAGCACTGCCTCAGTCCTGCCCCTCTGACAGTGCAGCACTCCCGAAGCACTGACCCTCTGACAGTGCAGCACTCCCTCGGTACTGCCCCTCTGACAATGCAGCATTCCCTTAGTACTGACCCTCTGACAGTGCAGCACTCCCTCAGTACTGACCCTCAGGGAGCGCAGCAGCCCCTTGGTTCTGATCCTCAAGCAGTGCAGCACTCCCTCAGTACTGCCCCTCTGACAGTGCAGCACTCCCTCAGTACTGCCCCTCCGACAGTGCAGCACTCCCTCAGTACTGACCCTCCGACAGTGCAGCACTCCCTCAGTACTGACCCTCTGACAGTGCGGCACTCCCTCAGTACTGACCCTCAGGGAGCGCAGCAGCCCCTTGGTTCTGATCCTCGAGCAGTGCAGCACTCCCTCAGTACTGCCCCTCTGACAGTGCAGCACTCCCTCAGTACTGACCCTCCGACAGTGCAGCACTCCCTCAGTACTGACCCTCTGACAGTGCAGCACTCCCTCAGTACTGACCCTCTGATAGTGCAGCACTCCCTCAGTACTGACCCTCTGACAGTGCAGCACTCCCTCAGTACTGACCCTCTGACAGTGCAGGGCTCCTCCAGGTCTGCCTCTGGGACAGCCTACTTTAACACCATGTGATTAGACATGGGTTGCAATTCCCCGTACAGTGAGCGTGCGATTTCACCCGCGTCACCCTGGCCATGCAGAGACTAGGGGCACCTCGATAAGGAGAAGGACACAGTGACCTTAAATCCAATTCTTATATCAACTTAAAAATGGTAATGCTGGAAAAACACTCAGTGGATCCGACAACATTTACACAGCGAAATTCCATGTTAATAGGTCAAGGCTTGTGCAGAACTGGAAAAAGTGAGAGATTGAACATTTTAAAGTAATTACCAAGCAGAGGACGTGGCAGCTTAGTTCATTACAATCAGAGCTTTCAGGCCCTGCATCGAACAGTTCAGATCTTAATTGTTGCTATTTCATTCAGACAGTTTTGCAAATCGAGACATTTCCTCCTCTAGATCCATCTTTCCTTTCTTGTCCCATTCCCATCTCTCTTTGCCTTGCGCCATCGTCCCATTTCTCATTTACTCTCTCCTGCTTTCCCTCCCTCCCTCCTCTCCCTGCCTCTGTTCTTGCTCAAAACCAGCCGCGTTTTTAACAAATTCCCAGCTCTGGAGGAAGCTCATTGACCCGACACGTTAACTCTGTTCCTCTCTCCACAGATGCTGCCTGACCTGCTGAGTATTTCCAGCATTTTCTGTTTTTTGTTTTAAACTTTGGATCTATCGCAATGTTCTTCTTGATCGGAGCCCTTTCTCTTGGGTGTGGAAGTTGGGGATAAACTAGGAATATTCCATACCCAATGGCCTCCTCCTGCTGCTATTTCCTATGTTTCCATTGGGGGGAAGGCGGGACCAGAATATTGAATTTGATGATCAAGATGAATGGCGGAGCAGACTCGAAGGGCCGAATGGCCTCCTCCTGCTTCTATTTTCTATGTTTCCATTTCTATACCCCATGGGCTGGAAGATGGGTGTAAAAGCCTTCAGGTCATAGAATCATAGAATCACTACAGTACAGAAGGAGGCCATTTGACTCATCGAACCTGTACCGACCACAATCCCACCCAGGCCCTATGCCCGGAACCCCACACATTTACCCTGCCAATCCCCCTGACACTAGGGTCAATTTTAGCATGGCCAATCCACCTAACCCTGCACATCTTTACGTAAATATCCACCTTTTGATGGATACGCTCCAAATGCCAGCCCGGTTGACATTGCACAGAGCGACCGGCCCTTGAACGACAGCGGATAGATTCACAAGTCATGATTAATTAAACTTCTGCGGATAATGGGGAAGTTGAGGTGGGGACAATGGTGATGAGTGCAGATGGTGCCTGGGGAATATCAGATCTCCCACCCCTGCTCCCTTACTGCGGGCTTTGATAATGAAGTCATGCCTGGTCTAAAGAACAGCAAATTCGAATCGTTGGGTGTAAATCTCCCCAAAACCACAATCTACAGAATCTAGAAAGTGAGAGAAGGGGGAAAGTGAAAAGTTTGGAAGCAGAAGTCCTGAGGTCTTTTTAGATTTTCTCTTTTCTGTTTGAAAGAAAATGAGTCACTGCTGTAAATAGTGGAAAACCCTGGAAAGGCTTTCGTTCCTCTCGATTTCTAGCCAGCGCCTCCAGCCGTGTCCCAGGTCTGTGAATTCTCATCACCGACAGCTAACGTACAAGGGTGGCCTTTATTCAGGATGAAAAATCTCTTTCGCTGCAGTGTTTTATTTCCATTCTGGTGCCACGATCTATCAGCATCTTATCACAGAGCTGTGTCCACTGTGACTACTTGACAGTGTGGCGATTGAATGTTACAGAGTGATCTAACCCCACAGCGCAGATGGTTTTTATATGGATCTTGGCAGAATGTTCTGGCAAACCACCAACATCGCCGCAGTTCCAAAGGGTGTTTCCTGAAAAAAAGTTCCCCGATCGATTTAACTCTTTACAATGGCATTTTCCTTTCAAAATAATAAGGAATCTGGGGGGGGGTCATAGAACCCCTACAGCACAAAAGGAGGCCATTCGGCCCATCAAGTCTGCACTGACCACGATCCCATCCAGGTCTTATTGCCGTAACCCCCACAAATTTACCCTGCTAATCCTCCTGACACTTAGGATCAATTTAGCATGGCCAATCCACCTAACCCGCTCGTCTTCCTGACTGTGGGAGGAAACCGGAGCACCCGGAGGAAATCCACGCAGACACAGGGAGAACATGCAGACTCCACACAGACAGTGACCCAAGGCCGGGAATCGAACACAAGTCCCTGGCGCAGTGAGGCAGCAGTACTAATCAATGTGTCACCGCGCTGCCTAAGATCCGCAAATCACTAAAGCCAGCACTCCAGGTTAATAATGTCTGTTTTAATGTCTCAGCGTAGCAAACCTTGGGGTTAATTTCAAAAGGGACAGGACTGAAAGCGAGAAGTCAAGTTAAGCTGTGTGGGACTGTGGTTGGAGTATTGTGAACAGTTCCGGTCTCCAGGTTATTAAAAACTAATATAAAGAGACTGGAGAAAGTGCAGAAAAGATTCACAAGAATAAAGCCAGAACTGATGCCAGAACTGGGTGAAAAGGTTGAAGTTTATAGTTTATTTATTAGTGTCACAAATTGGCTTACATTAACTTTGCAATGAAGTTACTGTGAAAATCCCCTACACTCTGGTGCCTGTTCGGGTACACTGAGGGAGAATTTAGCATGGCCAATGCACCTAACCAACACGTCTTTCAGACAGGCTGTGGGCCCATTTCCCAGGAAAGAGAAGGAAGAGGGGTGACCCCATCACAGTCTTCAAAATCAGGAATGAGCTTGAAAAGTCGATGTAAAGACATTGGCCGAGGCTCCCCCACTCTCCATTGGCCATTGGAGGACATCTTGCGGTCAATGGCCATTTGTGTTGCTTGCTGGCCGCACCACTGGGGAACCTGCTGCGGACAAGTGTTGGGTGGGGGTGGGGGGGAATCTCGCTGGTGGGATGGGCTGCAATATCCCACCCATTGGTCCCACTTGTATGAAGAGATCAGAACTTGCAGTCGGAAGTGTAAGATAGCGCCTAATAAATCCAGTGAGGACTTTGGGAGGAACTTCTTTACCCAGAGAGTGGTGAGAATGTGGAGCTCGCTTCATAAGCACTGGCTGAGATGAGTGGCATGGACACTTTTAAGGAGAAATTAGATAAACACGTGAAGGGGAAAAGAATTGAAGGTTATGCCGATGGAGTTCGATGAAGTACAGTGAGAGGAGGTTTGTGTGGAACACAAAACCCTGGCAAAGGCCATAAGTCAAATTCTCCGGCCCCCTCCCCATGGTGGATGCGGCTTGCCATTGGCTACCGGTGGGACTTTCCAGTCATGCCGACGTCTACAGCGCTTTGCGTGACTTCCCCGTCCCACCACCAGGGAACCTGCCACGCAGGTCAGGGGTGGGGTTGGGGGCGGGGGGGAGGGGGGGGGTGCGGGGGTGGTGGTGGTGAGGGGTCGCCTTCGACTGGACTGGAAAATCCCACTGGTGGGAAGTGCTGGAAAATCCTGCCTCATGAGTGTGTACGGGCTGTTTCTGTGCTCTCAATTCTGTGCAACTCTGAAAAGAATCTGAACTCGCTCGCGACGTTACAGAGCGGTGGAATAACCAACAAGCCGAGATCGCAAAGCTGTCGAAAACCTAAGGAGGGCTGAAACCCAGATTCATCGCTCCAATTTCTATTTACACTTGGGGTTTAAAAAAAAATTTAGCTGTTCTTAACTTAAAAAAAACAAACTTGACTTCCTTGTGACTAAAAATAATAGCCTGGCGTATGGTGTTATTGTGCACTGAGGCATAAAACAAATGGCTTATAAAGTTAGACCACAATCTATTTTCCCCTTTGAATAATAAAAACACAGCCATCAGAACTCATTTCCAAAGTGCAGTACTCCTATCACAGCAAAGACCCTCCAGTCAACTCTGTATCACCCCAGAATGCACACATCTACTTTTTGACGCTTTGTGGGTAAGTGCAGCATCCAGTTTTGCGCACAACGATCCCACAGATGATGCATTAGGTGAGCAGCTGGCTATAGGATGAGGGAGGACTCCCCTGCTCATGTTGCCAGAGATACATTATCTCTTCGTCATGTCTTTTCTGACAGTCAGGCACCCCTGCCTCTGTTCGAAGATGTAGGGAAGAGCAGTGGGCAAGCCCTAACCACACACAAATGGAGCTTAGGAACAGAAGTAGGCCATTCAGCCCCTCAAGTGTACTATATGTCCCCTTATTTGAGGAAAGATGCAGTGGCATTGGAGGCAGTTCAGAGGAGGTTCACTAGATTGATTCCAGAGATGAGGGATTTGTCATATGAAGAGAGATTGAACAGTTTAGGCTGATACTCTCTGGAATTTAGAAGAATGAGGGGAGATCAAATTGAGGTATACAAGATGACAAAAGGTGTGGATAAAGTAGACGTGGAGCGGATGCTTCCTCTTGTGGGGCATTCTAGGACGAGAGGTCATAGTCTTAGGATGAGGGGTAGCAAATTTAAAACAGGGTAGAGGAGAAACTACTTCTCCCAAAAGGTTGTGAATCTGTGGAATTAGCTCCCCCAAAGTGTGGTGGATGCTGGGGCAGTGAGTAAATTTAAGTAGGAGTTAGACAGATTTTTAATTGGTAATGGGTAGAAGGGTTATGGGGGGAAGGCAGGAAAATGGGAATGAGGAGCATAGCCACCATGATCGAATGGCGGAGCAGACTCGATGGGCCGAATGGCCTAATTCTGCTCCTATATCCTATGAACCTATACAGTGAGAGATGGGTGCACATTAAGACTTTTTGACAGTATACATTGTACTTAGATAGAATGGAGTACTGAAACCTCATTCACTCTCTCGTAAATGCAGTTGTAGAATCATGCAGCAAAGAAAGAGGCCATTTGGCCCATTTATGCCTGTGTCAGCTCTCTGAAAAAGCAACCCGATTACTCTCGTTCACTCCACCATACTCCAACCCGACAGTTTTCTCCATTTGAATCTGCTTCCAGCACCTTTCAGTTGGAACATTCCGGATCACAACTCGTCAGGTTAAAAATATTCCCTTTATCCTCCCTCTGGTACTTCCTCCAATTCCATGGATCGATGTCCACTCGTTACTGACCCTCCCAGTAAAAAGGAAAGCACAGCAGAGTGGAACAAGTTAGAAAATTCTTAGAAGTAGCTAGCAGAGCCATGACGGGCCGACAGACCTGTGCTGTAAGATTCTAGAATTAGATCTCTATCCACGATCCTCTTCAATTCCAATTCCTTGATGTGCTCTCCAAGCCTTTGATACTGGGACCCTTTTGTATCTTCTCCTTTAACCATCTCAAAACCATTAACCTGGTCACTATTTCACTCCTCTTAGTGGGATATTGGGAGAGATTTTCCAGTCCCGCCCAGGGGCTAGATCTTCCAGTCCTGTGGAAGTCAATGGACCTTTGACTGGCTCTCCACATCTGTCATGGCGAGTCGCTCCGTGATGGGGTCAAAACATCCTGGCCCTTATGTGCACAAATTGTTTGTCACATTTCCTCGTGCCATTATGACGGTTACGCTTTCAAAATGAAGATATCCCAAGGTTGTGAAAGCCACAATAGAAACACTTGCACCCTCGGGTGCTCCCTCAGCACCTGGACCATGCCACTAACCTCCCTCTGTTCAGAAACCACCTGACTTTTTTTGACCAGACTTTCCCCCATAACTGCATGAGTGAGTGCATGAGTGCATGTGTACAATAATGATGGACAATAAATACTGGCCAACCAGCAATGCCCGTGTCCAATGAATTAAAAAAATATGAAGAAGTTACTGTGAAAATCCCCTAGTCACCACACTCCGGCGCCTGTTCAGGTACACTGAGGGAGAATTTAGCATGGCCAATGCACCTAACCAACACGTCATTTGGACTGTGGGAGGAAACCGGAGCACCCGGAGGAAACCCCACGCTGACACGGGGAGAACGTGCAGACTCCGCACAGACAGTGACCCAAGCCGGGAATTAAACCTGGGTCCCTGGCACGGTGAGGCAGCAGTGCTAACCACTGTGCCATCGTGCTGGCCATGTGGCTTATCTTTGAAATACAGTCAGCGCCAAGTAGCTTTATCCCTGTCTACATTTGCGAGGCCTTGAGACATTCTGAGGAAACTTGCCTAACTCAGGCAGCGCGGACTCTTGTGGCCTGCTTGGAAAGACTCGGGTCCCGAGCGCGAGGGGAAGCGATCCAGTAATGTGAGTTTCTTAGTCAGGAATGCAGCACAGATGGTCGGAACATGGTCCATCCATCTAACTCCAGAGCAGGAAAAAGGAAATGCAGAAGCACACAACCACACGCACAGGTGCGTGCATACACCAACATGCCGACACATACTGAGACATACAGACAGCCACACTTTCACTCAGTCACACACACTTACAGCCACACTCATAGTCAACGCACAGCGATTCACTGACGCACACACTGACTCACAACCGGACAGCACCTCAGAGGAACTCCACACAAACAGCAGCTAGTTTTGCCAACAAAAAAGAATACCTGAAGCCAGTGAAATTTCAGATGAAATGGGAAGGCGGCCATTTTGTGGATGGTGTGGAGGGACCCGAGGGAGGTTGTACATGGAGAGGCAAAGGAGGCAGAGGAAGGTTGTCGATGAAGAGGGTACGGGGTAGGAGGGTACAGCCGGGGAGGGGTCTGGAAGGTGGGGTGGGGGGCTGTTTGGGATGTTGTGAAGGGAGGACCAGCTGGAGATTGGGGAATGGGAAAGGGTGAGAAAGGGGAAGAATGCGGTTATGGGTAACAAGTAGGTGAAGAGGGAGAAATTGAGGTGGGGAGTGAGGGGGAAGGAGAGGTTGAGGCAGGGGGAAGTGAAGGATTATGAGGAGATCGGGATAGGAGTCAGGGTGGGTGGAGATTGTGGAAGGAGAGGGAAGTGCGGAGGAGTTGGGGAGAGGTGAGAGGAGGAGGGGAAAGTTGTGGATGGAAGGGAGTGCAGGGGGAAAGGGCGCGGTGAGGGGGGGTGCAGCTGGGAGGGTTGAGTTGTGAATTCCAGTAGCGGACAGGAGGCCACCCCCCTCCCCCCCCCCCCTCTCCCCCCGCTTCTCCCAGGGGAGCCCCCGATCTGCTGACAGCACACATCAGACAGGAGGTCTGTTCCTTGGCCTGACTGACCTCCATCACCAGCAGGACACTTGGCCACTTATAACATCCACTAACTCTTGGCACGGGCCAAGCTGCTGTGTGCGTCGCAGACAATGAGACTGAAACAACACGGATTAGTGGTTCTGGCTGTCAAAGGAGCAGATTAGAAGAGCAAATGAAACATTAATTTTACAAAATAAGGCTTGCCAAAAAAACAGGAAACGGACTTGGCGGAAAAAACTGTGTATGTATGTTTCCTGTGAGTGAGGTGCAGCGATGCTGTCCCGTGAATGGCCATGACACTAACACCAACTCAACCTGAGTCTTTCATCAAATGTAAACTTCCTCGTCTATCTTTGCGACTCCTTTTGATTTTACCCAGCAGAGATACCGCGGGTTTAACTATATCAGCTTGCCAAAGCAGAATCAGGGAATAATACGGTGGAAATGAAGAACACTCAGCCCATCGATTCTGCATCAACTCTTCGAAGAGTAATCCAGTCTGTCCCATTCCCGCTCTTTCCACATATCCCTCTCATACTGATCCCATTCACTTCTGAAAACTACTATTGTATCTGCCTCCACTCAGGAAGAGTGGTATGACGATGGCCTAGTGGCATTGTTGCTGGACTATTAATCCAGCAACTCAGCTAATGCTCTGGGGACCCGGGTTCGAATCCCACCACGGCAGATGGTGGGATTTGAATTCAATAAAAAAAAATATCTGGAATTAAGAATCTGCTGATGACCATGAAACCATTGTCGATTGTTGGAAAATCCCATCTGGTTCTAAATCTTAACCACTCACTTAACCTTTAAGATGCTGAAGGGTGGCTGTGGAAAGGATGCTTCCTTGGAGAATCTAGAACTTCGGGTTGCTGTTTAATAATAAGTCACTCATTTAAGATGGGGACGAGGGAAGATTATTTGTCTCAAAGGGTCGTGAGTCTCTGGAACTTTCTTCCTCAAAAGGCAGTGGAAACTTTGAATATTTTTAAGGCAGAGCTGGATAGATTCTTGATTAATAAGAGATGAAAGGTTATCGGGAGTAGGGAATGTGGGGTTGAGGTTACAATCAGATCAGCCATGATCTTATTGAATGGGCTTGAGGGGCCGAGTGGCCTATGCCTGCTTCTAATTTGCATGTTCATATGTTTTAAAACATTTGTGATTCTTTTGCCAATCACCTTAAATCTGTGCCATCAGCCTATTGACCTAAACCCATCATTATTTCAAACACCTCCATTAAATTTCCTCTTAGCCCTCTCAGCTCGAGGGAAAACAATCCCAGCTCCCCCCGGTCTCTGTGGTAACAGTAATAATCCTTCATCCTCGGAAGCACCCTGGTGAATCTCTTCTACACCATCTCCAAAGCCAGCTTGGCCTTCCTAAGGTCTGGTGTCCAGCTGGAACAAACCAGTATTTTCTAATGGTTTAACTTCCTGTCATTCCCACTCTGTTCCTAAAGCCTGGAACACCATACGCTTCATTAATCGCATTATTCAACCACGTTGCTACCTTCAAAGAGGTAGAAATCCCTCTGCCCATGCACCCAAAACCCAACCTTTTATATTCAACCTGACACGCTCAGCAGGGCCAAAGACCGTAAGACGCAAGAGCAGAAATAGGCCATTCGGCCCATCGAGTCTGCTCCACCATTTAATGAGGTCATGGCTGATCTAATGTGGTAATCCTCAACTCCACTTTCCCACCTTATCCCCATAACCCTCGATTCCCTTACTGATAAAAATCTGTCTATCTCAGCCTTAAACATATTTAATAACCCAGCCTCTACAGCCCTCTGCAGTAAAGAATTCCACAGAGAAAAAATTCCGCCTCATCTCTGTCTTCAAAGGGTGACCATTGGCCCACATCAGGAACCTGGTTACCCCTGAATCTGCATTTCACAGGGCTAAGCTTTAATTGGATGGTCCTGATCCTGTCAAGGAGGAGATGAAGACTTGCAGCATGTTCTTGCATAGTACGATCCCAAACTATGGATGTCATCAACAGGGATCTCGCAGGGTTGGGCTGTAAAGCGTTGCTCCATGCATCGCTGGAAAACCTCACTGCCAGTGGAGATCCCATAGGATGTATGAAGCAAATGATATCTGCCTATCGGAGACATGAATGTGGTTCGTCTCGAGGATTCCTCATCCAACGGGATCTGCCAGAACCCGGATTTCACATCGGGAAAGCTAAACACCTTGGCATTGGGCATGTCACCTGTTCCACTGTTTTCAGAGGGTGATGTGGTCTGAGCAGCGACTTGTTCAAGTGCACTGAGTCAATGCAAATCCTGACCGTGCCATCTTTCTTTACTGTGGCTCCATTGCTGAAACCCATTCTGTGGCCTCATCTGTCGCAAAGTTGACACCGAGTGCTGTCACCCGGTGAAGCTCATTAACAACGTTCTGCTTCATGGTTACTGGTACCCTTCTCGGAGCACAGGCTGTTGGGTGCTAGGATCTGGTGCTGCATATGAGTCTCTTTCCCGTAACCTTTGGCTGGATGGTACATTATCCTTTGCTCCAGAGTCAACCTTGACTTTAAGTCTGGTGTTACTGCTGTTGGGGGAGGTGAAGATCTCTCCCTTTCCTGTGGGGAGTGGCAGTGTGGACACTCTCACAGTAGTGTGTTGTTGGAGGCTCTGTAGCTTCAATGCTTTGGTGGAACTCCAATCCACTCACCTTCCTGACTCTCCGACCCCTGGAGGATCGAACAGCTGCCATGTTGCTGATGTCAGAGGAGGGCTGCTGTTGTTTGAATCTGCAGCTCTTGGCAAAGTGATTCCAATTCCCGCAGTAAATAAATACTCCACTTCTTCTGGAACTTTCCCAGCTCTCTGCAATGTTTTCACCAAAGATAAGTGGGTCGTTGCGGCAAAGTCCTTGTGTCACACTGCCAACTCCTGACAACACGTAAAAAGTTGTGTGTTCCCCAAATCACCGACAATAGAGAATTCCAACAAAGGTACAAGAAGTGATCAGAATGGGTGAACGGCAAAACAAAGGTACAGCTTGGTTCAGGACTGCTTGACGAATGTGGCAGTTGGCCTGAAGGAGGAGGGTGGGGGGTGGGGAGGGTGGAAAGAAGAGCGATAAAATGGAGAACGTGATGAAACGAAATGAAATAAAATAAATGGAAATGGAGTGAAGGTGGAGGGGAGAGTTCGTACTCCAAAGTTGTTGAACTCAATGTTCAGTCCGGAAGGTTGTAAATTGCCCAATCGGAAGATGAGCCGCTGTTCCTCCAGTTTGCGTTGGGGTTCGCAAGAATGTTGCAAAAGGCCAAGGACGGACATGTCGATGGGGGGGCAGGGTGGCGTGTTGAAGTGGCAAGCGACAGGAAAGTCTGGGTCCTGCTTGCGGACGGATTCTCTTTGTCCTCAGCTCTGACGAAGAGTCATTTAGACTCGAAACGTTGGCTCTATTCTCTGTCCTTGGATGCTGTCAGACCTGCTGAGATTTTCCAGCATTTTTCTGTTTTTGTTTCAGATTCCAGCATCCGCAGTATTTTGCGTTTATTCCAACAAAGGTAGTTTATTCCTGATCTCAACAGCTACTTCAACTCTTGTGCTCTGCCCGCATTCCCGCCAGGTGACCTCTTCTGAAACCGCGTCATCAGGTTCTCACATGACCCTCTCGGTCTACAGGCAGCTCTCTCCAATTCTCTGGGCTGTCTTACTGGATCCCAGATTGTTCACTAAATCTGTGTGGGAGGAATGTCACTGGGGGAAGGGTGAGAAAAATTGGAGATAAGAATGGAATTTTTTCCCCAGAGCAAGTGCTACTTCTAAATGTCATCACTTGACAGCAGCATTGTTATTCATCGATGGAAATACCCAGAAAAAAATGCAAAGAAGTGTGACAAAGTTGGTCTCCAATCTAACTGAAGAACCAGGCTAAGGGTCAAAATACAGGACAACACAAAGGTTGTGTAGAATAAGACAGCAGGTACGTCAAGCAAGTAATAGTTCAAACCAAGCTTGGATTTGAAAAGCATTAGATTGTTAAAGGGAGGGAAGACTAAGGAAGCTAGGGTTTAATGTACTGGAAAAGCATGAGTAGTAAGGGGCACTGAAGTGAGGATATAGAACGGAAGAAATGTATGTAGGATTGAGTATCTGAGGAAGGTTCAGTGAAACATTGACTTTGTACAATGGAGCCTTCAAGACAGACAGAGATGAGCAGACATTTCTTCACCCAAAGAGTAGTGAGCCTGTGGAATTCATTACCACAGGAAGTAGTTGATGTCAAAATATTGAATGTATTCAAGAGGCGGCTAGATACAGCACTTGGGGCGAACGGGATCAAAGGTTATGGGGAGAAAGCTGGATTAGGCTATTGAGTTGGATGATCAGGCATGATCTTGATGATTGGCGGAGCAGGCTCGAAGAGCCAAATGGCCTCCGCTTGCTCCTATCTTTTACGTTTCTGTGTAAGACTTCTTTAGTTTTCAGATGACAATTTGCAGCTGACACAAAGCAGGGTGGGAGGGTGAGCTGTGAGGACGATGCAGAGATGCTTCATTGTGATTTGGACAAGTTGAGCGAGTGGGCAAATGCATGGCAGATGCAGCATAATGTGGCTAAAGGCGAGGTTATCCACTTTGGTAGCAAAAACAGGAAGGCAGATTATTATCTGAATGGCTATCAATTGAGAGAGAGGAATGTGCATCGAGACCTGGGTGTCCTGGTACACCAGTTACTGAAGGTAAGCATGGAGATGCAGCAGGCAGTGAAGAAGGCAAATGGCATGTTGGCCTTCATAGTGAGAGGATTCGAGAACAGGGGCAGGGATGTCTTGCTGCAATTATACAGGGAAGAGGCTTGCAGGAAGAGAGGCTGTTCCTGAATTGCATGTTGTGTACGGTTAATCTGCAGTTCTAGTCTATCGTTCTGTGATGAGTCCACACAGGGGGATCTTCTTAAAATCATGGAATGATACAGAGGGCTTACGGCCTCGCTCGTCCCGAAACCATAAAATCCCGCCCAAGGTCAATGGACCTTTCCATTGTCCGCCCCTCGCCCGCTCCAATTCCCGTGGCGGGGGGACTGTAAAATTCCAGTCAGAATAATTGAAGAGACTATTTAGCCCATTTAGCCTTCAGTGAAATCGCGACTGATCTACAACCTAACTTCATTTACCCACCTTTACCCCAAATCCATGAATACTTTTGATAAATTAAAATCTGTCAGCATCAGATATAAATTAACAATTGATCTAACATCAATGGCTATTGCAAAGAATTCCAAACTTCACCCTTTTCTTGTAGAAATGTTTCTCAAATTCTCTCTTGAAAAGTCACATTTTTGTCTGTGCCTCTAGTCCTTGGCTCCCTGATTAGTGATAATGGTTTCTCCCAATCGGCCTCATCTATTCCCCTTAATACTTTGAAAACATCGATCAAATCAGCCCTTAGCTTTCTAAATTCCAGGGAATACTGGTTCATTTAATCTCTCCTTGTGATTTAACCCTTGGAGTCCAGGCATCATTCAAGTAAATGTACACTGTACTATTGAATCTCTCCCATCACCCTTTCAGTTGGTTCATCCACGATCAGAACAACTCAGTGTGTCAAAATTATCTTTCCTCCCATCACTTCTCGCTCTTTTGCCATTCTGCATTCACCTGGTAATGTTTTTCAGCTGTATAAATTGTTATTACAGCGAAATTGCCCCAATTGGGGGAGTTGGGCTGGGGTGGGGGATGGTGGCAAGCAAGATCTTCAAAAGGAATGTGGTCGTACTAATAACTGAGGGTTAATGTTGCTTATCTACCTGCCAGGGAGAGCTCAGAAAGCTCAGAGTACAGGGTGGGAACTGAAGCAACTGCTGAGTGAAATGTTGTTAAACTGACCTTGTATCTAATGAACGACTAACTGGATCCCCTTCACTTCACGCTTGGGAATGAGTGTGAGTGGGCCAGAACTCAATGTAAAACAAGCTCCTTGCGAAGGGTGGAGAGGCTTTTAATAGAGAACCTTGCAACCAGTAGCAAGACACAAAAGCTCATTATATATCTAGAACCACAAAAAGGTCGAGGATTGGAAAGGAACAGCAATGTTCCCATTCTTGGGTCAAGGTTTCACATCCCCACCACAGTGTGTCTTTAAAAAAAGGGTGGCATGGACAAGTTGGGCCGAAGGGCCTGTTTCCATGCTGTAAACCTCTATGTCGAAGCATGCGATCGATGGTGGGGGGGGGGGGGTATAAAATCCTGGCCTTGGATCTATTAGACAAATGAAATTAAGTTGAATTTTGCAGCACAGCAACGGACCATTAAACCCAATTTATCCCCCCCCCCAACATCCCCCCACCCGCCCTGCACATGGGACTCGATGGGCCAAAGGGCCTTTTCTGCACTATATGGCTCGATGACCCTACACGCCTCCTCGCATCTCACCCCATTGGCAGAACCTCCTATTTCTGTCTCCCACATCTAACTGGCTTGTTTTCCCTCAAATGTGTTCTACAATATTAGCCTCAGTTACACCTTGCGGTAGTGAGTTCCGCATTCTCATCAAGTAATCTCTGGGTAAAGAAATTTAATTTAAATTCCCCATTTGATTCATCAATGACTATCTTATATTTATGGTCCCAATCTTTGGTCTTCTCTCCCCACAACCACCTCACCCCACCCCCCCAACCATCCACCCCCAGACGTTTTCTCTATATTTACCCTATCAAACTCATCCATAGTTAACCTGCTCACTGTCTGACCTGATCCACCTCGCAAAACAGCTTGGGATCTTTCTCTGCAGTACGTGGACGTTCAGGAGGATGTGGTCTCACTCCCCAAGTTGGATTTGGATCAGTTACCATGAATACATTTTTCAAACTGAGTTTCTAGCTGTTCAATCCTGGCTCCCTCATTCTTCCCCTCAGTTCTTTGCTGATAGCACAATTTTCTGAGATTTTGGAATATTGTTGAGTGAATTTCAGGATGACCCCAGCCTGAAAACAAGATCGGGAAAGATGGTTTACTGGGTGTCTGACATCACTCGATGGAGAATGGCGTATGAAAGAATAAAGAAAAAACTCAGAATCATAGAATCCTGAGTAGAAGGAGGCCATTCAGCCCAACATACATGTGCTAGGTCTCAATCCATTGCACCTACCTTCAATGTTTCCCTTTCAAGTATTTACTAATTCTCTTTTGAAAGTCGCGACTGAATCTGTTTTTAGCATCTTTTCAGGTGGAAATTTGCTTCTTAAAAAATGTTTGTCATGTCATCCCAGTCCCTCGCTCTTCGGAAAATCAGTGCCCCCACCCACCCGGTTCCTGTCCCCCATTCCACTTGGAAACACTGCATTTCTATAGCGCCTTCTACAGCTTAAGGATGCGCTTTACTGTCGATGAAGTCTTTTCTTTAAGTGTAATCACTGTCGTAATGTAAGAAAGCGGGCCAATTTGTACACAGGAAGATCCCACCAATGGTGACACAATAACGACCGGCCAGGATTCTCCGGTCTCGCACACCCTGCTACCACTGCCAATGAGAATGGAGAACTTGGCGCTGAGCAAACATCCGTTCACAGCAACGGGACCGGATTAGCTCAGCCCCGGGTCAGAATTTCGACCAGTATTTTTTAGGTATCAGTTGAGAAGTAAACATTAACCAGGGCACCATGGTGGAATTTTCCCGCTCTTCTTTGTGTCCACCTGATCCGATCCTTTTACCATTTCAGTAGGATTCAGGAGGGCGGATACAACTCGTTATCCAGTCAGATACTTCCTGCCTGACTTCCCCACACCCGGTCCTACTCTGCCAGGTAGACTTCCATGCCACCTGTGACTCCAGGCGTCAATTGAAAATTAGCAAACCTGAAGGGAATAGAGGGGGAGAAAGAGTTGCGGGCATGAGGAGAGGGCGGACGGTGGGGGAAAATTACATGGCAGTAGTAAACCGGAGAGGGTTCCAGTAAATGGGTTCCTTTTCTGGAAAGGGAAAGGCTGAGATGTGGCCTGAAAGGGTTCTTTAAATTATGAAAAGTTTGATAGTGTAGATATAGCGAAAATGTTTCTGGGGCAGATCAGAATTAGGGAGCATAAATAAAAGACAGTCATTTATAAACCCAATTGATAATTCAAGAGAAACTTCTTTACCCAGAGAATGTTGAGAATTGGGAATGAGGATTGATTGGGGAACTGCATAACCATCATAGAAAGCATTCTTTCTGGTTGTATCACAGCTTGGTATGGCTCCTGCTCTGCCCAAGACCGCAAGAAACTACAGAAGGTCGTGAATGTAGCCCAATCCATCACGCAAACCAGCCTCCCATCCATTGACTCTGTCTACATTTCTCACTGCCTCGGCAAAGCAGCCAACATAATTAAGGACCCCACGCAACCCGGACATTCTCTCTTCCACCTTCTTCCATCAGGAAAAAGATACAAAAAGATACAAAAGTCTGAGGTCACGTACCAACCGACTGAAGAACAGCTTCTTCCCTGTTGCTGTTAAGACTTTTGAATGGACCTACCTTGCACTAAGTTGATCTTTCTCTACACCCTAGCTATGACTGTTACACTACATTCTGCACTCTCGCCTTTCCTTCTCTATGAACGGTATGCTTTGTCTGTATAGCGTGCAAGAAACAATACTTTTCACTGGATACATGTGGCAATAATAAATCAAATCAAATCGAACCAAAGGGAGAAAGCAATGCAAGGATATGTAGATCACATTACATGAAGTGGGGTGGAAGGAGTCTTGTGTGGAGGGTAAATACTAGCCCGGTCCAGATGGGTTGAATGGACGGCGTCTGTTCTGAAAATACTCTGTAAAGATGGAAGAGTGTGAGAGTGTTGAAATGAAACGTAAAAGATTTTTATAAAATGAGAGATGCGGCAAAGAGACTCCTGACTCTCGAGGGGTCAACGCTGAACACATTGATTGTCAATGAGCAGCACGGCATATCCCAGGAATAAGCAATGCCTGATGAAAGCAAAAGTCCGCCTTGTTTTAAGTTTTGGACAAGCTCCTCGCGCTGTGTGGAGCTAAATGCCACAGGACTTATAGTATAGTTTTACAAAATGTGGACTGGGAGGATGGGAAGGGAGTTAAATTTAGCACAAACCATGTCGGAGTTCCCAAAGAGTGTACCTAACATGGGGCGGTTCCCTTCTGTAACACACTTAATTTATTCCCTGCAGCAGATAAAATATGATACTCCCTGTGCAGTGCGGACGCACAGCTGCTTGGTGCAGTCTGGAGAAGGCAGCGCACGGCGAGAGAGGTCCAGTAACACATCAGAATATTGAGTATGTAGGGGGGATGTTTAAGACGTTGCATACCTCAGCAGAATAGGACATATAATTCATCGCTCTGCATCCTTCGAATACCAGAGAGAGATGAAGCTTTATTTATTGCGTTAATAGCAAACAGCATCTGGTACCCTGGTTGCCCCTCCCTCCTCCATCCCAGCAAACCTCAGAGATTCCTGTGCCTCTGCCCACTCACTCATCCCCCTTTGCTCCAACTTTTGTGGCATTTCCTTTAGCCATCCAAATTCTAAATTCAGGAATCCGCTGGCGAGTCCGTTCCGCACCTCTGCCGCTCTCCCTCCTAATTCACAGTCCGCGTTAAAACAACGGGCAAGATTCTCTGGTCTCCGCGCGGAGTGTTTCTCGCCGGTGGGAGGTGGCGCGCCGTTTGCCGGTGGCGGGATCTTCTGGTCTGGCCACTGTCAGCGGGATTTCCCATTGATTCCCACCCCACACCACCGGAAAATCCGTGACGGCATACTCCATCAGCGGGACTGGAAGATCCTGCCAGTGTAAATGGCCGGACAATTCCAGCCCATCTTCTATGACCTAGGTTTTAGTCACCCCTTTATATCTCCCGTTTAGATTCAGTGCGAAATCTTACCCAAAAATGGTAGGCTGTTGCTTCCGGCGAGAAGACCATCGGATTTCTCTCCAGAGAAACACGCCAATTTCTCTCCAGATCATAATACGCTCTGCTGAATGCAGATGGGGGGAAGGGAGGGGGAGGCCTCAACACATTGGCAGAACCCTGCTGCACAGAGATAGGGGCGTCCAGATCAAAACAGCAATAAATCTCCCCCCCCGGCCCATTATGAAGGTCTCAGGGGTTCCCCACACCTCCCTCATCAGAGCCAGAATTCAACTCTGTGAAAATCCCCTAGTCGCCACACTCTGGCGCCTGTTCGGGTACACTGAGGGAGAATTTAGCATGGCCAATGCACCTAACCAGCATGTCTTTCGTGCTGCCCCCCCCCCCCCTCCCCGCAATTATCGGCCCTTTCCCTCACCCGCCCCACGATTAACATCCCATTCCCAATCTTCTTGTGGGGGCAGAGGGCGTTGCTGAGGTACAGTATGAATGAATACTTCGCATCCGTTTTCACAGAAAAATAGGATAAAGTTCATGTGAGTAGAAGGTGTGGGGGTGGGGGGTGGGGGGGCTTTGAGATATTGGATAGGATAAAAATAGATAGAAAGGAGACGCTAAATGGGTTGATGTCACTCAAATGTTACAAGTCACCCCTGTGAAAACCAGATGCAACCGAGGCTGCTGAGGAAAGCAAGGATGAAAGCAGCAGAAGCTCTGACCACAATCCTTCAATCCTTGGATACGGGAGTGATGCCAGAGGACAGGAGGATTGCAAATATGAAACCATTGTTCAGAAAAAAAAGTGGAGGTGGATAAATCTGGTAAATACCAGCCAATCAGCCTAAAATCAATGTTGGAAAAACTCTGAGAGACCATTGTCAAGGACAAAATTAATTCCCACTTTGAGAAGCATGAGTGACTGTCTGTGCGGAGTCTGCACGTTCTCCTCGTGTCTGCGTGGGTTTCCTCCAGGCGCTCCGGTTTCCTCCCACAATCTTACCTGATGAAGGAGCAGCGCTCTGAAAGCTCCTGATTCCAGATAAACCTGTTGGACTTTAACCTGTTGTTGTGAGACCTCTTACTGTGCCCACCCCAGTCCAATGCCAGCATCGCTACATCAGTCCAAAGATGTGCAGGTTAGGTTGATTGGCCATGCTAAAATTGCCCCTTAGTGTTAGGGGGATTGGCAGGGTAAATACATGGGGGTTACAGGGATAGGGCCTGGATTGTTGTGGGCACAGTCTCGATGGGCCGAATGGCCTCCTTCTACACTGTAGGGATTCTATGATTCTATGAATAAGGGGTAGTCAGCACAGACTTGTTAAAGGCAAATCATGTCCGATTAATCTGATGGAGCACTTTGATGAAGTAAGGGAGAGGATTGAGGAAGGCAGTGCAGTTAGATGTTGTACCCATGTATTTCCATCCTGCTTATTTGTAAAATATCCAACTGCAAAGATGCTCACATAAATAAGAATTAATCAAAAAATAGAAATATGTGGTTAAAGTTTATTTATTAATGTCACAAGTAGGCTTACATTAACACTGCAAGGAGGTCACTGTGAAAATCCCCCAGTCTCCACACTCCGGCACCTGTTCGGATACACTCAGGGAGAATTTAGCATAGCCAATGCACCTAACCAGCACAATTTTTGGACTGTGGGAGGAAACCGGAGCACCCAGAGGAAACCCATGCAGACAAGGGGAGAACGTGCAAACTCGACCCTGACAGCGACCCAAGCCGGGAATCGAACCCGGGTCCCTGGTGCTGTGAGGCAACGGTGCTAACCACTGTGCCACCCGAAGTATTAAAGGGACAGTGATAACTTTGTGTAAGAAATTGGCTAAGAGATAGAGGCATAGGGTGGATGTTTTTCTGACTGGAAAGAAGTATACAATGAGGTACCCCAGGATTGATATTGGGGGCAATGCTTTTCTTGTTATATAAATGACCTGGTCTTGGGTACAGGGTACAATTGAAGTTTGTGGATGATACAAAAATTGACAACATAGGAAACAGTCAGCAGGATTGTAACAGACTTTACAAACATATGAATTAGGAACATAGTAGGCCACTTGGCCCCTCTAGCCTGCTCTGCTATCCAATAATATAATGGCTGATCTGTTTGTACCCTCAACTTCACATTCCTGCCTACCGCCGATAACCTTTCACCCCTTTGCTGACTGAAGATCTATCTCGCTCTGCCTCAAAAATATCTAAAGACTCTGCTTCCATCACCTTTGAGGAAGAGAGTTCCAAAGATTCATAACCCTTTGAGAGAATAGGTTTCTCCTCATCGCTGTCTTAAATGTGCAACCCCTTACTGTACTTCAGTAACGCCCTAAGCACTGACAGACTAGTGAAGGTGATGGCATTGTGGTATTGTCACTGGGCCAGTAATCCAAGGAGGGACTCTAGGGACCCGGGTTCGAATACCACCACAGCAAATGGTGAAATTTGAATTGAATAAAAATCTGGATTTGATTCTCCAGCTTCCCAGCCACAAGTTTCCCGGCGGGGGAATGCGGTGTGCTGTTCGCTAGTGGGATTCTCTGATCCTGCCGCTGTCAATGGGATTTCCCTTTGATTTGATTTATTATTGTCACGTATTGACATACAGTGAAAAGTATTGTTTTACTGTTCTGCGCTTTACAGACAAAACATACCGTTCATAGAGAAGGAAATGAGAGTGTGCAGAATGTAGCGTTACAGTCATAGCTAGCGTGTAGCGAAAGATCAATTTAATGCAAGGTAAGTCCATTCAGAGGTCTGACAGCAGCAGGGAAGCAGCTGTTCTTGAGTCGGTTGGTACGTGATCTCAGACTTTTGTATCTTTTTCCCGATGGAAGAAGGTGGAAGAGAGAATGTCCGGGGCGCATGGGATCCTTAATTATGCTGGCTGCTTTGCCGAGGCAGCGGGAAGTGTAGACAGTGGAGTAGGCTGGACGAAGTGGAGTAAGTCATCCACTGTGATGAGTGCTTGTAAATACGCTGTATAAAAAAAGTAGACTGCATTGGGACACCTTTGAACTTGTACAATGTTTGAAATGATACTTGAAACTTGTACATCTGATGTGCTAAGTGTAATTTTACAAGATGTAAATATTAAATTTAAACAGTGGGATTCTCTGTTCCTGCCGCTGTCAATGGGATTTCCCTTTGATTTGATTTGATTAATTTTTGTCACGTATTAACATACAGTGAAAAGTATTGTTTTACTGTTCTGCGCTTTACAGACAAAACATACCATTCATAGAGAAGGAAATGAGAGAGTGCAGAATGTAGTCAATGGATGGGAGGCTAGTTTGCGTGATGGATTGGGCTACATTCATGACCTTTTGTAGTTTCTTGCGGTCTTGGGCAGAGCAGGAGCCATACCAAGCTGTGATACAACCAGAAAGAATGCTTTCTATGGTGCATTTGTAAAAGTTGGTGAGAGTCATAGCTGACATGCCAAATTTCCTTAGTCTTTTGAGAAAGTAGAGGCATTGGTGGGCTTTCTTAACTATAGGGTCAGCATGGGGGAACCAGGACAGGTTGTTGGTGATCTCGACACCTAAAAACTTGAAGCTCTCGACCCTTTCTACTTCCCGTTGATGTAGACAGGGGCGTGTTCTCCTTTACGCTTCCTGAAGTGATGTCACCTCACGCCGTCATGAAACCCGTGGGTGGGGGTGCTCTGCTGCAAGAACCAGAGAATTCCCCTGGCGTGAACAACCATAGAATTCCAGCCCAAGAATTAGAAAGCTAATGTAGACCGTGAAACTATTGTCATCAAAACCTATCTGGTTCACTAATGTCCTTTAGGGAAGGAAATCTGCCATCCTTACTCGGTCTGGCCTACATGTGACTCCAGAATCACAGCAATGTGGTAGATGCTTAAATGCCTCTGAAATGGCCCAGCAAACAGTTCAAGGGCAATTAGGGATGGGCAATAAATGTTGGTCCAGCCAATGACGCCCACATCCCCTGAGCAAATAGGTTCAGGGCGATCGGCGGCATGGTAGCACAGTGGTTAGCACTGCTGCCTCACAGCGCCAGGGACCTGATTTTGATTCCCGGCTTGGGTCACTGTCTTTGCGGAGTCTGCACGTTCTCCCCATATCTGCGTGTGTTTCCTCTGGGTGCCCCGGTTTCCTCCCACAGTTTGAAAGACATGCTGGTTAGGTGAATTGGCCATACTAAATTCTCCCTCAGTGTACCTGAACAGGCGCCGGAGTGTGACAACTAGGGGATTTTCACAGTAACTTCATTGCAGTGTTAATGTAAGCCTACTTATGACTAATAAATAAACTTTAACTTTAATGGGCAGGCAGATGGCAGATAGAATTTAATGTGAATGTGTGTGAAGTGATGCATTAGAATCTAGAAAGTTCTATTTTTGACAAAAACAGAGGAAGCTGGGAATGCATATTCACAAATCTATGAAGGTGGCAAAGCAAGTTAATAAGGTGACGAAGGACATTTTTGGACTATTAGGTCTTGTAAATAAGAGAATTGAATGCAAAAACAAGGAAGGCATGCAAGAACATTCACCAATTTCTGGTTTGGTCTTTTCTGGAGTATTGTGTTCAGTTTTGGGCGCCGCATCTTAGGATGAATGCTCAGGCCCTGGTGAGGTCACAGAGCAGACTTATTTGGGATGAGAAAGATTGGGGAGGCTTCTCACCTTGGAGCAGAGAAGGTTGAGGGAATATCCAACAGAAGTGTGGATGGCACGGTGGCACACTGGTTAGCACTGCTGCCTCACAACGCCAGGGACCCAGGTTCAATTCCGGTCTCGGGTCACTGTGTGGATTTTCACATTCTCCCCATGTCTGCGTGGGTTTCCTCCGGGAGCTCCGGTTTCCTCCCACACTCCAAAGAAGTGTGGGTTTGGTTGACTGGCCATGCTAAGTTGCCCCTTGACGTCAAGGGAACTAGGAGGGTGTATGCGTGGGGCTGTGGGGATAATGCCTGGAAGGGGTTGCGGTCGGTGCAGGCTTGGTGGACCAGGTGGCCTGCTATAGAGATTCTGTGAAAATACTGAAGAACTTTGATAGGTTGAGTAGAGAAAAACTATTTCCTCTGGCAAGTGGGTTGGTAACCAGAGGTTATAGATTTAAAATAATTAACAAAGGAACGAGGGGGGAAATGAGAAAGTCTTCACACAGAGAGTTGCTATGATCTTGAACACACTGTCCTAAAGGATGGTTCAATTAGATTCCCCAGGAACTTTTAAAAGGTCATTTGACAGCACTTGAAAAGGACTAATTCACAGTGTTATGGGGGAAAGGCTGAGTTGGTCTAACTTGACCAGTTCCTTCAAAGAGCAGACAGTTTACATGATGGGCTGAATGGCCAGGTTCTGTGCAGTAATATTCCATTGTTCTGTGATGTTATAATCTGTTCCGTTGCAATGATTAGCGAATCTGGTTGGACTGAAAGAGTTAATCTGTTCCATCTCATAGATTGATGATTATTGACATTACTGCGGGATAATCCACCCTGTCACATTAATCAGTGATTCCTCCCTGTGTTTGACAGGGTTAATCTGTCCTGTCAAAGGGAAAATTTCATGTAGCTGAGAACTTTTGTTGGCGAGTTCCTAAAGCATTTAACAGAAATGGAATGGTAACAACAGGAGACTTTAATATAATTTTGGCAAACAAAGAGATATTGGGAATACCAAAGACATTGCCTTGGGTCCCCTTCATGAACTCTACTCCCTAGCCAGCGACACCAACCCACTACCTGGCAACTCTCTGACTCTGAACCAAACCTCGCCAACTTTATGGTGTCAGGTTTGACCCCAAGATGAACTTTCGATCACGTGTTTGTGCGATCACTAGACTGCACCATTGCCCAACTTCAACCCCACCTTTGACCTCAACTATTCCAACACACTCCTGACCAATCTCCCCCATTCATAAACCTAAGCTTATTCTACTCTGCCGCATGTGTCCTAACATGCATCAATCACTCCTGGGCTCGCTAGCCTGATTTGGCTCCCAGATAAGCAGCGCCTAGATTTTAAATTCTTATTCTTCTTACATCTCTCCATGGCCTTATCCTTCCTTAGGTTTGTAACCTCCTCCAGCCCCACGACCCTTTGAGATCTTTGCGCTCCTCCAATCCTGGTCTCTTGCACATGCCTGACTTTAATTGCTGCACCATTGGTGGCGATGCCTTCAGCTGTGATTGCCCTAACCTCTGAAATTCCCTCTCGGACTCTCTTCACCCCTCTTTCCTCCTTTTGAGATGCTCCTTGTGATCTACCCCTATCACCAGAGGGTGGTGAGGGATTGGAATGCCCTGCCAGCATCAGTAGTAAATGCGCCTAGTTTGGGGGCGTTTAAGAGATCCGTAGATAGGTTCATGGACGAAAAGAAATTGGTTTAGGTTGGAGGGTCACAGTTTTTTTTTTAACTGGTCGGTGCAACATCGTGGGCCGAAGGGCCTGTTCTGCGCTGTAATGTTCTATGTTCTATGTTCTATCTGCCCTAATGTGCCCTGATGTAGCTGAGTGTCAAGTCTTGTTTAATGGTTCTTCTGCCTCAGGATGTTTCACTATATTAAAGGTGCTATGTGACTTTTTTTTTCATGGGGCATGGGTGTCGCTGGCTGGCCAGCATTAATTGCCCCTTGAGAAGGTGGTGGTGAGCCGCCATCTTGAATCGCTGCAGTCCACGTGCTGTGGGTTGACCCACAATGCCGTTAGGGAGGGAATTCCAGGATTTTGACCCAGTGACTGCGAAGGAACAGCTGCATATTGCGGTTGCTGTAGGGAATAAATGTACAGGAAAAGATTTTTGATCAGTATGTCCCCAGTCCAACAAGGAAAGAAGAACAAATAAGAACAGAAAAGGCTGGAAATGCTCAGCAGGTCTGGCAGCATTTGTCGAGAGAGAAAAACAAGAGTTAACTTTTCAGATCAACCTCAGGAACTAACTCTGGAAGGGTTTTCCTGACCCTCCACGGGGAATGCAGTGAGCCATTAAAATTCCATTAACTTCTGGCAGGACTGGAAGATCCCATTGGCAAGCGGGACTGAAAATTCCCAGCCTCTGTCTCTCTCCACAAGTGTTGCCAGACCTGCTGAGTGTTTGCAGTGTTTCCTGTTTTTATTTCAGATTTCCAGCATCCGCTGGAAAGATGCAATGGGCGGCACGGTGGCACAGTGGCTAGCACTGCTCCCTCATAGCTCCAGGGACCTGGGTTCGATTCCCGGCTTGGGTCACTGTCTGTGCGGAGTTTGCATATTCTCCCCGTGCCTGCGTGGGGTTTCCTCCGGGTGCTCCGGTTTCCTCCCACAGTCCGAAGATGTACAGGTTAGGTTGATTGGCCATGCTAAATTGCCCTTTAGTGTCCCGGGATGTGTATGCTAGAGGGATTAGCAGGATAAATATGTGGGTTTTTAGGGATAGGGCCTGGGTGGGATTGTTGTCGGTGCAGGTTTGAGGGGCTGAATGGCCTCCTTCTGCACTGTAGGGATTCTATGGATTTTTTAAATTCCCAGCTTCTGTCTCTCTCTCTCTCCACAAGTGTTGCCAGACCTGCTGAATGTTTCCAGTGTTTTCTGTTTTTATTTCAGATTTCCAGCATCCGCAGTATTTTGTTTAGGGAAAGGCGCGATGCTGGATCTACTCTCCGGAAATGAAATAGAGGAAGTGAGTGTGTCACAGTTGAGAATCATCTCGCTAACCCTGACTAATCATTCTGTTTAAAGTAATTTTGAAAGGTTAGATAATATCAAAGATAGAAATGCTCAACTGGGAAGAGCTAATTTCAGTGATTTAAGAAAGGGTCAAGACTATAGTTTGGAACTGGTGATTACAGCGTAAAGCAGTAACAGAATAATGGAGGCCATTCAGGGAAGAGATAGCTCAGGGACAAACCAAGCTTATTCCTTTGAAGGGAAGCGGCAGAGCTAATCCACCCTGGATAGCAAATTTAAAATTAAATAGAAAAAGAAAGACTTCTGTCAAATGTCAGGAGCAAGATTTGAAGTAAAAGCTTAAGTTTATTTATTAGTGTGACAAGTAGGCTTACATTAACACCGCAATGAAGTTACCGTGAAAATCCCCTCGTTGCCACACTCCGCCGCCTGTTCGGGTACACTTAGGGGGAATTTAGCACGGCCAATGCACCTAACCAGCACATCTTTCAGACTGCAGGAGGAAACCGGAGCACTCGGAGGAAACCCACACAGGCATGGGGAGAACGTGCAGACTCTGCACAGACAGTGACCCAAGCTGGGAATCGAACCTGGATCTCTGGTGCTGTGAGGCAGCAGTGCTAATCACTGTGCCACCGTGCCGCCCACGTTAATAACTGGGATGACTATGGAAAGTGCAGGAGAGAATGGAAAAAGTTAATAGAATCACATAATCATAGAATTGATACTGATTTGATTTGATTTATTATTGTCACATATATTAACATACAATGAAATGTATTGTTTCTTGCACGCTATACAGACATAGCATACCATTCATAGAGAAGGAAAAGCAAGGGTGCAGAATGTAGTGTTATAGTCTTAGCTAGGGTGTAGAGAAAGATCAGCTGAATATATAGTCGGTCCATTCAAAAGACTGGTGCAGTAAGACCATAAGACCATAAGACATAGGAGCGGAAGTAAGGCCATTCGGCCCATCGAGTCCACTCCACCATTCAATCATGGTTGATTTCAACTCCATTTACCCGCTCTCTCCCCATAGCCCTTAATTCCTCGAGAAATCAAGAATTTATCAATTTCTGTCTTGAAGACGCTCAACGTCTCGGCCTCCACAGCCCTCTGTGGCAATGAATTCCACAGACCCACCACTCTCTGGCTGAAGAAATTTCTCCTCATCTCTGTTCTAAAGTGACTCCCTTTTATTCTAAGGCTGTGCCCCCGCGTCCTAGTCTCCCCTGTTAATGGAAACAACTTCCCTACGTCCATCTTATCTAAGCCGTTCATTATCTTGTAAGTTTCTATCAGATCTCCCCTCAACCTCCTAAACTCCAATGAATATAATCCCACGATCCTCAGACGTTCATCGTATGTCAGGCCTACCATTCCTGGGATCATCCGTGTGAATCTCCGCTGGACCCGCTCCAGTGCCAGTATGTCCTTCCTGAGGTGTGGGGCCCAAAATTGCTCACAGTACTCCAAATGGGGCCTAACCAGTGCTTTATAAAGCCTCAGAAGTACATCCCTGCTTTTGTATTCCAAGCCTCTTGAGATAAATGACAACATTACATTTGCTTTCTTAATTACGGACTCAACCTGCAAGTTTACCTTTAGAGAATCCTGGACTAGGACTCCCAAGTCCCTTTGCACTTTAGCATTATGAATTTTGTCACCGTTTAGAAAATAGTCCATGCCTCTATTCTTTTTTCCAAAGTGTACGACCTCGCACTTGCCCACGTTGAATTTCATCAGCCACTTCTTGGACCACTCTCCTAAACTGTCTAAATCTTTCTGCAGCCTCCCCACCTCCTCAATACTACCTGCCCCTCCACCTATCTTTGTATCATCGGCAAACTTGGCCAGAATGCTCCCAGTCCCGTCATCTAGATCGTTAATATATAAAGAGAACAGCTGTGGCCCCAACACTGAACCCTGCGGGACACCACTTGTCACCGGTTGCCATTCTGAGAAAGAACCTTTTATCCCAACTCTCTGCCTTCTGTCTGACAGCCAATCGTCAATCCATGTTAGTACCTTGCCTCGAATACCATGGGCCCTTATTTTACTCAGCAGTCTCCCGTGAGGCATTTGGCCCATCGTGTCTGCACCATGTCTGTCCCTGTCACAGTATTGAAACAGCTCTTCTCAAAGTCACAATTTGAGTCCAATGTGAACGTGACTCAGGTAAACTCTCCTTCATTGTTCACCGTACTCTGTCTGCAGTCACTGACCTCTCACCTTGACAACTCACAACGCCCGGCTGATTGACAACAGCTACGGATCAATAGGAGGAGAGAGGGGTGGAGCCGCACAATTGATGATGCAAAGAGAGGCGACAAGAAAAGATTGGCAGGCAACATTAAATAGAGCCCTGAAACCTCCGATAAACAAAAAACACAAATTGTTTTCCCAGGAGAAAGCTGAACCAATTAAAGACCCTTTGTGCCGAGGCAGTGAACCCAGCTAAAGTATTAAACAAGTACTTAGAATCATTACATTGCAGTGGAGGGCATTCAGCCCATAGAGTCTGCACCAATCCTCAGAAGAGCATCCCACCGTCTGCCCAATCCCTGCAACTCAGCACGGCCAATGCACCTAACCCGCACATCTTTGGACTGTGGGAGGAAACTGGAGCACCCGGAGGAAACCCACGCAGTCACGGGGAGAACGTGCAGACTTCGCACAGACAGTAACCCAAGCCAGGAATTGAACCCGGGTCCTTGGTGCTGTGCAGCAGCAGCAGTGCTAACCACTGTGCCACCGTGCCACATCTGTTTTCACATCGAAAACTGAGGATGTGAAGATTACACTGAAGGAGGTGATGGAAGTTATGGATAGAATATGAACAGATAAAAAGAAGTACTAAAAAGATGAACATTAGTGAGAGTTCATAAAGTCCCTGGCCCAGATAGAATGCATCCCAGGTTGTCGAAAGAAGCAAAGGTAGAATTAGCCGAGGCACTTGGTCACAAATCTTTCAGTCCTTGTTAGATGGAGGAGTATGTCGGTGAGCTGGAGGATTGTTAACGTTATATCCCAATTTTCACTCCCAAATCTAATCCCAGGTTCCCGAATCAAATCATAACGATAGCTGGTAAGTGTTGTGTTCTTGAGAGGAAAAAGTGACTTTGAGCCTATATGGTCCCCAAAACTCTCCACCGTTGTAGCTTTTTCTCACTTTGTGTTTGGGTGTATTCAAGATAAATGGATCAAGACCAATGCTGTGATTGGTCAACAACCGACCGCTGTTGTACCATGTGATTATCAAGATGGTGGAAGATGATCTAGATGGAGCTTGGTATTTTTCATCCAGTAACTCGTAGGTTCCTATAATGTTCAGCACAGGGAAGAGACGTTTGTGCTCATCATTTATATAGTATCTTTTACAATAGGAAAATGTCCTAAGTTTCATCAGGATTTAATTTGATTTGCTATTGTCACATTGAATACAGGAGTTGGAATGTCTTGTTGAAGTTGTACAAGACATTGGTAAGGCCACACTTGGAATACTGTGTGCAATTCTCGTCACCCTATTATAGAGGCAGTGGGAAGTGTAGACGGAGTCAATGGATGGGAGGCTGGTTTGCGTGATGAACTGGGCTATGTTCAAGACCCTTTGTAATTTCTTGCGGTCTTGGTCAGAGCAGAGCCATACCAAGCTGTGATACAACCAGAAAGGAATGCTATGAAACCAGGAATTGACGCTCAGGCAAAGGAGGAGATATTGGGAAGGGTAATTCGAAGGTTAAGGAGGTACGCTACAAGAAGCATCTTAAAAGGAGGAGAGAGAGCCGAAGAGATCCAGGCCATCTGTTGCCCAACTCTGTGCCATCACATGACTGCCCTGCCCCCACACTCCTGCCATTGGTTGTCCAACATGCCCACCCCTGCAATGGCCAGTCAGAAAGTGAATGGACTCCTCATTACTCCATTTGGGTGATTTTTAGCTATTCAGCTCCATCTCGGATATTTTCTCTCTCAATGACAAAATCGTTCAAGGGAATATTTTTCAAAGCACCATTTTTTTGAGTGCTCCTGTGACTTTTTTTTCTCTCAGATCTTGCCTGCAGCAGCAACTGGGAGATTATTTATTAATTCCTAAAGACTCCAGCAGAATCCTGGAATATTTCCAACCTCACCAAGGGCCCGTGCAGCTGAAGACACAACCACTGTTAAACAAAATAAAATAAGAGGTGCTCTCCAGAGACCGAAATTGGAGGAGCGTGGAGATCACAGAAGTCTGGAGGAGGTTACACAGATAGGGAGAGCAAGGCTACGGCGGAGAGGGGGGTGGGATTTGAAAACAAGGAGGAGACTTTTAAGATTAATGTTTTACTGGATCAATAGTATAGGTGAATGGGCACAGGGGGGATATTTGAACTTAGGACTTGGTGCAAGTTAGGTTTTTTTTATTCGTTCATGGGACATGGGCAACACTGGTCGGCCAGCATTTATTGCCCATCCCTTGTTCAGAGGGCAGTTGTGAGTCAACCACATTGCTGTTGCTCTGGAGTCACATGTAGGCGAGACAGTAAGGACGGCAGATTTCCTTCCCTAAAGAACATTAGTGAACCAGATGGGTTTTTCCTGACAATTGACAATGATTTCATGGTCATCAGTAGATTCCTAATTCCAGATTTCTTTTATTGAATTCAAATTCCACCATCTGCTGCGGCGGGATTCGAAACCGGGTCCCCAGAACATTAGCTGAGTTTCTGGATTAACAGTCAAGCGATAATACCACGAGGCCTTTGCCTCCCCTATTGGAGGAATGCGGTTAGAAAGAGCAGGGTTTTGGCTGAGGTTAAGTTTACTGAGAGTGAAAGGTGAGAGGTCAGTCAGGAATGCATTGGGATGGTTCAATCAGGAGGCAACAAAAACATGGACGAGAGTTTCAGCAGCAGATAAACTGAGGCAGTTACAACAGTGGGCAGTGTTATAATAGCGAAAATAGGTGGCCTTAGCAGCAGAGAGGAGATGGGGGGGAAACTCAACTTAATGTCAGGTAGGATACAGGGATTGTGAATTGATTTGATTTGATTTATTATTGTCACATGTATTAATATACAGTGAAAAGTATTGTTTCTTGTGCACTATACAGACAAAACATACCATTCATAGAGAAGGAAAGGAGAGAGTGCAGAATGTAGTGTTACAGTCATAGCTAGGGTGGAGAGAAAGATTAACTTAATGCAAGGTAAGTCCATTCAAAAGTCTGACAGCAGCAGGGAAGAAGCTGTTCTTGAGTTGGTTGGTACATGACCTCAGACTTTTGTAACTTTTTCCTGAAGGAAGAAGGTGGAAGAGAGAATGTCTGGAGTACGTGGTGTCCTTAATTATGCTGGCTGTTTTGCCGAGGCAGCGGGAAGTATAGACAGAGTCAATGGATGGGAGGCTGGTTTGCATGATGGATTGGATTACATTCATTACTTTTTGTAGTTCCTTGCGGTTTTGGGCAGAGTAGGAGCCATACCAAGCTGTGATACAACCAGAAAGAATGCTTTCTATGGTGCATCTGTAAACGTTGGTGAGAGTCGTAGCTGACATGCCAAATTTCCTCAGTCTTCTGAGAAAGTAGAGGCATTGGTGGGCTTTCTTAACTATAGTGTCGGCATGGGGGGACCAGGATAGTTTGTTGGTGATCTGGACATCAAAAAACTTGAAGTTCTCGACCCTTTCTACTTTGTCCCCATTGATGTAGACAGGGGTGTTCTCCTTTACGCTTCCTGAAGCCAATGACAATCTCCTTCGTTTTGTTGACATTGAGGGAGAGATTATTGTTGTCGCACCAGTTCACCAGATTCTCTATCTCATTCCTGTACGCTGTCTCGTCATTGTTTGAGGTCCGACCTCAATTATGCTGGCTATTTTGTCGAGGCAGCGGGAACTGTAGACAGAGTCAATGGATGGGAGGCTGGTTTGCGTGATGGATTGGACTACATTCATGACCTTTTGTAGTTCCTTGTGGTTTTGGGCAGAGTAGGAGCCCCATACCAAGCTGTGATACAACCAGAAAGAATGTTTTCTATGGTGCATCTGTAAACGTTGGTGAGAGTCGTAGCTGACATGCCAAATTTCCTTAGTCTTCTGAGAAAGTAGAGGCATTAGTGGGCTTTCTTAACTATAGTGTCTACATCAACGGGGACAAAGTAGAAAGGGTCGAGAACTTCAAGTTTTTAGATGTCCAGATCACCAACAACCTACCCTGGTCCCTCTTTGCTGACACTATAGTTAAGAAAGCCCACCAATGCCTCTACTTTCTCAGAAGACTAAGGAAATTTGGCATGTCAGCTACGACTACGGTGGCATCGTCAGCAAACTTGAAAATCGAATTGGAGGGGAATTTGGCCACACAGTCATAGGTGTATAAAGAGTATAGTAGTTATATAATATAGTATAGGAGTATAGCATAGTTCTTTGCGGTCTTGGGCAGAGCAGGAGCCAAAGCAAGCTGTGATACAACCAAAAAGGATGCTTTCTATGGTGCATCTGAGGTAGAGGAGAAGGATGTGGCATCTGGATTGTGCATTGTTCCAGGTGTTATGGTAAAGTTAGGCAAGAACTGCAGCTCCAAGGTTACCCTGAACATAAAGTAATGTTTTCAGTTGTACGTTTGAGTAATTTGAGTGAGGAGGATGATTCAGGTGCAGTGACACATAGGTCCATCTCTGACAATTCTATAATGTGTTTTAATAAAATGTCTTTAATCCTGCACTATCTATATTAATTAGGCTTTGAGAGTCAACCGTGGTTAAGTGGGTAACTCTCACGCCTCTCAAGGTTGTAAGTTCAAGTCCCGCTCCGAAGACTTGAGCACAAAATCCAGACTGACACACCCTGTGCCAGTAGTGAGGGAGTGCTGCACTGTCAGTGGTGCCATCCTTCAGGTTAAACCGGGAACCCACATCTGCCCTCCCGGGAGGACATAAAAGATCCCACCATCATTATTTTGAAGGAGAGAAGTGGGTTTCTCTCTCTCTCGTGCCCGTATTTATCCCTCACACCACAATGGTTAGTAATATCATAGAGACTAGCAGGAGTGAGCCATTCAGCCCTTCCAGCCTGTTCTGCCCCCATTCAATATGATCATGGCTGATCTTCGATCTCAATGCCATACTCCTCGCTTCCTCCCCCGTACCCCTTGATGCCTTGCTGTGCACAAATTGGCTGCTGCCTTTTCCTGACACTCCAACAGTGACTACACTTAAAACAAAAGTATTTCACTGGCTGTGAAGCGCTTTGCGATGTCCTGAAGTCATGAAAGGCGCTATATAAATGCAAGTCTTTCTTTTTTTTTCTTCCATAGAGATGTGAGCCCCTGTACCTCATCCGTGCCAGATGCCAACTGAAGCAGCAGCCTGCACAGGTATGAGCATGGCAGATGGTAGATGTGGTGTGTGTAGGGTTGCCAACTCTGGTTGGACCTATTCCTGGAGGCTTCATCGTATGTCCTCCGACTTCCAACCATCCCCCCCCGCCCCACCCGTCCCCAATATTTTTAAACTGATAAATCGACAATGTGCGAAGGAAACACATAATTGCTTTGTTTTTCTTTTAAAATGCCCCGTGAGCATCCTCCCCGGGTTTGCTTTGTTCAAAGTGGTGTCCAGGAGGTTAACCTTTTATTCCTGGAGACTCCAGGACAATCCTGGAGGGTTGGCAACTCTAGATGCATGTCACTGCTGGTGGGGATACTCGCTGCTTGAGAAAATAATAGTTACGGTTTTATTTCACATCAATTAGCCAAATGACGTGGTTAAGTTTGAGAGGCCTGTTACTCTGCTGGGTCTCACGTAGGTGTAACTACACCTGGGGTGTGCGCGTGTGATCCTCATCAGCTTATCATGGAGATGAACATAGAAAATAGGAGCAGGAGGCCATTCGGCCCTTCTTCTGCCCCTCAGTTAGATCATGGCTGATTTTACACCTCAACGCCATTTTCCCGCACTATCCCATATCCTTTAACATCCTTTATATCTAGAAATCTACCAATTTCTGTCTTGAACATATTCAATGACTGAGCTTCCATGATGCCAAGAATTCCAAAGATTCACTGCCTTCCGAGTGGAGAAATTTCTCCTCACCTCAGCGATAAATGGGCGACTTCTTACTGTGTCATAGAATCATAGAACAATACAGCACAGAAACAGGCCCTTCAGCCCAACCAGTCCCATGCCGACCGTGGTGTCCTCCCAGCTAGTCCCAATTGCCCACGTGTGGCCCATATCCCTCTAATCCATATACTTATCCAAATGCTTTTTAAATATTGCTATCGTACGCATGGTAGCATAGTGGTTGGCACTGCTGCTTCACAGCGCCAGGGACCTGAGTTCAATCCCTGGCTTGGGTCACTGTCTGTGTGGAGTTTGCACCTTCTCCCCGTATCTGCGTGGGTTTCCTCCGGGTGCTCCGGTTTCCTCCCACATTCTGAAAGATGTGCTGGTTAGGTACATTGACTCGAACAGACGCCGGACTGTGGCAACTAAGGGAATTTCACAGTAACTTAATGTAAGTCTTACTTGTGACTAATAAATAAACTTTACTTGCCTCAACCCCTTTCTCTGGCAGCTCATTCCACACACACACCACCTTCTACATGAACAAGTCCCTTTTAAATCTTTTCCCTCTCACCTTAAACCTCTAGTTTTCATGTGATACTGTGTCTCCTAGTTCTAGACCTCCCCCCACCCCCAACCAGGGGAAAACATCCTCCCTGCACCTTCCCTGTCCAAACCTGTAAGAATCTTCTACACTTCAAAATTTTAGAAGATTCCACCCCTGACTGTGGCCAGGATTGTTTGGTCCTGCCATAGTGTCTCCCCCTCGGCCAGACACCGGGGCCGTTTAAGCTGCCAGTTGCTTTGGTGGGATCTTAATATCAGCAAGTGGGAGGAGGCATAGGATCCTGGCCTGTGTAAATGTTGGGGGCGGCGGGGGGCTTCAGATTAGTGGAATGACACACAGGGGGCTGGAGATTGCGGCTCTGAACTGCCTCCCTGGTCACACCCTAACAATGGGGGGGGGGGGGGCAGTAACCTGCCTCCGTCACCCCACTGAAAACCAGTGAGTGTGAGGCCCGGTGTAACTCCACTGCCCTTGGAATACAAAGGGATGGAAATGACGGCGCTTCGGTTATATAAAAGCTTTGCTCAGAGGCCGTGGCAGATGGAAATCAATGTGAGGAAATCTGAGGCTACTCACTGTGGACCCAAGGCAGACAATCTAGAGTTTTTTTTTTAATGAAGAGAGTCTAGGAAATGTGGAGAAGCGGAGAGTTCCTGTTTCAGTTGTGCCAACATTTTTTTATGAATGAAGCAGCAATGTGATAATGGCCAGTTAATCTTGTTTTCTTTAATGATGTTGATTGAGGAGCAGGGATTGTCCAGGATTCCAAGGATAACTCCCCTGCTGCTCTTCAATACCACCTTGTGATTCAGAGGCAACTGTGCTGCCAACTGCACAGCAGCTGGCACAGTTTTGGCTGTCCAGTACAGTGGTTCTAACCGGTGCGCCACTGTGCACTACTGTGTCGTGAAGACGTCCCCAAGTGTGCTGCGAAAAAAGATTCACAATGATTCAAAATTCATGGGAATTAAACTAAAACTAAACCTCATATTCAGCTCTCTGTTCAGCCTCTTCAAGACCTGAGGAATCTTGGGCCTCCCGCGAAGGCACCGGTTGGGAGAGAGCCACACGTGCGTAGCTTAGATCTTTTACATTGGTCAGGCCCCGTGCACATGACCAACAGGACTTGGAGCTGAAGACAAAGGTCCCCGTGTGCCCGCACACATGGTTGCGAAGAGTGACTTGTGATAGTGAAGAGTGACTTGGGTATTGTGAACAGTGAACAGTGATTGTGAACAGTGACTTGTGATAGTGAACAGTGGTTTGGGTTGTGACCAGTGACTTATGGTTGTTAACAGTGGTTGTGAACAGTGGCTTGTGGTTGTGACCAGTGAGTTGGGCTTGTGGATGCTGGCTGCGATTGTGAACGTTAGCTTGGGGTTGTGAACAATGATTGGGAGTGTGGACAGTGAATTCTGGTTGTAAACCATGGCTCTGGTTGTGAACAGTGATGATCTTGTGAACAGTGATTTGGAGTTGTGAACAGTGGTTGTGAACCATGGTTGCAATTGTGAACAGTGGTTGTGATTGTGAACCACGGCTCTGGTTGTGAACAGTGATGATCTTGTGAACAGTGGTTGTGAACAGTAGTGTGAACTACAACATGGGTTTGTGAACAGTGACATGTGGTTGTGAACAGTGATGATCTTGTGAACAGTGATTTGGAGTTGTGAACAGTGGTTGTGAACCATGGTTGCAATTGTGAACAGTGGTTGTGATTGTGAACCACGGCTCTGGTTGTGAACAGTGATGATCTTGTGAACAGTGGTTGTGAACAGTAGTGTGAACTACAACATGGGTTTGTGAACAGTGACATGTGGTTGTGAACAGTGCTCGTTATTACAAACAGATACTTGTGGTTGTGGACAATGACTTGTGGATTTGAACAGTAGTTATGTTGTGAAGAGTGAATAGTGATTGTGAGCAGTGGTTGTGATTGTGAAAAGTGATTTGTGCCAGTGAACAGTGAGTTGTGAGTGCAAACAACTTGTTGGTGTGAACAGTGACTCGTGAATTATGATTGTGAACAGTGAGTTGGGGATTGTGAATAGTGAGTTGGGGATTGTGAACAGTGAGTTGGGTATTGTGAGCAGTGAGTTGGGTATTGTGAACAGTGAGTTGGGGATTGTGAACAGTGAGTTGGGTATTGTGAACAATGAGTTGGGTATTGTGAACAGTGAGTTGGGTATTGTGAGCACTGTGTTGGGGATAGTGAACAGTGAGTTGGGGATTGTGAACAGTGAGTTGGGTATTGTGAGCAGTGAGTTGGGAATCGTGAACAGTGAGTTTAGTAGTGTGAGCAGTGAGTTGGTTGTTGTGAACAGTGAGTTGGGGATTGTGAACAGTGAGTTGGGGATTATGAACAGTGAGTTGGGGATTGTGAGCAGTGAGTTGGGGATTGTGAGCAGTGAGTTGGGTATTGTGAGCAGTGAGTTGGGTATTGTGAACAGTGAGTTGGGTATTGTGAGCAGTGAGTTGGGTATTGTGAGCAGTGAGTTGGGTATTGTGAACAGTGAGTTGGGTATTGTGAGCAGTGACGTGGGTATTGTGAGCAGTGAGATGGGTATTGTGAACAGTGAGTTGGGCATTGTGAACAGTAAGTTTAGTATTGTGAGCAGTAAGTTGGGTATTGTGAGCAGTGAGTTGGGTATTGTGAGCAGTGAGTTGGGGATGGTGAACAGTGAGTTGGGGATTGTGAGCAGTGAGTTGGGGATTGTGAGCAGTGAGTTCGGTATTGTGAGCAGTGAGTTGGGTATTGTGAGCAGTGACGTGGGTATTGTGAGCAGTGAGGTGGGTATTGTGAGCAGTGAGGTGGGTATTGTGAGCAGTGAGATGGGTATTGTGAACGGTGAGTTGGGCATTGTGAGCAGTGAGTTGGGTATTGTGAACAGTGCGTTTAATATTGTGAGCAGTGAGTTGGGTATTGTGAGCAGTGAGTTGGGTATTGTGAGCAGTGAGTTGGATATTGTGAACAGTGAGTTGGGTATTGTGAGCAGTGATTTAGGATTGTGAACAATGAGTTGAGTATTGTGAACAGTGAGTTGGGTATTGTGAGCAGTGAGTTGGGTATTGTGAGCAGTGAGTTGGGTATTGTGAGCAGTGAGTTGGGTATGGTGAACAGTGAGTTGGGTATTGTGAGCAGTGAGTTGGGTATTGTGAACAGTGAGTTTAGTACTGTGAGCAGTGAGTTTAGTATTGTGAGCAGTGAGTTGGGTATTGTGAGCAGTGAGTTGGATATTGTGAACAGTGAGTTGGGTATTGTGAACAGTGACGTGGGTATTGTGAACAGTGAGTTCGCGACTGTGAACAGTGAGTTGAGTATTGTGAACAGTGAGTTTAGTATTGTGAACAGTGAGTTGGGTATTGTGAACAGTGAGGTGGGTATTGTGAACAGTGAGTTTAGTTTTGTGAACAGTGAGTTTAGTATTGTGAACAGTGAGTTGGGTATTGTGAGCAGTGAGTTTGGTATTGTGAGCAGCGAGTTGGGTATTGTGAGCAGTGAGATGGGTATTGTGAACAGTGAGTTGGCTATTGTGAGCAGTGACGTGGGTATTGTGAGCAGTGAGATGGGTATTGTGAACAGTAAGTTGGGCATCGTGAACAGTGAGTTTAGTATTGTGAGCAGTGAGTTGGGTATTGTGAGCAGTGAGTTGGGTATTGTGAGCAGTGAGCTGGGTATTGTGAGCAGTGACGTGGGTATTGTGAGCAGTGAGTTGGGTACTGTGAACAGTGAGTTGGGTATTGTGAACAGTGAGTTTAGTATTGTGAACAATGAGTTGGGTATTGTGAGCAGTGAGTTGGATATTGTGAACGGTGAGTTGGGTATTGTGAACAGTGAGTTGCATATTCTGAACAGTGTGTTGGGTATTGTGAACAGTGAGTTGGGTATTCTGAACAGTGAGTTGGGTATTGTGAACAGTGAGTTGGGTACTGTGAACAGTGTGTTGGTTATTGTGAACAGTGAGTTGGATATTGTGAACAGTGAGTTGGGTACTGTGAACAGTGAGTTGGGGATTGTGAACAGTGAGTTGGGTATTGTGAACAGTGTGTTGGTTATTGTGAACAGTGAGTTGGGTATTCTGAACAGTGAGTTGGGTATTGTGAACAGTGAGTTGGGTATTCTGAACAGTGAGTTGGGGATTGTGAACAGTGAGTTGGGGATTGTGAACAGTGAGTTGGATACTGTGAACAGTGTGTTGGTTATTGTGAACAGTGAGTTGGATATTGTGAACAGTGAGTTGGGTACTGTGAACAGTGAGTTGGGGATTGTGAACAGTGAGTTGGGTATTCTGAACAGTAAGTTGGGTATCGTGAACAGTGAGTTGGGTATTGTGAACAGTGAGTTGGATATTGTGAGCAGTGAGTTGGCTATTATGAGCAGTGAGTTGGGTATTGTGAGCAGTGAGTTGGGGATTGTGAACAGTGAGTTGGGTAGTGTGAGCAGTGAGTTGGGTATTGTGAGCAGTGAGTTTAGGAGTGTGAGCAGTGAGTTGGTAGTCTGAGCAGTTAATTGGGTATTGCGAACAGAGAGTTGGGGATTGTGAGCAGTGAGTTGGGTATTGTGAGCAGTGAGTTGGGGATTGTGAACACTGTGTTAGGTATTGTGAACAGTGAGTGGGTATTGTGAACAGTGAGTTGGGTATTGTGAATAGTGAGTTGGGTATTGTGAGCAGCGAGTTGGTTATTGTGAACAGTGAGTTGGGTATTGTGAACAGTGAGTTGGGTATTGTGAATATTGAGTTGGGTATTGTGAGCAGTGACCTGTGTATTGTGAACAGTGAGTTTAGTATTGTGAACAGTGAGTTGGGTATTCTGAGCAGTGAGTTGGGTATTGTGAACAATGAGTTAGGGATTGTGAACAGTCAGTTGGGGATTGTGAACAGTGTGTTGGGGATTGTGAACAGTGAGTTGGGTATTGTGAACAGAGAGTTGGGTATTGTGAACAGTGCGTTGGGTATTGTGAGCAGTGAGTTGAATATTGTGAACAGTGAATTTAGTAGTGTGAGCAGTGAGTTGGGTATTGTGAACAGTGAGTTGGGGATTGTGAACAGTGAGTTGGGTAAGGTGAACAGTGAGTTGGGTAAGGTGAACAGTGAGTTGGATATTGTGAACAGTGAGTTGGGGATTGTGAACAGTGAGTTGGGTATCGTGAACGGTGAGTTGGGTATTGTGAGTAGTGAGTGGGTATTGTGAACAGTGAGTTGGGGATTGTGAACAGTGAGTTGGGTAAGGTGAACAGTGAGTTGGGTAAGGTGAACAGTGAGTTGGATATTGTGAGCAGTGACCTGGGTATTGTGAACAGTGAGTTTAGTATTGTGAACAGTGAGTTGGGTATTCTGAACAGTGAGTAGGGTCCTGTGAACAGTGAGTTGGGTATTGTGAGCAGTGAGTTGGATATTGTGAACGGTGAGTTGGGTATTGTGAACAGTGAGTTGCATATTCTGAACAGTGTGTTGGGTATTGTGAACAGTGAGTTGGGTATTCTGAACAGTGAGTTGGGTATTGTGAACAGTGAGTTGGGTACTGTGAACAGTGTGTTGGTTATTGTGAACAGTGAGTTGGGTACTGTGAACAGTGAGTTGGGGATTGTGAACAGTGAGTTGGGTATTGTGAACAGTGTGTTGGTTATTGTGAACAGTGAGTTGGGTATTCTGAACAGTGAGTTGGGTATTGTGAACAGTGAGTTGGGTACTGTGAACAGTGTGTTGGTTATTGTGAACAGTGAGTTGGATATTGTGAACAGTGAGTTGGGTACTGTGAACAGTGAGTTGGAGATTGTGAACAGTGAGTTGGGGATTGTGAACAGTGAGTTGGGTATTCTGAACAGTGAGTTTAGTACTGTGAACAGTGAGTTGGGTATTGTGAACAATGAGTTGGATATTGTGAACAGTGAGTTGGGGATTGTGAACAGTGAGTTGGGTATTGTGAACATTGAGTTGGATATTGTGAACAGTGAGTTGGGGATTGTGAGCAGTGAGTTGGGTATTGTGAACAATGAGTTGGGTATTGTGAACAGTGAGTTGGGTATTGTGAGCACTGTGTTGGGGATAGTGAACAGTGAGTTGGGGATTGTGAACAGTGAGTTGGGTATTGTGAGCAGTGAGTTGGGAATCGTGAACAGTGAGTTTAGTAGTGTGAGCAGTGAGTTGGTTGTTGTGAACAGTGAGTTGGATATTGTGAACAGTGAGTTGAGGATTGTGAACAGTGAGTTGGGTATTCTGAACAGTGAGTTGGGTTTTGTGAACAGTGAGTTGGGTATTGTGAACAGTGAGTTGGATATTGTGAACAGTGAGTAGGGTCCTGTGAACAGTGAGTTGGGTATTGTGAGCAGTGAGTTGGATATTGTGAACGGTGAGTTGGGTATTGTGAACAGTGAGTTGCATATTCTGAACAGTGTGTTGGTTATTGTGAACAGTGAGTTGGGTATTCTGAACAGTGAGTTGGATATTGTGAACAGTGAGTTGGGTACTGTGAACAGTGTGTTGGTTATTGTGAACAGTGAGTTGGATATTGTGAACAGTGAGTTGGGTATTGTGAACAGTGAGTTGGGTATTCTGAACAGTGAGTTGGGGACTGTGAACAGTGAGTTGGGTATTGTGAACAGTGAGTTGGGTATTGTGAACAGTGAGTTGGGTATTGTGAACAGTGAGTTGGGTATTTTGAACAGTGAGTTGGGTATTGTGAGCACTGTGTTGGGGATTGTGAACAGTGACTTGGGTATTGTGAGCAGTGAGTTGGGGATTGTGAGCAGTGACCTGGGTATTGTGAACAGTGAGTTTAGTATTGTGAACAGTGAGTTGGGTATTCTGAACAGTGAGTTGGGTATTGTGAGCAGTGAGTTGGGTATTGTGAATAGTGAGTTGGGTATTGTGAGCAGTGACCTGGGTATTGTGAACAGTGAGTTTAGTATTGTGAACAGTGAGTTCGGTATTCTGAGCAGTGAGTTGGGTATTGTGAACAGTGAGTTAGGGATTGTGAACAGTGAGTTGGGGATTGTGAACAGTGTGTTGGGGATTGTGAACTGTGAGTTGGGTATTGTGAACAGTGAGTTGGGTATTGTGAGCAGCGTGTTGGGTATTGTGAACAGTGCATTTGGTATTGTGAACAGTGAATTTGGTAGTGTGAGCAGTGAGTTGGGTATTGTGAACAGTGAGTTAGGGATTGTGAACAGTGACTTGGAGATTGTGAACAGTGAGTTTAGTATTGTGAACAGTGAGTTGGGTATCGTGAACGGTGAGTTGGGTATTGTGAGCAGTGAGTGGGTATCGTGAACAGTGAGTTGAGTATTGTGAGCAGTGAGATGGATATTGTGAACAGTGAGTAGGGTACTGTGAACGGTGAGTTGGGTATTGTGAGCAGTGAGTTGGGTATTGTGAACAGTGAGTTGCGTATTCTGAACAGTGAGTTGGGTATTGTGAACAGCGAGTTGCGTATTGTGAACAGTGAGTTGGGTACTGTGAACAGTGAGTTGGGGATTGTGAACAGTGAGTTGGGTATTCTGAACAGTGAGTTGGGTTTTGTGAACAGTGAGTTGGGTATTGTGAACAGTGAGTTGGATATTGTGAACAGTGAGTAGGGTCCTGTGAACAGTGAGTTGGGTATTGTGAGCAGTGAGTTGGATATTGTGAACGGTGAGTTGGGTATTGTGAACAGTGAGTTGGGTATTCTGAACAGTGAGTTGGGTATTGTGAACAGTGAGTTGGGTACTGTGAACAGTGTGTTGGTTATTGTGAACAGTGAGTTGGATATTGTGAACAGTGAGTTGGGTACTGTGAACAGTGAGTTGGGGATTGTGAACAGTGAGTTGGGTATTGTGAACAGTGTGTTGGTTATTGTGAACAGTGAGTTGGGTATTCTGAACAGTGAGTTGGGTATTCTGAACAGTGAGTTGGGTACTGTGAACAGTGTGTTGGTTATTGTGAACAGTGAGTTGGATATTGTGAACAGTGAGTTGGGTACTGTGAACAGTGAGTTGGGTACTGTGAACAGTGTGTTGGTTATTGTGAACAGTGAGTTGGATATTGTGAACAGTGAGTTGGGTACTGTGAACAGTGAGTTGGGGATTGTGAACAGTGAGTTGGGTATTGTGAACAGTGTGTTGGTTATTGTGAACAGTGAGTTGGGTATTCTGAACAGTGAGTTGGGTATTGTGAACAGTGAGTTGGGTACTGTGAACAGTGTGTTGGTTATTGTGAACAGTGAGTTGGATATTGTGAACAGTGAGTTGGGTACTGTGAACAGTGAGTTGGGGATTGTGAACAGTGAGTTGGGTATTCTGAACAGTAAGTTGGGTATCGTGAACAGTGAGTTGGGTATTGTGAACAGTGAGTTGGATATTGTGAGCAGTGAGTTGGGTATTATGAGCAGTGAGTTGGGTATTGTGAGCAGTGAGTTGGGGATTGTGAACAGTGAGTTGGGTAGTGTGAGCAGTGAGTTGGGTATTGTGAGCAGTGAGTTTAGGAGTGTGAGCAGTGAGTTGGTAGTCTGAGCAGTTAATTGGGTATTGCGAACAGAGAGTTGGGGATTGTGAGCAGTGAGTTTGGTATTGTGAGCAGTGAGTTGGGGATTGTGAGCACTGTGTTAGGTATTGTGAACAGTGAGTGGGTATTGTGAACAGTGAGTTGGGTATTGTGAATAGTGAGTTGGGTATTGTGAGCAGCGAGTTGGTTATTGTGAACAGTGAGTTGGGTATTGTGAACAGTGAGTTGGGTATTGTGAATATTGAGTTGGGTATTGTGAGCAGTGACCTGTGTATTGTGAACAGTGAGTTTAGTATTGTGAACAGTGAGTTGGGTATTCTGAGCAGTGAGTTGGGTATTGTGAACAGTGCGTTGGGTATTGTGAGCAGTGAGTTGAATATTGTGAACAGTGAATTTAGTAGTGTGAACAGTGAGTTGGGTATTGTGAACAGTGAGTTGGGGATTGTGAACAGTGAGTTGGGTTAAGTGAACAGTGAGTTGGATATTGTGAACAGTGAGTTGGGGATTGTGAACAGTGAGTTGGGTATCGTGAACGGTGAGTTGGGTATTGTGATTAGTGAGTGGGTATTGTGAACAGTGAGTTGAGTATTGTGAGCAGTGAGATGGATATTGTGAACAGTGAGTAGGGTACTGTGAACGGTGAGTTGGGTATTGTGAGCAGTGAGTTGGGTATTGTGAACAGTGAGTTGGGTATTGTGAACAGTGAGTTGGGTATTCTGAACAGTGAGTTTAGTATTGTGAACAGTGAGTTGGGTATTCTGAACAGTGAGTTGGATATTGTGAACAGTGAGTAGGGTCCTGTGAACAGTGAGTTGGGTATTGTGAGCAGTGAGTTGGATATTGTGAACGGTGAGTTGGGTATTGTGGACAGTGAGTTGCATATTCTGAACAGTGAGTTGGATATTGTGAACAGTGAGTTGGGTATTCTGAACAGTGAGTTGGGTATTGTGAACAGTGAGTTGGGTACTGTGAACAGTGTGTTGGTTATTGTGAACAGTGAGTTGGATATTGTGAACAGTGAGTTGGGTACTGTGAACAGTGAGTTGGGGATTGTGAACAGTGAGTTGGGTATTGTGAACAGTGTGTTGGTTATTGTGAACAGTGAGTTGGGTATTCTGAACAGTGAGTTGGGTATTGTGAACAGTGAGTTGGGTACTGTGAACAGTGTGTTGGTTATTGTGAACAGTGAGTTGGATATTGTGAACAGTGAGTTGGGTACTGTGAACAGTGAGTTGGAGATTGTGAACAGTGAGTTGGGGATTGTGAACAGTGAGTTGGGTATTCTGAACAGTGAGTTTAGTACTGTGAACAGTGAGTTGGGTATTGTGAACAATGAGTTGGATATTGTGAACAGTGAGTTGGGGATTGTGAACAGTGAGTTGGGTATTGTGAACATTGAGTTGGCTATTGTGAACAGTGAGTTGGGGATTGTGAGCAGTGAGTTGGGTATTGTGAACAATGAGTTGGGTATTGTGAACAGTGAGTTGGGTATTGTGAGCACTGTGTTGGGGATAGTGAACAGTGAGTTGGGGATTGTGAACAGTGAGTTGGGTATTGTGAGCAGTGAGTTGGGAATCGTGAACAGTGAGTTTCGGAGTGTGAGCAGTGAGTTGGTTGTTGTGAACAGTGAGTTGGATCTTGTGAACAGTGAGTTGAGGATTGTGAACAGTGAGTTGGGTATTCTGAACAGTGAGTTGGGTTTTGTGAACAATGAGTTGGGTATTGTGAACAGTGAGTTGGGTATTGTGAGCACTGTGTTGGGGATAGTGAACAGTGAGTTGGGGATTGTGAACAGTGAGTTGGGTATTGTGAGCAGTGAGTTCGGAATCGTGAACAGTGAGTTTAGGAGTGTGAGCAGTGAGTTGGTTGTTGTGAACAGTGAGTTGGATATTGTGAACAGTGAGTTGAGGATTGTGAACAGTGAGTTGGGTATTCTGAACAGTGAGTTGGGTTTTGTGAACAGTGAGTTGGATATTGTGAACAGTGAGTAGGGTCCTGTGAACAGTGAGTTGGGTATTGTGAGCAGTGAGTTGGATATTGTGAACGGTGAGTTGGGTATTGTGAACAGTGAGTTGCATATTCTGAACAGTGTGTTGGGTATTGTGAACAGTGAGTTGGGTATTCTGAACAGTGAGTTGGGTATTGTGAACAGTGAGTTGGGTACTGTGAACAGTGTGTTGGTTATTGTGAACAGTGAGTTGGATATTGTGAACAGTGAGTTGGGTACTGTGAACAGTGAGTTGGAGATTGTGAACAGTGAGTTGGGGATTGTGAACAGTGAGTTGGGTATTCTGAACAGTGAGTTTAGTACTGTGAACAGTGAGTTGGGTATTGTGAACAATGAGTTGGATATTGTGAACAGTGAGTTGGGGATTGTGAGCAGTGACGTGAGTGATGTGAACAATGAGTTGGGTCTTGTGAGCAGTGAGTTGGGTAATGTGAACAGTGAGTTGAGTATTGTGAGCAGTGACATGGATGTTGTGAACAGTGAGTTGGTACTGTGAAGGTTGAGATGTGTATTGTGAACAGTGAGTTGGGTATTGTGAGCAGTGACGTGAGTGATGTGAACAATGAAGTGGGAATTGTAAGCAGTGACTTGGGTATTGTGAGCAGTGAGTTGAGTATTGTGACCAGTTACATGGATATTGTGAACAGTGAGTTGGGTATTCTGAACAGTGAGTTGGGTATAGTGAACAGTGAGTTGGGGATTGTGAGCAATGAGTTGGGTATTGTGAACAGTGAGGTGGGTGTTGTGAGCAGTGAGTCAGGTATTGTGAGCAGTGAGTTGAGTAGTGTGAGCAGTGTGTTGGGTATTGTGAACAGTGAGTTGGGTGTTGTGAACCATGAGTTGGGTATTGTGAGCAGTGAGTTTGATATTGTGAACAGTCAGTTGGGTATTGTGAACAGCGAGTTGGGTATTGTGAACAGTGAGTTGGGTATTGTGAGCACCGAGTTGGTATTGTGAACAGTGAGTTGGGTATTGTGAACAGTGAGTTGGGTACTGTGAAGGGTGAGTTGGGTATTGTGAACAGTGAGTTGGGTATTGAGAGCAGTGATGTGAGTGATGTGAACAATGAGTTGGGAATTGTGAGCAGTAAGTTGGGTATTGTGAGCAGTGAGTTGAGTATTGTGACCAGTGACATGGATATTGTGAACAGTGAGTTGGGTATTCTGAACAGTGAGTTGGGTATTGTGAACAGTGAGTTGGGGATTGTGAGCAATGAGTTGGGTATTGTGAACAGTGAGTTGGGTATTGTGAACAGTGAGTTGGGTATTGTGAATATTGAGTTGGGTATTGTGAGCAGTGACCTGTGTATTGTGAACAGTGAGTTTAGTATTGTGAACAGTGAGTTGGGTATTCTGAGCAGTGAGTTGGGTATTGTGAACAGTGCGTTGGGTATTGTGAGCAGTGAGTTGAATATTGTGAACAGTGAATTTAGTAGTGTGAACAGTGAGTTGGGTATTGTGAACAGTGAGTTGGGGATTGTGAACAGTGAGTTGGGTTAAGTGAACAGTGAGTTGGATATTGTGAACAGTGAGTTGGGGATTGTGAACAGTGAGTTGGGTATCGTGAACGGTGAGTTGGGTATTGTGATTAGTGAGTGGGTATTGTGAACAGTGAGTTGAGTATTGTGAGCAGTGAGATGGATATTGTGAACAGTGAGTAGGGTACTGTGAACGGTGAGTTGGGTATTGTGAGCAGTGAGTTGGGTATTGTGAACAGTGAGTTGGGTATTGTGAACAGTGAGTTGGGTATTCTGAACAGTGAGTTTAGTATTGTGAACAGTGAGTTGGGTATTCTGAACAGTGAGTTGGATATTGTGAACAGTGAGTAGGGTCCTGTGAACAGTGAGTTGGGTATTGTGAGCAGTGAGTTGGATATTGTGAACGGTGAGTTGGGTATTGTGGACAGTGAGTTGCATATTCTGAACAGTGAGTTGGATATTGTGAACAGTGAGTTGGGTATTCTGAACAGTGAGTTGGGTATTGTGAACAGTGAGTTGGGTACTGTGAACAGTGTGTTGGTTATTGTGAACAGTGAGTTGGATATTGTGAACAGTGAGTTGGGTACTGTGAACAGTGAGTTGGGGATTGTGAACAGTGAGTTGGGTATTGTGAACAGTGTGTTGGTTATTGTGAACAGTGAGTTGGGTATTCTGAACAGTGAGTTGGGTATTGTGAACAGTGAGTTGGGTACTGTGAACAGTGTGTTGGTTATTGTGAACAGTGAGTTGGATATTGTGAACAGTGAGTTGGGTACTGTGAACAGTGAGTTGGAGATTGTGAACAGTGAGTTGGGGATTGTGAACAGTGAGTTGGGTATTCTGAACAGTGAGTTTAGTACTGTGAACAGTGAGTTGGGTATTGTGAACAATGAGTTGGATATTGTGAACAGTGAGTTGGGGATTGTGAACAGTGAGTTGGGTATTGTGAACATTGAGTTGGCTATTGTGAACAGTGAGTTGGGGATTGTGAGCAGTGAGTTGGGTATTGTGAACAATGAGTTGGGTATTGTGAACAGTGAGTTGGGTATTGTGAGCACTGTGTTGGGGATAGTGAACAGTGAGTTGGGGATTGTGAACAGTGAGTTGGGTATTGTGAGCAGTGAGTTGGGAATCGTGAACAGTGAGTTTCGGAGTGTGAGCAGTGAGTTGGTTGTTGTGAACAGTGAGTTGGATCTTGTGAACAGTGAGTTGAGGATTGTGAACAGTGAGTTGGGTATTCTGAACAGTGAGTTGGGTTTTGTGAACAATGAGTTGGGTATTGTGAACAGTGAGTTGGGTATTGTGAGCACTGTGTTGGGGATAGTGAACAGTGAGTTGGGGATTGTGAACAGTGAGTTGGGTATTGTGAGCAGTGAGTTGGGAATCGTGAACAGTGAGTTTAGGAGTGTGAGCAGTGAGTTGGTTGTTGTGAACAGTGAGTTGGATATTGTGAACAGTGAGTTGAGGATTGTGAACAGTGAGTTGGGTATTCTGAACAGTGAGTTGGGTTTTGTGAACAGTGAGTTGGATATTGTGAACAGTGAGTAGGGTCCTGTGAACAGTGAGTTGGGTATTGTGAGCAGTGAGTTGGATATTGTGAACGGTGAGTTGGGTATTGTGAACAGTGAGTTGCATATTCTGAACAGTGTGTTGGGTATTGTGAACAGTGAGTTGGGTATTCTGAACAGTGAGTTGGGTATTGTGAACAGTGAGTTGGGTACTGTGAACAGTGTGTTGGTTATTGTGAACAGTGAGTTGGATATTGTGAACAGTGAGTTGGGTACTGTGAACAGTGAGTTGGAGATTGTGAACAGTGAGTTGGGGATTGTGAACAGTGAGTTGGGTATTCTGAACAGTGAGTTTAGTACTGTGAACAGTGAGTTGGGTATTGTGAACAATGAGTTGGATATTGTGAACAGTGAGTTGGGGATTGTGAGCAGTGACGTGAGTGATGTGAACAATGAGTTGGGTCTTGTGAGCAGTGAGTTGGGTAATGTGAACAGTGAGTTGAGTATTGTGAGCAGTGACATGGATGTTGTGAACAGTGAGTTGGTACTGTGAAGGTTGAGATGTGTATTGTGAACAGTGAGTTGGGTATTGTGAGCAGTGACGTGAGTGATGTGAACAATGAAGTGGGAATTGTAAGCAGTGACTTGGGTATTGTGAGCAGTGAGTTGAGTATTGTGACCAGTTACATGGATATTGTGAACAGTGAGTTGGGTATTCTGAACAGTGAGTTGGGTATAGTGAACAGTGAGTTGGGGATTGTGAGCAATGAGTTGGGTATTGTGAACAGTGAGGTGGGTGTTGTGAGCAGTGAGTCAGGTATTGTGAGCAGTGAGTTGAGTAGTGTGAGCAGTGTGTTGGGTATTGTGAACAGTGAGTTGGGTGTTGTGAACCATGAGTTGGGTATTGTGAGCAGTGAGTTTGATATTGTGAACAGTCAGTTGGGTATTGTGAACAGCGAGTTGGGTATTGTGAACAGTGAGTTGGGTATTGTGAGCACCGAGTTGGTATTGTGAACAGTGAGTTGGGTATTGTGAACAGTGAGTTGGGTACTGTGAAGGGTGAGTTGGGTATTGTGAACAGTGAGTTGGGTATTGAGAGCAGTGATGTGAGTGATGTGAACAATGAGTTGGGAATTGTGAGCAGTAAGTTGGGTATTGTGAGCAGTGAGTTGAGTATTGTGACCAGTGACATGGATATTGTGAACAGTGAGTTGGGTATTCTGAACAGTGAGTTGGGTATTGTGAACAGTGAGTTGGGGATTGTGAGCAATGAGTTGGGTATTGTGAACAGTGAGGTGGGTGTTGTGAGCAGTGAGTCGGGTATTGTGAGCATTGAGTAGAGGATTGTGAGCAGTGAGTTCGGGATTGTGAACAGTGGTTGGTATTGTGAACAGTGAGTAGGGGATTGTGAGCAATGAGTTGGGTATTGTGAGCAGTGACTTGGGGTTGTGAACAGTGAGTTAGGTTTTGTGAGCAGTGAGTTGGGTATTGTGAGCAGTGACTTGGGGATTGTGAGCAGTGACTTGGGGATTGTGAACAGTGAGTTTGGTATTGTGAACAGTGAGTTGGGTATTGTGAATAGTGAGTTGGGGATTGTGAACAGCGAGTTGGGTATTGTGAGCAGTGAGTTTGGTATTGTGAGCAGTGAGTTGGTTAGTGTGAGCAGTGAGTTGGGTACTGTGAACAGTGTGTTGGGTATTGTGAGCAGCGAGTTGGGTATTGTGAACAGTGCATTGGGTATTGTGAACAGTGAGTTTAATATTGTGAACATTGGGTTTAGTCGTGTGAGCAGTGAGTTGGGTATTGTGAGCAGTGAGTTGGTGAGTGTGAGCAGTGAGTTGGGTATTGTGAACAGTGAGTTGGGTATTGTGAGCACCGACTTGGTATTGTGAACAGTGAGTTGGGTATTGTGAACAGTGAGTTTCATATTGTGAACAGTGAGTTTAGTAGTGTGAGCAGTGAGTTGGGTATTGTGAACAGTGAATTGGGTACTGTGAAGGTTGAGATGTGTATTGTGAACAGTGAGTTGGGTATTGTGAGCAGTGACGTGAGTGATGTGAACAATGAGTTGGGAATTGTGAGCAGTGACTTGGGTATTGAGAGCAGTGAGTTGAGTATTGTGACCAGTGACATGGATATTGTGAGCAGTGAGTTGAGTATTGTGAGCAGTGACATGGATATTGTGAACAGTGAGTTGGGTATTCTGAACAGTGAGTTGGGTATTGTGAACAGTGAGTTGGGGATTGTGAGCAATGAGTTGGGTATTGTGAACAGTGAGGTGGGTGTTGTGAGCAGTGAGTCAGGTATTGTGAGCAGTGAGTTGAGTAGTGTGAGCAGTGTGTTGGGTATTGTGAACAGTGAGTTGGGTGTTGTGAACAATGAGTTGGGTATTGTGAGCAGTGACGTGGGTATTGTGAGCATTGAGTTGAGGATTGTGAGCAGTGAGTTTGGGATTGTGAACAGTGGTTGGTATTGTGAACAGTGAGTTGGGGAATGGAACAGTGAGTTGGGTATTGTGAACAGTGAGATGGGTGTTGTGAACAGTGAGTTGCGTATTATGTACTGTAAGTTGGGTATTGTGAACAGTGAGTTGGGGATTGTGAACAGTGAGTTGGGTATTGTAAGCAGTGAGGTGGGTATTGTGAGCAGTTACTTGGGTATTGTGAGCAGTGAGTTGGGTATTGTGAACAGTGAGTTGGGTATTGTCAGCAGTGACGTGGGTATTGTGAGCATTGAGTTGAGGATTGTGAGCAGTGAGTTCGGGATTGTGAACAGTGGTTGGTATTGTGAACAGTGAGTTGGGTATTGTGAGCAGTGAGTTGGGGTTGTGAACAGTGAGTTGGGTTTTGTGAATAGTGAGTTGGGTATTGTGAGCAGCGACTTGGGTATTGTGAGCAGTGAGTTGGGGATTGTGAACAGTGGTTGGTATTGTGAACAGTGAGTTGGGTATTGTGAGCAGTGAATTGGGGTTGTGAACAGTGAGTTGGGTATTGTGAACAGTGAGTTTCATATTGTGAACAGTGAGTTTAGTAGTGTGAGCAGTGAGTTGGGTATTGTGAACAGTGAGTTGGGTACTGTGAAGGGTGAGTTGGGTATTGTGAACAGTGAGTTGGGTATTGAGAGCAGTGACGTGAGTGATGTGAACAATGAGTTGGGAATTGTGAGCAGTAAGTTGGGTATTGTGAGCAGTCAGTTGAGTATTGTGACCAGTGACATGGATATTGTGAACAGTGAGTTGGGTATTCTGAACAGTGAGTTGGGTATTGTGAGCAGTGAGTTGGGAATCGTGAACAGTGAGTTTCGGAGTGTGAGCAGTGAGTTGGTTGTTGTGAACAGTGAGTTGGATCTTGTGAACAGTGAGTTGAGGATTGTGAACAGTGAGTTGGGTATTCTGAACAGTGAGTTGGGTTTTGTGAACAATGAGTTGGGTATTGTGAACAGTGAGTTGGGTATTGTGAGCACTGTGTTGGGGATAGTGAACAGTGAGTTGGGGATTGTGAACAGTGAGTTGGGTATTGTGAGCAGTGAGTTGGGAATCGTGAACAGTGAGTTTAGGAGTGTGAGCAGTGAGTTGGTTGTTGTGAACAGTGAGTTGGATATTGTGAACAGTGAGTTGAGGATTGTGAACAGTGAGTTGGGTATTCTGAACAGTGAGTTGGGTTTTGTGAACAGTGAGTTGGATATTGTGAACAGTGAGTAGGGTCCTGTGAACAGTGAGTTGGGTATTGTGAGCAGTGAGTTGGATATTGTGAACGGTGAGTTGGGTATTGTGAACAGTGAGTTGCATATTCTGAACAGTGTGTTGGGTATTGTGAACAGTGAGTTGGGTATTCTGAACAGTGAGTTGGGTATTGTGAACAGTGAGTTGGGTACTGTGAACAGTGTGTTGGTTATTGTGAACAGTGAGTTGGATATTGTGAACAGTGAGTTGGGTACTGTGAACAGTGAGTTGGAGATTGTGAACAGTGAGTTGGGGATTGTGAACAGTGAGTTGGGTATTCTGAACAGTGAGTTTAGTACTGTGAACAGTGAGTTGGGTATTGTGAACAATGAGTTGGATATTGTGAACAGTGAGTTGGGGATTGTGAGCAGTGACGTGAGTGATGTGAACAATGAGTTGGGTCTTGTGAGCAGTGAGTTGGGTAATGTGAACAGTGAGTTGAGTATTGTGAGCAGTGACATGGATGTTGTGAACAGTGAGTTGGTACTGTGAAGGTTGAGATGTGTATTGTGAACAGTGAGTTGGGTATTGTGAGCAGTGACGTGAGTGATGTGAACAATGAAGTGGGAATTGTAAGCAGTGACTTGGGTATTGTGAGCAGTGAGTTGAGTATTGTGACCAGTTACATGGATATTGTGAACAGTGAGTTGGGTATTCTGAACAGTGAGTTGGGTATAGTGAACAGTGAGTTGGGGATTGTGAGCAATGAGTTGGGTATTGTGAACAGTGAGGTGGGTGTTGTGAGCAGTGAGTCAGGTATTGTGAGCAGTGAGTTGAGTAGTGTGAGCAGTGTGTTGGGTATTGTGAACAGTGAGTTGGGTGTTGTGAACCATGAGTTGGGTATTGTGAGCAGTGAGTTTGATATTGTGAACAGTCAGTTGGGTATTGTGAACAGCGAGTTGGGTATTGTGAACAGTGAGTTGGGTATTGTGAGCACCGAGTTGGTATTGTGAACAGTGAGTTGGGTATTGTGAACAGTGAGTTGGGTACTGTGAAGGGTGAGTTGGGTATTGTGAACAGTGAGTTGGGTATTGAGAGCAGTGATGTGAGTGATGTGAACAATGAGTTGGGAATTGTGAGCAGTAAGTTGGGTATTGTGAGCAGTGAGTTGAGTATTGTGACCAGTGACATGGATATTGTGAACAGTGAGTTGGGTATTCTGAACAGTGAGTTGGGTATTGTGAACAGTGAGTTGGGGATTGTGAGCAATGAGTTGGGTATTGTGAACAGTGAGGTGGGTGTTGTGAGCAGTGAGTCGGGTATTGTGAGCATTGAGTAGAGGATTGTGAGCAGTGAGTTCGGGATTGTGAACAGTGGTTGGTATTGTGAACAGTGAGTAGGGGATTGTGAGCAATGAGTTGGGTATTGTGAGCAGTGACTTGGGGTTGTGAACAGTGAGTTAGGTTTTGTGAGCAGTGAGTTGGGTATTGTGAGCAGTGACTTGGGGATTGTGAGCAGTGACTTGGGGATTGTGAACAGTGAGTTTGGTATTGTGAACAGTGAGTTGGGTATTGTGAATAGTGAGTTGGGGATTGTGAACAGCGAGTTGGGTATTGTGAGCAGTGAGTTTGGTATTGTGAGCAGTGAGTTGGTTAGTGTGAGCAGTGAGTTGGGTACTGTGAACAGTGTGTTGGGTATTGTGAGCAGCGAGTTGGGTATTGTGAACAGTGCATTGGGTATTGTGAACAGTGAGTTTAATATTGTGAACATTGGGTTTAGTCGTGTGAGCAGTGAGTTGGGTATTGTGAGCAGTGAGTTGGTGAGTGTGAGCAGTGAGTTGGGTATTGTGAACAGTGAGTTGGGTATTGTGAGCACCGACTTGGTATTGTGAACAGTGAGTTGGGTATTGTGAACAGTGAGTTTCATATTGTGAACAGTGAGTTTAGTAGTGTGAGCAGTGAGTTGGGTATTGTGAACAGTGAATTGGGTACTGTGAAGGTTGAGATGTGTATTGTGAACAGTGAGTTGGGTATTGTGAGCAGTGACGTGAGTGATGTGAACAATGAGTTGGGAATTGTGAGCAGTGACTTGGGTATTGAGAGCAGTGAGTTGAGTATTGTGACCAGTGACATGGATATTGTGACCAGTGAGTTGGGTATTCTGAACAGTGAGTTGGGTATTGTGAACAGTGAGTTGGGGATTGTGAGCAATGAGTTGGGTATTGTGAGCAGTGAGTTGAGTATTGTGAGCAGTGACATGGATATTGTGAACAGTGAGTTGGGTATTCTGAACAGTGAGTTGGGTATTGTGAACAGTGAGTTGGGGATTGTGAGCAATGAGTTGGGTATTGTGAACAGTGAGGTGGGTGTTGTGAGCAGTGAGTCAGGTATTGTGAGCAGTGAGTTGAGTAGTGTGAGCAGTGTGTTGGGTATTGTGAACAGTGAGTTGGGTGTTGTGAACAATGAGTTGGGTATTGTGAGCAGTGACGTGGGTATTGTGAGCATTGAGTTGAGGATTGTGAGCAGTGAGTTTGGGATTGTGAACAGTGGTTGGTATTGTGAACAGTGAGTTGGGGAATGGAACAGTGAGTTGGGTATTGTGAACAGTGAGATGGGTGTTGTGAACAGTGAGTTGCGTATTATGTACTGTAAGTTGGGTATTGTGAACAGTGAGTTGGGGATTGTGAACAGTGAGTTGGGTATTGTAAGCAGTGAGGTGGGTATTGTGAGCAGTTACTTGGGTATTGTGAGCAGTGAGTTGGGTATTGTGAACAGTGAGTTGGGTATTGTCAGCAGTGACGTGGGTATTGTGAGCATTGAGTTGAGGATTGTGAGCAGTGAGTTCGGGATTGTGAACAGTGGTTGGTATTGTGAACAGTGAGTTGGGTATTGTGAGCAGTGAGTTGGGGTTGTGAACAGTGAGTTGGGTTTTGTGAATAGTGAGTTGGGTATTGTGAGCAGCGACTTGGGTATTGTGAGCAGTGAGTTGGGGATTGTGAACAGTGGTTGGTATTGTGAACAGTGAGTTGGGTATTGTGAGCAGTGAATTGGGGTTGTGAACAGTGAGTTGGGTATTGTGAACAGTGAGTTTCATATTGTGAACAGTGAGTTTAGTAGTGTGAGCAGTGAGTTGGGTATTGTGAACAGTGAGTTGGGTACTGTGAAGGGTGAGTTGGGTATTGTGAACAGTGAGTTGGGTATTGAGAGCAGTGACGTGAGTGATGTGAACAATGAGTTGGGAATTGTGAGCAGTAAGTTGGGTATTGTGAGCAGTCAGTTGAGTATTGTGACCAGTGACATGGATATTGTGAACAGTGAGTTGGGTATTCTGAACAGTGAGTTGGGTATTGTGAACAGTGAGTTGGGGATTGTGAGCAATGAGTTGGGTATTGTGAACAGTGAGGTGGGTGTTGTGAGCAGTGAGTCGGGTATTGTGAGCATTGAGTAGAGGATTGTGAGCAGTGAGTTCGGGATTGTGAACAGTGGTTGGTATTGTGAACAGTGAGTAGGAGATTGTGAGCAATGAGTTGGGTATTGTGAGCAGTGACTTGGGGTTGTGAACAGTGAGTTAGGTTTTGTGAGCAGTGAGTTGGGTATTGTGAGCAGTGACTTGGGGATTGTGAGCAGTGACTTGGGGATTGTGAACAGTGAGTTTGGTATTGTGAACAGTGAGTTGGGTATTGTGAATAGTGAGTTGGGGATTGTGAACAGTGAGTTGGGGATTGTGAATAGTAAATTGGGTAATGTGAGCAGTGAGTTGGGTATTGTGAGCAGTGAGTTTCGGAGTGTGAGCAGTGAGTTGGTAGTCTGAGCAGTCAATTGGGTCTTGCGAACAGTGAGTTGGGGATTGTGAGCAGTGAGTTGGTGATAGTGAGCAGTGAGTTGGGAATTGTGAAAAGTCAGTTGGGGATTGTGAGCAGTGACTTGGGGATTGTGAGCAGAGAGGTGGGGATTGTGAACAGTGAGTTTGGTATTGTGAACAGTCAGTTGGGTTTTGTGAATAATGAGTTGGGGATTGTGAACAGTGAGTTGGGTGTTGTGAACAGTGAGTTGGGGATTGTGAACAGTGAGTTGGGTATTGTGAGCAGTGAGTTGGGTATTGTGAATCGTGAGTTGGGTATTGTGAACAGTGAGTTAAGTATTGCGAGCGATGAGTTGGGGATTGTGAACAGTGAGTTGGGGAATGGAACAGTGAGTTGGGTATTATGAGCAGCGAGTTGGGGTTGTGAACAGTGAGTTGGGTTTTGTGAATAGTGAGTTGGGTCTTGTGAGCAGTGAGTTGGGTATTGTGAGCAGCGACTTGGGTATTGTGAGCAGTGAGTTGGGGATTGTGAGCAGTGAGTTTGGTATTGTGAACTGTGAGTTGGGTATTGTGAGCAGTGAGTTGGGTATTATGAGCAGTGAGTTGGGTATTGTGAGCAGTGAGTTTAGTAGTGTGAGCAGTGAGTTGGGTATTGTGAGCAGTGAGTTGGGTATTGTGAACAGTGAGTTGGGTGTGTGAACAGTCGGTTGGGTATTGTCAGCAGTGACGTGGGCATTGTGAGCATTGAGTTGAGGATTGTGAGCAGTGAGTTCGGGATTGTGAACAGTGGTTGGTATTGTGAACAGTGAGGTGGGGATTGTGAGCAATGAGTTGGGTATTGTGAGCAGTGAGTTGGGATTGTGCACAGTGAGTTGGGTTTTGTGAATAGTGAGTTGGGTATTGTGAGCAGCGACTTGGGTATTGTGAGCAGTGAGTTGGGGATTGTGAACAGTGAGTTGGGTATTGTGAACTGTGAGTTGGGTATTGTGAGCAGTGAGTTGGGTATTATGAGCAGTGAGTTGGGTATTGTGAGCAATGAGTTTAGTAGTGTGAGCAGTGAGTTGGGTATTGTGAGCAGTGAGTAGGGTATTGTGAACAGTGAGTTGGGTATTGTGAACAGTGAATTGGGTATTGTGAGCAGCGAGTTGGGTATTGTGAACAGTGCATTGGGTATTGTGAACAGTGAGTTGGGGATTGGAACAGTGAGTTGGGTATCGTGAACGGTGAGTTGGGTTTCGTGAACAGTGCGTTGGGTATTGTGAGCAGTGAGTTGGGTATTGTGAAAAGTGAGTTTCATAGTGTGAACAGCGAGTTGGGTATTGTGAACAGTGAGTTTGATATTGTGAACAGTGAGTTGGGTATTGTGAACAGCGAGTTGGGTATTGTGAGCAGTGAGTTTGGTATTGTGAGCAGTGAGTTGGTTCGTGTGAGCAGTGAGTTGGGTACTGTGAACAGTGTGTTGGGTATTGTGAGCAGCGAGTTGGGTATTGTGAACAGTGCATTGGGTATTGTGAACAGTGAGTTTAATATTGTGAACATTGAGTTTAGTCGTGTGAGCAGTGAGTTGGGTATTGTGAGCAGTGAGTTGGTGAGTGTGAGCAGTGAGTTGGGTATTGTGAACAGTGAGTTGGGGATTGTGAACAGTGAGTTGGGTATTGTAAGCAGTGAGGTGGGTATTGTGAGCAGTTACTTGGGTATTGTGAGCAGTGAGTTGGGTATTGTCAGCAGTGACGTGGGTATTGTGAGCATTGAGTTGAGGATTGTGAGCAGTGAGTTCGGGATTGTGAACAGTGGTTGGTATTGTGAACAGTGAGTTGGGTATTGTGAGCAGTGAGTTGGGGTTGTGAACAGTGAGTTGGGTTTTGTGAATAGTGAGTTGGGTATTGTGAGCAGCGACTTGGGTATTGTGAGCAGTGAGTTGGGGATTGTGAACAGTGGTTGGTATTGTGAACAGTGAGTTGGGTATTGTGAGCAGTGAGTTGGGGTTGTGAACAGTGAGTTGGGTATTGTGAACAGTGAGTTTCATATTGTGAACAGTGAGTTTAGTAGTGTGAGCAGTGAGTTGGGTATTGTGAACAGTGAGTTGGGTACTGTGAAGGGTGAGTTGGGTATTGTGAACAGTGAGTTGGGTATTGAGAGCAGTGATGTGAGTGATGTGAACAATGAGTTGGGAATTGTGAGCAGTCAGTTGAGTATTGTGACCAGTGACATGGATATTGTGAACAGTGAGTTGGGTATTCTGAACAGTGAGTTGGGTATTGTGAACAGCGAGTTGGGGATTGTGAGCAATGAGTTGGGTATTGTGAACAGTGAGGTGGGTGTTGTGAGCAGTGAGTCGGGTATTGTGAGCATTGAGTAGAGGATTGTGAGCAGTGAGTTCGGGATTGTGAACAGTGGTTGGTATTGTGAACAGTGAGTAGGGGATTGTGAGCAATGAGTTGGGTATTGTGAGCAGTGACTTGGGGTTGTGAACAGTGAGTTAGGTTTTGTGAGCAGTGAGTTGGGTATTGTGAGCAGTGACTTGGGGATTGTGAGCAGTGACTTGGGGATTGTGAACAGTGAGTTTGGTATTGTGAACAGTGAGTTGGGTATTGTGAATAGTGAGTTGGGGATTGTGAACAGTGAGTTGGGGATTGTGAATAGTAAATTGGGTAATGTGAGCAGTGAGTTGGGGATTGTGAGCAGTGAGTTGGTGATAGTGAGCAGTGAGTTGGGAATTGTGAAAAGTGAGTTGGGGATTGTGAGCAGTGACTTGGGGATTGTGAGCAGAGAGTTGGGGATTGTGAACAGTGAGTTTGGTATTGTGAACAGCCAGTTGGGTTTTGTGAATAATGAGTTGGGGATTGTGAACAGTGAGTTGGGTGTTGTGAACAGTGAGTTGGGGATTGTGAACAGTGAGTTGGGTATTGTGAGCAGTGAGTTGGGTATTGTGAATCGTGAGTTGGGTATTGTGAACAGTGAGTTAAGTATTGCGAGCAGTAAGTTGGGGATTGTGAACAGTGAGTTGGGGAATGGAACAGTGAGTTGGGTATTATGAGCAGCGAGTTGGGGTTGTGAACAGTGAGTTGGGTTTTGTGAATAGTGAGTTGGGTCTTGTGAGCAGTGAGTTGGGTATTGTGAGCAGTGAGTTGGGTATTGTGAACAGTGAGTTGGGTGTTGTGAACAGTCGGTTGGGTATTGTCAGCAGTGACGTGGGCATTGTGAGCATTGAGTTGAGGATTGTGAGCAGTGAGTTCGGGATTGTGAACAGTGGTTGGTATTGTGAACAGTGAGGTGGGGATTGTGAGCAATGAGTTGGGTATTGTGAGCAGTGAGTTGGGGTTGTGAACAGTGAGTTGGGTTTTGTGAATAGTGAGTTGGGTATTGTGAGCAGCGACTTGGGTATTGTGAGCAGTGAGTTGGGGATTGTGAACAGTGAGTTTGGTATTGTGAACTGTGAGTTGGGTATTGTGAGCAGTGAGTTGGGTATTATGAGCAGTGAGTTGGGTATTGTGAGCAGTGAGTTGGGTATTGTGAGCAGTGAGTTGGGTATTGTGAACAGTGAGTTGGGTTTTGTGAACTGTGAGTTGGGGATTGTGAACCGTAAGTTGGGTTTTGTGATTACTGAGTTGGGGATTGTGAACAGTGAGTTGGGGATTGTGAGCAGCGACTTGGGTATTGTGAACAGTGAGTTGGGAATTGGAACAGTGAGTTGGGTATCGTGAACGGTGAGTTGGGTTTCGTGAACAGTGCGTTGGATATTGTGAGCAGTGAGTTGGGTATTATGAACAGTGAGTTGGGTATTGTGAGCAGTGAGTTGGGTATTGTGAACAATGAGTGTCATGTTGTGAACAGTGAGTTGGGTATTGTGAACACTGAGTTTGATATTGTGAACAGTGAGTTGGGTATTGTGAACAGCGAGTTGGGTATTATGAGCAGTGAGTTTGGTATTGTGAGCAGTGAGTTGGTTAGTGTGAGGAGTGAGTTGGGTACTGTGAACAGTGTGTTGGGTATTGTGAGCAGCGAGTTGGGTATTGTGAACAGTGCATTGGGTATTGTGAACAGTGAGTTTAATATTGTGAACGTTGAGTTTAGTCGTGTGAGCAGTGAGTTGGGTATTGTGAGCAGTGAGTTGGTGAGTGTGAGCAGTGAGTTGGGTGTTGTGAACAGTGAGTTGGGTATTGTGAGCACCGACTTGGTATTGTGAACAGTGAGTTGGGTATTGTGAACAGTGAGTTTCATATTGTGAACAGTGAGTTTAGTATTGTGAACAGTGAGTTGGGTACTGTGAAGGTTGAGATGTGTATTGTGAACAGTGAGTTGGGTAATGTGAGCAGTGACGTGAGTGATGTGAACAATGAGTTGGGAATTGTGAGCAGTGACTTGGGTATTGTGAGCAGTGAGTTGAGTTTTGTGACCAGTGACATGGATATTGTGAGCAATGAGTTGGGTATTGTGAGCAGTGAGTTGGGGTTGTGAACAGTGAGTTAGGTTTTGTGAACAGTGAGTTGGGTATTGTGAGCAGTGACTTGGGGATTGTGAGCATTGAGTTGGGGATTGTGAACAGTGAGTTTGGTATTGTGAACAGTGAGTTGGGTATTGTGAATAGTGAGTTGGGGATTGTGAACAGTGAGTTGGGGATTGTGAATAGTAAATTGGGTAGTGTGAGCAGTGAGTTGGGTATTGTGAGCAGTGAGTTTAGGAGTGTGAGCAGTGAGTTGGTTGTCTGAGCAGTCAATTGGGTCTTGCGAACAGTGAGTTGGGGATTGTGAGCAGTGAGTTGGTGATAGTGAGCAGTGAGTTGGGAATTGTGAAAAGTGAGTTGGGGATTGTGAGCAGTGACTTGGGGATTGTGAGCAGAGAGTTGGGGATTGTGAACAGTGAGTTTGGTATTGTGAACAGTCAGTTGGGTTTTGTGAATAATGAGTTGGGGATTGTGAACAGTGAGTTGCGGATTCGAACAGTGGGTTGGGTGTTGTGAGCAGTGAGTTGGGTGTTGTGAACAGTGAGTTGGGGATTGTGAACAGTGAGTTGGGTATTGTGAATAGTGAGTTGGGTATTGTGAGCAGTGAGTTGGGTATTGTGAATCGTGAGTTGGGTATTGTGAACAGTGAGTGAAGTATTGCGAGCAGTGAGTTGGGGATTGTGAACAGTGAGTTGGGGAATGGAACAGTGAGTTGGGTATTATGAGCAGCGAGTTGGGGATTGTGAGGAGTGAGGTGGGGATTGTGAGCAATGAGTTGGGTATTGTGAGCAGTGAGTTACATAGAACATAGAACATAGAACAGTACAGCACAGAACAGGCCCTTCGGCCCACGATGTTGTGCCGACCTTCATCTGAAACCAAGATCAAGCTATCCCACTCCCTACCATCCTGGTGTGCTGCATGTGCCTATCCAATAACCGCTTAAATGTTCCTAAAGTGTCTGACTCCACTATCACTGCAGGCAGTCCATTCCACACCCCAACCACTCTCTGCGTGAAGAACCTACCTCTGATATCCTTCCTATATCTCCCACCATGAACCCTATAGTTATGCCCCCTCGTAATAGCTCCATCCACCCGAGGAAATAGTCTTTGAACGTTCACTCGATCTATCCCCTTCATCATTTTATAAACCTCTATTAAGTCTCCCCTCAATCTCCTCCGCTCCAGAGAGAACAGCCCCAGCTCCCTCAACCTTTCCTCATAAGACCGACACTCCAAACCAGGCAGCATCCTGGTAAATCTCCTCTGCACTCTTTCCAGCGCTTCCACATCCTTCTTATAGTGAGGTGACCAGAACTGCACGCAATATTCCAAATGCGGTCTCACCAAGGTCCTGTACAGTTGCAGCATAACCCCACGGCTCTTAAACTCCAACCCCCTGTTAATAAAAGCTAACACACTATATGCCTTCTTCACAGCTCTATCCACTTGAGTGGCAACCTTTAGAGATCTGTGGATATGGACCCCAAGATCTCTCTGTTCCTCCACAGTCTTCAGAACCCTACCTTTGACCCTGTAATCCACATTTAAATTAGTCCTACCAAAATGAATCACCTCACATTTATCAGGGTTAAACTCCATTTGCCATTTTTCAGCCCAGCTTTGCATCCTATCTATGTCTCTTTGCAGCCTACAACACCCCTCCACCTCATCCACTACTCCACCAATCTTGGTGTCATCAGCAAATTTACTGATCCACCCTTCAGCCCCCTCCTCTAAGTCATTAATAAAAATCACAAAGAGCAGAGGACCAAGCACCGATCCCTGCGGCACTCCGCTAGCAACCTGCCTCCAGTCCGAAAATTTTCCATCCACCACCACCCTCTGTCTTCGATCAGACAGCCAGTTACCTATCCAATCGGCCAACTTTCCCTCTATCCCACACCTCCTTACTTTCATCATAAGCCGACCATGGGGGACCTTATCAAACGCCTTACTAAAATCCATGTCTATGACATCAACCGCCCTACCTTCATCAACACACCTAGTTACCTCCTCAAAAAATTCTATCAAATTTGTGAGGCACGATTTGCCCTTCACAAATCCGTGCTGACTATCCCGGATTAATCCGCATCTTTCTAAATGGTCGTAAATCCCATCCCTAAGGACCTTTTCCATCAATTTACCAACCACCGAAGTCAGACTAACCGGTCTATAATTACCAGGGTCATTTCTATTCCCTTTCTTAAACAGAGGAACAACATTTGCCACTCTCCAGTCCTCTGGCACCATCCCCGTGGACAGCGAGGACCCAAAGATCAAAGCCAAAGGCTCTGCAATCTCATCCCTCGCCTCCCAAAGAATCCTAGGATACATTTCATCAGGCCCAGGGGACTTATCGACCTTCAGTTTATTCAAAACTGCCAATACATCCTCCCTCCGAACATCTATTTCCTCCAGCCTATTAGCCTGTAACACCTTCTCTTCCTGAAAAACATGGCCCCTCTCCTTGGTGAACACTGAAGAAAAGTATTCATTCATCACCTCGCCTATCTCTACTGACTCCATACACAAGTTCCCACCACTGTCCTTGACCGGCCCTAACCTCACCCTGGTCATTCTTTTATTCCTCACATAAGAGTAAAAAGCCTTGGGGTTTTCCTTGATCCGACCCGCCAAGGACTTCTCATGTCCCCTCCTAGCTCTCCTCAGCCCCTTTTTCAGCTCGTTCCTTGCTAACTTGTAACCCTCAGTCGAGCCATCTGAACCTTGTTTCCTCATCCCTACATAAGCTTCCCTCTTCCTTTTCACAAGACATTCCACCTCTTTTGTGAACCACGGTTCCCTCACTCGGCCATTTCCTCCCTGCCTGACAGGGACATACCTATCAAGGACACCCAGTATTTGTTCCTTGAAAAAGTTCCACTTTTCATCAGTGCCTTTCCCTGACAGTTTCTGTTCCCATCTTATGCCCCCTAATTCTTGCCTAATCGCATCATAATTACCTCTCCCCCAATTGTAAGCCTTGCCCTGCCGTCCGGCCCTATCCCTCTCCATTGCAATAACAAAAGACACCGAATTGTGGTCACTATCTCCAAAGTTCTCTCCCACAACCAAATCTAACACTTGGCCCGGTTCATTTCCCAGTACCAAATCCAATGTGGCCTCACCCCTTGTCGGCCTATCCACATATTGTGTCAGGAAACCCTCCTGCACACACTGCACAAAAAGTGCCCCATCCAAACTATTTGACCTACAAAGGTTCCAATCAATATTTGGAAAGTTAAAGTCCCCCATGACAACTACCCTGTGACCCCCACACGTATCCATAATCTGCTTAGCAATTTCTTCCTCCACATCTCTATTACTATTTGGGGGCCTATAGTAAACTCCTAGCAACGTGACCGCTCCTTTCCTGTTTCTAACTGCAGCCCATATTACCTCAGTGTGCATATCCCCCTCAAAGTGCTTTTCCGCAGCCGTTAAACTATCCTTGATTAACAATGCTACTCCTCCACCTCTTTTACCAGCTTCCCTACACTTACTGAAACATCTATACCCCGGAACGTCCAACAACCATTCCTGTCCTTGTTCTACCCACGTCTCCGTAATGGCCACAACATCGTAGTCCCAAGTACCAATCCACGCCCCAAGTTCATCCACCTTGTTCCGGATGCTCCTTGCATTGAAGTAGACACACTTCAACCCATCTTCCTGTCTACCGGTACCCACCCTTGACCTTGATACCTTCCCCAATACCTCACCACCCTCAACACTGACTTCTGGACTACAACTCCTTTTCCCACTCCCCTGACAAATTAGTTTAAATCCCCCTGAAGAGCCGTAGCAAATTTCCCTCCCAGGATATTGGTGCCCCTCTGGTTCAGGTGCACCCCGTCCTGTTTGTAGAGGTCCCACCTTCCCCAGAACGTGTTCCAATTATCCACGTATCTGAAACCCTCCCTCCTGCACCATCCCTGCAACCACATGTTTAAGTGCACTCTCTCCCTGTTCCTCAACTCGCTATCACGTGGCACCGGTAGCGTACCAGAGATGACCACATGTTTTGTCTTTGCTCTCAGCTTCCAGCCGAGCTCCCGAAATTCCTGTTTTAAATCCCCGTCCCTTCTCTTACCTATGTCGTTGGTACCAATGTGTACCACGACTTGTGACTGTTTCCCCTCCCCTTTAAGAATCCGGAAAACACGGTCCGAGACGTCACGGACCCTGGCATCCGGTAGGCAACAAACCATCCTCGAGTCTCTTTTGCTGCCACAGAACCTCCCATCTATCCCTCTAACTAACGAGTCCCCAATAACTATTGCCCTCCCGCTCTCCTCCTTACCCTCCTGAGCCACAGGGACGGACTCAGTGCCGGAGATCCTCTCACTGCGGCTCACCACTGGTATGTCGTCCCCCTCAACCGTATCCAAAGCGGAATACTTATTGCTAAGGGGAACGACCACAGGGGATCCCTGCACCGACTGCTTCTTCCCAGCCCCTCTCACCGTCACCCATCTATTTTCATTCCGCGGAGTAACTGTATCCCTGAAGCTTCTGTCTATGGCCATCTCTGCATCCCTAATGATCCTAAGTTCCTCCAACTCCAGCTCCAGTTCCCTAACACGGTTTTGGAGGAGCTGCAGATGGATGCACTTCTCACAGGTATAATCAGCAGGGACACTGACGTCGTCCCTCACCTCGAACATAGTGCAAGAGGAACATTGCACTGCCTTCACACCCATCCCCTCTAGATACATTGCCAGTACCAGGTAGAAACAGCAAAAAATGAATTAACTCACCCCTGCTCGCCCAAGCCCTGTGAGCCAAAGCCCTACAGCTTTGCTTTCACTCTGCCTCCTGCTCACTACACTGCCCGCTAACGACGCTGCCCGCTCAAAAGAAGTTTTGTGAATAGTGAGTTGGGTATTGTGAGCAGCGACTTGGGTATTGTGAACAGTGAGTTGGGTTTTGTGAATAGTGAGTTGGGTATTGTGAGCAGTGAGTTGGGTATTGTGAGCAGTGAGTTGGGTATTGTGAACAGTGAGTTGGGTGTGTGAACAGTCGGTTGGGTATTGTCAGCAGTGACGTGGGCATTGTGAGCATTGAGTTGAGGATTGTGAGCAGTGAGTTCGGGATTGTGAACAGTGGTTGGTATTGTGAACAGTGAGGTGGGGAATGTGAGCAATGAGTTGGGTATTGTGAGCAGTGAGTTGGGATTGTGAACAGTGAGTTGGGTTTTGTGAATAGTGAGTTGGGTATTGTGAGCAGCGACTTGGGTATTGTGAGCAGTGAGTTGGGGATTGTGAACAGTGAGTTGGGTATTGTGAACTGTGAGTTGGGTATTGTGAGCAGTGAGTTGGGTATTATGAGCAGTGAGCTGGGTATTGTGAGCAGTGAGTTTAGTAGTGTGAGCAGTGAGTTGGGTATTGTGAGCAGTGAGTAGGGTATTGTGAACAGTGAGTTGGGTATTGTGAACAGTGAGTTGGGTATTGTGAGCAGCGAGTTGGGTATTGTGAACAGTGCATTGGGTATTGTGAACAGTGAGTTGGGGATTGGAACAGTGAGTTGGGTATCGTGAACGGTGAGTTGGGTTTCGTGAACAGTGCGTTGGGTATTGTGAGCACTGAGTTGGGTATTGTGAACAGTGAGTTGGGTATTGTGAGCAGTGAGTTGGGTATTGTGAAAAGTGAGTTTCATAGTGTGAACAGTGAGTTGGGTATTGTGAACAGTGAGTTTGATATTGTGAACAGTGAGTTGGGTATTGTGAACAGCGAGTTGGGTATTGTGAGCAGTGAGTTTGGTATTGTGAGCAGTGAGTTGGTTCGTGTGAGCAGTGAGTTGGGTACTGTGAACAGTGTGTTGGGTATTGTGAGCAGCGAGTTGGGTATTGTGAACAGTGCATTGGGTATTCTGAACAGTGAGTTTAATATTGTGAACATTGAGTTTAGTCGTGTGAGCAGTGAGTTGGGTATTGTGAGCAGTGAGTTGGTGAGTGTGAGCAGTGACTTGGGTATTGTGAGCAGTGAGTTGAGTATTGTGACCAGTGACATGGATATTGTGAACAGTGAGTTGGGTATTCTGAACAGTGAGTTGGGTATTGTGAACAGTGAGTTGGGGATTGTGAGCAATGAGTTGGGTATTGTGAACAGTGAGGTGGGTGTTGTGAGCAGTGAGTCAGGTATTGTGAGCAGTGAGTTGAGTAGTGTGAGCAGTGTGTTGGGTATTGTGAACAGTGAGTTGGGTGTTGTGAACAATGAGTTGGGTATTGTGAGCAGTGACGTGGGTATTGTGAGCATTGAGTTGAGGATTGTGAGCAGTGAGTTCGGGATTGTGAACAGTGGTTGGTATTGTGAACAGTGAGTTGGGGAATGGAACAGTGAGTTGGGTATTGTGAACAGTGAGATGGGTGTTGTGAACAGTGAGTTGCGTATTATGTACTGTAAGTTGGGTATTGTGATCAGTGAGTTGGGGATTGTGAACAGTGAGTTGGGTATTGTAAGCAGTGAGGTGGGTATTGTGAGCAGTTACTTGGGTATTGTGAGCAGTGAATTGGGTATTGTGAACAGTGAGTTGGGTATTGTCAGCAGTGACGTGGGTATTGTGAGCATTGAGTTGAGGATTGTGAGCAGTGACTTCGGGATTGTGATCAGTGGTTGGTATTGTGAACAGTGAGTTGGGTATTGTGAGCAGTGAGTTGGGGTTGTGAACAGTGAGTTGGGTTTTGTGAATAGTGAGTTGGGTATTGTGAGCAGCGACTTGGGTATTGTGAACAGTGAGTTGGGTATTGTGACCAGTGAGTTGGGTATTATGAGCAGTGAGTTGGGTATTGTGAGCAGTGAGTTTAGTAGTGTGAGCAGTGAGTTGGGTATTGTGAGCAGTGAGTTGGGTATTGTGAGCAGTGAGTTGGGTATTGTGAACAGTGAGTTGGGTTTTGTGAACTGTGAGTTGGGGATTGTGAACCGTAAGTTGAGTTTTGTGAATACTGAGTTGGGGATTGTGAACAGTGAGTTGGGGATTGTGAGCAGCGAATTGGGTATTGTGAACAGTGAGTTGGGGATTGGAACAATGAGTTGGGTATCGTGAACGGTGAGTTGGGTTTCGTGAACAGTGCGTTGGGTATTGTGAGCACTGAGTTGGGTATTGTGAACAGTGAGTTGGGTATTGTGAGCAGTGAGTTGGGTATTGTGAAAAGTGAGTTTCATAGTGTGAACAGTGAGTTGGGTATTGTGAACAGTGAGTTTGATATTGTGAACAGTGAGTTGGGTATTGTGAACAGCGAGTTGGGTATTGTGAGCAGTGAGTTTGGTATTGTGAGCAGTGAGTTGGTTCGTGTGAGCAGTGAGTTGGGTACTGTGAACAGTGTGTTGGGTATTGTGAGCAGCGAGTTGGGTATTGTGAACAGTGCATTGGGTATTCTGAACAGTGAGTTTAATATTGTGAACATTGAGTTTAGTCGTGTGAGCAGTGAGTTGGGTATTGTGAGCAGTGAGTTGGTGAGTGTGAGCAGTGAGTTGGGTATTGTGAACAGTGAGTTGGGTATTGTGAGCACCGACTTGGTATTGTGAACAGTGAGTTGGGTATTGTGAACAGTGAGTTTCATATTGTGAACAGTGAGTTTAGTAGTGTGAGCAGTGAGTTGGGTATTGTGAACAGTGAGTTGGTACTCTGAAGGTTGAGATGTGTATTGTGAACAGTGAGTTGGGTATTGTGAGCAGTGACGTGAGTGATGTGAACAATGAGTTGGGAATTGTGAGCAGTGACTTGGGTATTGTGAGCAGTGAGTTGAGTATTGTGACCAGTGACATGGATATTGTGAACAGTGAGTTGGGTATTCTGAACAGTGAGTTGGGTATTGTGAACAGTGAGTTGGGGATTGTGAGCAATGAGTTGGGTATTGTGAACAGTGAGGTGGGTGTTGTGAGCAGTGAGTCAGGTATTGTGAGCAGTGAGTTGAGTAGTGTGAGCAGTGTGTTGGGTATTGTGAACAGTGAGTTGGGTGTTGTGAACAATGAGTTGGGTATTGTGAGCAGTGACGTGGGTATTGTGAGCATTGAGTTGAGGATTGTGAGCAGTGAGTTGGGATTGTGAACAGTGAGTTGGGTTTTGTGAATAGTGAGTTGGGTATTGTGAGCAGCGACTTGGGTATTGTGAGCAGAGAGTTGGGTTTCGTGAACAGTGCGTTGGGTATTGTGAGCACTGAGTTGGGTATTGTGAACAGTGAGTTGGGTATTGTGAGCAGTGAGTTGGGTATTGTGAAAAGTGAGTTTCATAGTGTGAACAGTGAGTTGGGTATTGTGAACAGTGAGTTTGATATTGTGAACAGTGAGTTGGGTATTGTGAACAGCGAGTTGGGTATTGTGAGCAGTGAGTTTGGTATTGTGAGCAGTGAGTTGGTTCGTGTGAGCAGTGAGTTGGGTACTGTGAACAGTGTGTTGGGTATTGTGAGCAGCGAGTTGGGTATTGTGAACAGTGCATTGGGTATTCTGAACAGTGAGTTTAATATTGTGAACATTGAGTTTAGTCGTGTGAGCAGTGAGTTGGGTATTGTGAGCAGTGAGTTGGTGAGTGTGAGCAGTGAGTTGGGTATTGTGAACAGTGAGTTGGGTATTGTGAGCACCGACTTGGTATTGTGAACAGTGAGTTGGGTATTGTGAACAGTGAGTTTCATATTGTGAACAGTGAGTTTAGTAGTGTGAGCAGTGAGTTGGGTATTGTGAACAGTGAGTTGGTACTCTGAAGGTTGAGATATGTATTGTGAACAGTGAGTTGGGTATTGTGAGCAGTGACGTGAGTGATGTGAACAATGAGTTGGGAATTGTGAGCAGTGACTTGGGTATTGTGAGCAGTGAGTTGAGTATTGTGACCAGTGACATGGATATTGTGAACAGTGAGTTGGGTATTCTGAACAGTGAGTTGGGTATTGTGAACAGTGAGTTGGGGATTGTGAGCAATGAGTTGGGTATTGTGAACAGTGAGGTGGGTGTTGTGAGCAGTGAGTCAGGTATTGTGAGCAGTGAGTTGAGTAGTGTGAGCAGTGTGTTGGGTATTGTGAACAGTGAGTTGGGTGTTGTGAACAATGAGTTGGGTATTGTGAGCAGTGACGTGGGTATTGTGAGCATTGAGTTGAGGATTGTGAGCAGTGAGTTCGGGATTGTGAACAGTGGTTGGTATTGTGAACAGTGAGTTGGGGAATGGAACAGTGAGTTGGGTATTGTGAACAGTGAGATGGGTGTTGTGAACAGTGAGTTGCGTATTATGTACTGTAAGTTGGGTATTGTGATCAGTGAGTTGGGGATTGTGAACAGTGAGTTGGGTATTGTAAGCAGTGAGGTGGGTATTGTGAGCAGTTACTTGGGTATTGTGAGCAGTGAATTGGGTATTGTGAACAGTGAGTTGGGTATTGTCAGCAGTGACGTGGGTATTGTGAGCATTGAGTTGAGGATTGTGAGCAGTGACTTCGGGATTGTGATCAGTGGTTGGTATTGTGAACAGTGAGTTGGGTATTGTGAGCAGTGAGTTGGGGTTGTGAACAGTGAGTTGGGTTTTGTGAATAGTGAGTTGGGTATTGTGAGCAGCGACTTGGGTATTGTGAACAGTGAGTTGGGTATTGTGACCAGTGAGTTGGGTATTATGAGCAGTGAGTTGGGTATTGTGAGCAGTGAGTTTAGTAGTGTGAGCAGTGAGTTGGGTATTGTGAGCAGTGAGTTGGGTATTGTGAGCAGTGAGTTGGGTATTGTGAACAGTGAGTTGGGTTTTGTGAACTGTGAGTTGGGGATTGTGAACCGTAAGTTGAGTTTTGTGAATACTGAGTTGGGGATTGTGAACAGTGAGTTGGGGATTGTGAGCAGCGAATTGGGTATTGTGAACAGTGAGTTGGGGATTGGAACAGTGAGTTGGGTATCGTGAATGGTGAGTTGGGTTTCGTGAACAGTGCGTTGGGTATTGTGAGCAGTGAGTTGGGTATTGTGAACAGTGAGTTGGGTATTGTAAGCAGTGAGTTGGGTATTGTTAACAGTGAGTTTGGTATTGTGAACAGTGAGTTGGGTATTGTGAACAGTGTGTTGGGTATTGTGAGCAGCGAGTTGGGTATTGTGAACAGTGCATTGGGTATTGTGAACAGTGAGCTGGGGATTGGAACAGTGAGTTGGGTATCGTGAACGGTGAGTTGGGCTTCGTGAACAGCGCGTTGGGTATTGTGAGCAGTGAGTTGGGTATTGTGAACAGTGAGTTGGGTATTGTGAGCAGTGAGTTGGGTATTGTGAACAGTGAGTTTGATATTGTGAACAGTGAGTTGGGTATTGTGAACAGTGAGTTGGGTATTGTGAACAGTGTGTTGGGTATTGTGAGCAGCGAGTTGGGTATTGTGAACAGTGCATTGGGTATTGTGAACAGTGAGTTTAATATTGTGAACGTTGAGTTTAGTAGTGTGAACAGTGAGTTGGGTATTGTGAGCAGTGAGTAGAGTATTGTGACCAGTGACATGGATATAGTGAACAGTGAGTTGGGTATTGTGAACAGTCAGTTGGGTATTGTGAACAGTGAGGTGGGTGTTGTGAGCAGTGAGTTAGGTATTGTGAGCAGTGAGTTGAGTAGTGTGAGCAGTGAGTTGGGTATTGTGAACAGTGAGTTGGGTGTTGTGAACAATGAGTTGGGTATTGTGAGCAGTGACGTGGGTATTGTGAGCATTGAGTTGAGGATTGTGAGCAGTGAGTTCGGGATTGTGAACAGTGAGTTGGTGATTGTGAGCAATGAGTTGGGTATTGTGAGCAGTGAGTTGGGGTTGTGAACAGTGAGTTAGGTTTTGTGAACAGTGAGTTGGGTATTGTGAGCAGTGACTTGGGTATTGTGAGCAGTGAGTTGGGGATTGTGAACAGTGAGTTTGGTATTGTGAACAGTGAGTTGGGTATTGTGAATAGTGAGTTGGGGATTGTGAATAGTGAGTTGGGGATTGTGAACAGTGAGTTGGGGATTGTGAATAGCAAGTTGGGTAGTGTGAGCAGTGAGTTTCGGAGTGTGAGCAGTGAGTTGGGTATTGTGAACAGTGAGTTGGGTATTGTGAGCACCGACTTGGTATTGTGAACAGTGAGCTGGGTATTGTGAACAGTGAGTTTCATATTGTGAACAGTGAGTTTAGTAGTGTGAGCAGTGAGTTGGGTATTGTGAACAGTGAGTTGGGTACTGTGAAGGTTGAGATGTGTATTGTGAACAGTGAGTTGGGTATTGTGAGCAGTGACGTGAGTGATGTGAACAATGAGTTGGGAATTGTGAGCAGTGACTTGGGTATTGTGAGCAGTGAGTTGAGTATTGTGACCAGTGACATGGATATTGTGACCAGTGAGTTGGGTATTCTGAACAGTGAGTTGGGTATTGTGAACAGTGAGTTGGGGATTGTGAGCAATGAGTTGGGTATTGTGAGCAGTGAGTTGGGATTGTGAACAGTGAGTTGGGTTTTGTGAATAGTGAGTTGGGTATTGTGAGCAGCGACTTGGGTATTGTGAGCAGTGAGTTGGGGATTGTGAACAGTGAGTTGGGTATTGTGAACTGTGAGTTGGGTATTGTGAGCAGTGAGTTGGGTATTATGAGCAGTGAGCTGGGTATTGTGAGCAGTGAGTTTAGTAGTGTGAGCAGTGAGTTGGGTATTGTGAGCAGTGAGTAGGGTATTGTGAACAGTGAGTTGGGTATTGTGAACAGTGAGTTGGGTATTGTGAGCAGCGAGTTGGGTATTGTGAACAGTGCATTGGGTATTGTGAACAGTGAGTTGGGGATTGGAACAGTGAGTTGGGTATCGTGAACGGTGAGTTGGGTTTCGTGAACAGTGCGTTGGGTATTGTGAGCACTGAGTTGGGTATTGTGAACAGTGAGTTGGGTATTGTGAGCAGTGAGTTGGGTATTGTGAAAAGTGAGTTTCATAGTGTGAACAGTGAGTTGGGTATTGTGAACAGTGAGTTTGATATTGTGAACAGTGAGTTGGGTATTGTGAACAGCGAGTTGGGTATTGTGAGCAGTGAGTTTGGTATTGTGAGCAGTGAGTTGGTTCGTGTGAGCAGTGAGTTGGGTACTGTGAACAGTGTGTTGGGTATTGTGAGCAGCGAGTTGGGTATTGTGAACAGTGCATTGGGTATTCTGAACAGTGAGTTTAATATTGTGAACATTGAGTTTAGTCGTGTGAGCAGTGAGTTGGGTATTGTGAGCAGTGAGTTGGTGAGTGTGAGCAGTGAGTTGGGTATTGTGAACAGTGAGTTGGGTATTGTGAGCACCGACTTGGTATTGTGAACAGTGAGTTGGGTATTGTGAACAGTGAGTTTCATATTGTGAACAGTGAGTTTAGTAGTGTGAGCAGTGAGTTGGGTATTGTGAACAGTGAGTTGGTACTCTGAAGGTTGAGATGTGTATTGTGAACAGTGAGTTGGGTATTGTGAGCAGTGACGTGAGTGATGTGAACAATGAGTTGGGAATTGTGAGCAGTGACTTGGGTATTGTGAGCAGTGAGTTGAGTATTGTGACCAGTGACATGGATATTGTGAACAGTGAGTTGGGTATTCTGAACAGTGAGTTGGGTATTGTGAACAGTGAGTTGGGGATTGTGAGCAATGAGTTGGGTATTGTGAACAGTGAGGTGGGTGTTGTGAGCAGTGAGTCAGGTATTGTGAGCAGTGAGTTGAGTAGTGTGAGCAGTGTGTTGGGTATTGTGAACAGTGAGTTGGGTGTTGTGAACAATGAGTTGGGTATTGTGAGCAGTGACGTGGGTATTGTGAGCATTGAGTTGAGGATTGTGAGCAGTGAGTTCGGGATTGTGAACAGTGGTTGGTATTGTGAACAGTGAGTTGGGGAATGGAACAGTGAGTTGGGTATTGTGAACAGTGAGATGGGTGTTGTGAACAGTGAGTTGCGTATTATGTACTGTAAGTTGGGTATTGTGATCAGTGAGTTGGGGATTGTGAACAGTGAGTTGGGTATTGTAAGCAGTGAGGTGGGTATTGTGAGCAGTTACTTGGGTATTGTGAGCAGTGAATTGGGTATTGTGAACAGTGAGTTGGGTATTGTCAGCAGTGACGTGGGTATTGTGAGCATTGAGTTGAGGATTGTGAGCAGTGACTTCGGGATTGTGATCAGTGGTTGGTATTGTGAACAGTGAGTTGGGTATTGTGAGCAGTGAGTTGGGGTTGTGAACAGTGAGTTGGGTTTTGTGAATAGTGAGTTGGGTATTGTGAGCAGCGACTTGGGTATTGTGAACAGTGAGTTGGGTATTGTGACCAGTGAGTTGGGTATTATGAGCAGTGAGTTGGGTATTGTGAGCAGTGAGTTTAGTAGTGTGAGCAGTGAGTTGGGTATTGTGAGCAGTGAGTTGGGTATTGTGAGCAGTGAGTTGGGTATTGTGAACAGTGAGTTGGGTTTTGTGAACTGTGAGTTGGGGATTGTGAACCGTAAGTTGAGTTTTGTGAATACTGAGTTGGGGATTGTGAACAGTGAGTTGGGGATTGTGAGCAGCGAATTGGGTATTGTGAACAGTGAGTTGGGGATTGGAACAATGAGTTGGGTATCGTGAATGGTGAGTTGGGTTTCGTGAACAGTGCGTTGGGTATTGTGAGCAGTGAGTTGGGTATTGTGAACAGTGAGTTGGGTATTGTAAGCAGTGAGTTGGGTATTGTTAACAGTGAGTTTGGTATTGTGAACAGTGAGTTGGGTATTGTGAACAGTGTGTTGGGTATTGTGAGCAGCGAGTTGGGTATTGTGAACAGTGCATTGGGTATTGTGAACAGTGAGCTGGGGATTGGAACAGTGAGTTGGGTATCGTGAACGGTGAGTTGGGCTTCGTGAACAGCGCGTTGGGTATTGTGAGCAGTGAGTTGGGTATTGTGAACAGTGAGTTGGGTATTGTGAGCAGTGAGTTGGGTATTGTGAACAGTGAGTTTGATATTGTGAACAGTGAGTTGGGTATTGTGAACAGTGAGTTGGGTATTGTGAACAGTGTGTTGGGCATTGTGAGCAGCGAGTTGGGTATTGTGAACAGTGCATTGGGTATTGTGAACAGTGAGTTTAATATTGTGAACGTTGAGTTTAGTAGTGTGAACAGTGAGTTGGGTATTGTGAGCAGTGAGTAGAGTATTGTGACCAGTGACATGGATATAGTGAACAGTGAGTTGGGTATTGTGAACAGTCAGTTGGGTATTGTGAACAGTGAGGTGGGTGTTGTGAGCAGTGAGTTAGGTATTGTGAGCAGTGAGTTGAGTAGTGTGAGCAGTGAGTTGGGTATTGTGAACAGTGAGTTGGGTGTTGTGAACAATGAGTTGGGTATTGTGAGCAGTGACGTGGGTATTGTGAGCATTGAGTTGAGGATTGTGAGCAGTGAGTTCGGGATTGTGAACAGTGAGTTGGTGATTGTGAGCAATGAGTTGGGTATTGTGAGCAGTGAGTTGGGGTTGTGAACAGTGAGTTAGGTTTTGTGAACAGTGAGTTGGGTATTGTGAGCAGTGACTTGGGTATTGTGAGCAGTGAGTTGGGGATTGTGAACAGTGAGTTTGGTATTGTGAACAGTGAGTTGGGTATTGTGAATAGTGAGTTGGGGATTGTGAATAGTGAGTTGGGGATTGTGAACAGTGAGTTGGGGATTGTGAATAGCAAGTTGGGTAGTGTGAGCAGTGAGTTTCGGAGTGTGAGCAGTGAGTTGGGTATTGTGAACAGTGAGTTGGGTATTGTGAGCACCGACTTGGTATTGTGAACAGTGAGCTGGGTATTGTGAACAGTGAGTTTCATATTGTGAACAGTGAGTTTAGTAGTGTGAGCAGTGAGTTGGGTATTGTGAACAGTGAGTTGGGTACTGTGAAGGTTGAGATGTGTATTGTGAACAGTGAGTTGGGTATTGTGAGCAGTGACGTGAGTGATGTGAACAATGAGTTGGGAATTGTGAGCAGTGACTTGGGTATTGTGAGCAGTGAGTTGAGTATTGTGACCAGTGACATGGATATTGTGACCAGTGAGTTGGGTATTCTGAACAGTGAGTTGGGTATTGTGAACAGTGAGTTGGGGATTGTGAGCAATGAGTTGGGTATTGTGAACAGTGAGGTGGGTGTTGTGAGCAGTGAGTCAGGTATTGTGAGCAGTGAGTTGAGTAGTGTGAGCAGTGTGTTGGGTATTGTGAACAGTGAGTTGGGTGTTGTGAACAATGAGTTGGGTATTGTGAGCAGTGACGTGGGTATTGTGAGCATTGAGTTGAGGATTGTGAGCAGTGAGTTTGGTATTGTGAACAGTGGTTGGTATTGTCAACAGTGAGTTGGGGAATGGAACAGTGAGTTGGGTATTGTGAACAGTGAGATGGGTGTTGTGAACAGTGAGTTGCGTATTATGTACTGTAAGTTGGGTATTGTGAACAGTGAGTTGGGGATTGTGAACAGTGAGTTGGGTATTGTAAGCAGTGAGTTGGGTATTGTAAGCAGTGAGGTGGGTATTGTGAGCAGTTACTTGGGTATTGTGAGCAGTGAGTTGGGTATTGTGAACAGTGAGTTGGGTATTGTCAGCAGTGACGTGGGTATTGTGAGCATTGAGTTGAGGATTGTGAGCAGTGAGTTCGGGATTGTGAACAGTGGTTGGTATTGTGAACAGTGAGTTCGGTATTGTGAGCAGTGAGTTGGGGTTGTGAACAGTGAGTTGGGTTTTGTGAATAGTGAGTTGGGTATTGTGAGCAGCGACTTGGGTATTGTGAGCAGTGAGTTGGGGATTGTGAACAGTGAGATGGGTGTTGTGAACAGTGAGTTGCGTATTATGTACTGTAAGTTGGGTATTGTGAACAGTGAGTTGGGGATTGTGAACAGTGAGTTGGGTATTGTAAGCAGTGAGGTGGGTATTGTGAGCAGTTACTTGGGTATTGTGAGCAGTGAGTTGGGTATTGTGAACAGTGAGTTGGGTATTGTCAGCAGTGACGTGGGTATTGTGAGCATTGAGTTGAGGATTGTGAGCAGTGAGTTCGGGATTGTGAACAGTGGTTGGTATTGTGAACAGTGAGTTAGGTATTGTGAGCAGTGAGTTGGGGTTGTGAACAGTGAGTTGGGTTTTGTGAATAGTGAGTTGGGTATTGTGAGCAGCGACTTGGGTATTGTGAGCAGTGAGTTGGGGATTGTGAACAGTGGTTGGTATTGTGAACAGTGAGTTGGGTATTGTGAGCAGTGAGTTGGGGTTGTGAACAGTGAGTTGGGTTTTGTGAATAGTGAGTTGGGTATTGTGAGCAGCGACTTGGGTATTGTGAGCAGTGAGTTGGGGATTGTGAACAGTGAGTTGGGTATTGTGAACCGTGAGTTGGGTATTGTGACCAGTGAGTTGTGTATTATGAGCAGTGAGTTGGGTATTGTGAGCAGTGAGTTTAGTAGTGTGAGCAGTGAGTTGGGTATTGTGAGCAGTGAGTTGGGTATTGTGAGCAGTGAGTTGGGTATTGTGAACAGTGAGTTGGGTTTTGTGAACTGTGAGTTGGGGATTGTGAACCGTAAGTTGGGTTTTGTGAATACTGAGTTGGGGATTGTGAACAGTGAGTTGGGGATTGTGAGCAGCGAATTGGGTATTGTGAACAGTGAGTTGGGGATTGGAACAATGAGTTGGGTATCGTGAATGGTGAGTTGGGTTTCATGAACAGTGCATTGGGTATTGTGAGCAGTGAGTTGGGTATTGTGAACAGTGAGTTGGGTATTGTGAGCAGTGAGTTGGGTATTGTGAACAGTGAGTTTATTATTGTGAACAGTGAATTTAGTACTGTGAGCAGTGAGTTGGGTGTTGTGAACAGTGAGTTGTGTACTGTGAAGGGCGACATGGATATTGTGAACAGTGAGTTGGGTATTGTGAGCAGTGACGTGAGTGATGTGAACAATGAGTTGGGTATTGTGAGCAGTGAGTCGGGTATTGTGAGCAGTGAGTTGAGTATTGTGAGCAGTGACATGGATATTGTGAACAGTGAGTTGGGTATTCTGAACAGTGAGTTGGGTATTCAGAACAGTGCGTTGGGTATTGTGAACAGTGAGTTGGGTATTGTGAACAGTGAGTTGGGTATTGTGAGCAGTGAGTTGGGGATTGTGAGCAGCGAATTGGGTATTGTGAACAGTGAGTTGGGGATTGGAACAGTGAGTTGGGTATCGTGAATGGTGAGTCGGGTTTCGTGAACAGTGCGTTGGGTATTGTGAGCAGCGAGTTGGGTATTGTGAACAGTGAGTTGGGTATTGTGAGCAGTGAGTTGGGTATTGTTAACAGTGAGTTTGCTATTGTGAACAGTGAGTTGGGTATTGTGAACAGTGTGTTGGGTATTGTGAGCAGCGAGTTGGGTATTGTGAACAGTGCATTGGGTATTGTGAACAGTGAGCTGGGGATTGGAACAGTGAGTTGGGTATCGTGAACGGTGAGTTGGGCTTCGTGAACAGTGCGTTGGGTAATGTGAGCAGTGAGTTGGGTATTGTGAACAGTGAGTTGGGTATTGTGAGCAGTGAGTTGGGTATTGTGAACAGTGAGTTTGATATTGTGAACAGTGAGTTGGGTATTGTGAACAGTGAGTTGGGTATTGTGAACAGTGAGTTGGGTATTGTGAACAGTGAGTTGGGTATTGTGAACAGTGTGTTGGGTATTGTGAGCAGCGAGTTGGGTATTGTGAACAGTGCATTGGGTATTGTGAACAGTGAGTTTAATATTGTGAACGTTGAGTTTAGTAGTGTGAACAGTGAGTTGGGTATTGTGAGCAGTGAGTAGAGTATTGTGACGAGTGACATGGATATTGTGAACAGTGAGTTGGGTATTGTGAACAGTCAGTTGGGTATTGTGAACAGTGAGTTGGGGATTGTGAGCAATGAGTTGGGTATTGTGAACAGTGAGGTGGGTGTTGTGAGCAGTGAGTTAGGTATTGTGAGCAGTGAGTTGAGTAGTGTGAGCAGTGAGTTGGGTATTGTGAACAGTGAGTTGGGTATTGTGAGCAGTGACGTGGGTATTGTGAGCATTGAGTTGAGGATTGTGAGCAGTGAGTTCGGGATTGTGAACAGTGAGTTGGGGATGGTGAGCAATGAGTTGGGTATTGTGAGCAGTGAGTTGGGGTTGTGAACAGTGAGTTAGGTTTTGTGAACAGTGAGTTGGGGATTGTGAGCAGTGACTTGGGGATTGTGAGCAGTGAGTTGGGGATTGTGAACAGTGAGTTTGGTATTGTGAACAGTGAGTTGGGTATTGTGAATAGTGAGTTGGGGATTGTGAACAGTGAGTTGGGGATTGTGAACAGTGAGTTGGGGATTGTGAATAGCAAGTTGGGTAGTGTGAGCAGTGAGTTGGGTATTGTGAACAGTGAGTTGGGTATTGTGAGCACCGACTTGGTATTGTGAACAGTGAGCTGGGTATTGTGAACAGTGAGTTTCATATTGTGAACAGTGAGTTTAGTAGTGTGAGCAGTGAGTTGGGTATTGTGAACAGTGAGTTGGGTACTGTGAAGGTTGAGATGTGTATTGTGAACAGTGAGTTGGGTATTGTGAGCAGTGACGTGAGTGATGTGAACAATGAGTTTGGAATTGTGAGCAGTGACTTGGGTATTGTGAGCAGTGAGTTGAGTATTGTGACCAGTGACATGGATATTGTGACCAGTGAGTTGGGTATTCTGAACAGTGAGTTGGGTATTGTGAACAGTGAGTTGGGGATTGTGAGCAATGAGTTGGGTATTGTGAACAGTGAGGTGGGTGTTGTGAGCAGTGTGTCAGGTATTGTGAGCAGTGAGTTGAGTAGTGTGAGCAGTGTGTTGGTTATTGTGAACAGTGAGTTGGGTGTTGTGAACAATGAGTTGGGTATTGTGAGCAGTGACGTGGGTATTGTGAGCATTGAGTTGAGGATTGTGAGCAGTGAGTTTGGGATTGTGAACAGTGGTTGGTATTGTGAACAGTGAGTTGGGGAATGGAACAGTGAGTTGGGTATTGTGAACAGTGAGATGGGTGTTGTGAACAGTGAGTTGCGTATTATGTACTGTAAGTTGGGTATTGTGAACAGTGAGTTCGGGATTGTGAACAGTGAGTTGGGTATTGTAAGCAGTGAGGTGGGTATTGTGAGCAGTTACTTGGGTATTGTGAGCAGTGAGTTGGGTATTGTGAACAGTGAGTTGGGTATTGTCAGCAGTGACGTGGGTATTGTGAGCATTGAGTTGAGGATTGTGAGCAGTGAGTTCGGGATTGTGAACAGTGGTTGGTATTGTGAACAGTGAGTTAGGTATTGTGAGCAGTGAGTTGGGGTTATGAACAGTGAGTTGGGTTTTGTGAATAGTGAGTTGGGTATTGTGAGCAGCGACTTGGGTATTGTGAGCAGTGAGTTGGGGATTGTGAACAGTGGTTGGTATTGTGAACAGTGAGTTGGGTATTGTGAGCAGTGAGTTGGGGTTGTGAACAGTGAGTTGGGTTTTGTGAATAGTGAGTTGGGTATTGTGAGCAGCGACTTGGGTATTGTGAGCAGTGAGTTGGGTATTGTGAACAGTGAGTTGGGGATTGGAACAGTGAGTTGGGTATCGTGAATGGTGAGTTGGGTTTCGTGAACAGTGCGTTGGGTATTGTGAGCAGTGAGTTGGGTATTGTGAACAGTGAGTTGGGTATTGTAAGCAGTGAGTTGGGTATTGTTAACAGTGAGTTTGGTATTGTGAACAGTGAGTTGGGTATTGTGAACAGTGTGTTGGGTATTGTGAGCAGCGAGTTGGGTATTGTGAACAGTGCATTGGGTATTGTGAACAGTGAGCTGGGGATTGGAACAGTGAGTTGGGTATCGTGAACGGTGAGTTGGGCTTCGTGAACAGCGCGTTGGGTATTGTGAGCAGTGAGTTGGGTATTGTGAACAGTGAGTTGGGTATTGTGAGCAGTGAGTTGGGTATTGTGAACAGTGAGTTTGATATTGTGAACAGTGAGTTGGGTATTGTGAACAGTGAGTTGGGTATTGTGAACAGTGTGTTGGGTATTGTGAGCAGCGAGTTGGGTATTGTGAACAGTGCATTGGGTATTGTGAACAGTGAGTTTAATATTGTGAACGTTGAGTTTAGTAGTGTGAACAGTGAGTTGGGTATTGTGAGCAGTGAGTAGAGTATTGTGACCAGTGACATGGATATAGTGAACAGTGAGTTGGGTATTGTGAACAGTCAGTTGGGTATTGTGAACAGTGAGGTGGGTGTTGTGAGCAGTGAGTTAGGTATTGTGAGCAGTGAGTTGAGTAGTGTGAGCAGTGAGTTGGGTATTGTGAACAGTGAGTTGGGTGTTGTGAACAATGAGTTGGGTATTGTGAGCAGTGACGTGGGTATTGTGAGCATTGAGTTGAGGATTGTGAGCAGTGAGTTCGGGATTGTGAACAGTGAGTTGGTGATTGTGAGCAATGAGTTGGGTATTGTGAGCAGTGAGTTGGGGTTGTGAACAGTGAGTTAGGTTTTGTGAACAGTGAGTTGGGTATTGTGAGCAGTGACTTGGGTATTGTGAGCAGTGAGTTGGGGATTGTGAACAGTGAGTTTGGTATTGTGAACAGTGAGTTGGGTATTGTGAATAGTGAGTTGGGGATTGTGAATAGTGAGTTGGGGATTGTGAACAGTGAGTTGGGGATTGTGAATAGCAAGTTGGGTAGTGTGAGCAGTGAGTTTCGGAGTGTGAGCAGTGAGTTGGGTATTGTGAACAGTGAGTTGGGTATTGTGAGCACCGACTTGGTATTGTGAACAGTGAGCTGGGTATTGTGAACAGTGAGTTTCATATTGTGAACAGTGAGTTTAGTAGTGTGAGCAGTGAGTTGGGTATTGTGAACAGTGAGTTGGGTATTGTGAGCAGTGACGTGAGTGATGTGAACAATGAGTTGGGAATTGTGAGCAGTGACTTGGGTATTGTGAGCAGTGAGTTGAGTATTGTGACCAGTGACATGGATATTGTGACCAGTGAGTTGGGTATTCTGAACAGTGAGTTGGGTATTGTGAACAGTGAGTTGGGGATTGTGAGCAATGAGTTGGGTATTGTGAGCAGTGAGTTGGGATTGTGAACAGTGAGTTGGGTTTTGTGAATAGTGAGTTGGGTATTGTGAGCAGCGACTTGGGTATTGTGAGCAGTGAGTTGGGGATTGTGAACAGTGAGTTGGGTATTGTGAACTGTGAGTTGGGTATTGTGAGCAGTGAGTTGGGTATTATGAGCAGTGAGCTGGGTATTGTGAGCAGTGAGTTTAGTAGTGTGAGCAGTGAGTTGGGTATTGTGAGCAGTGAGTAGGGTATTGTGAACAGTGAGTTGGGTATTGTGAACAGTGAGTTGGGTATTGTGAGCAGCGAGTTGGGTATTGTGAACAGTGCATTGGGTATTGTGAACAGTGAGTTGGGGATTGGAACAGTGAGTTGGGTATCGTGAACGGTGAGTTGGGTTTCGTGAACAGTGCGTTGGGTATTGTGAGCACTGAGTTGGGTATTGTGAACAGTGAGTTGGGTATTGTGAGCAGTGAGTTGGGTATTGTGAAAAGTGAGTTTCATAGTGTGAACAGTGAGTTGGGTATTGTGAACAGTGAGTTTGATATTGTGAACAGTGAGTTGGGTATTGTGAACAGCGAGTTGGGTATTGTGAGCAGTGAGTTTGGTATTGTGAGCAGTGAGTTGGTTCGTGTGAGCAGTGAGTTGGGTACTGTGAACAGTGTGTTGGGTATTGTGAGCAGCGAGTTGGGTATTGTGAACAGTGCATTGGGTATTCTGAACAGTGAGTTTAATATTGTGAACATTGAGTTTAGTCGTGTGAGCAGTGAGTTGGGTATTGTGAGCAGTGAGTTGGTGAGTGTGAGCAGTGAGTTGGGTATTGTGAACAGTGAGTTGGGTATTGTGAGCACCGACTTGGTATTGTGAACAGTGAGTTGGGTATTATGAACAGTGAGTTTCATATTGTGAACAGTGAGTTTAGTAGTGTGAGCAGTGAGTTGGGTATTGTGAACAGTGAGTTGGTACTCTGAAGGTTGAGATGTGTATTGTGAACAGTGAGTTGGGTATTGTGAGCAGTGACGTGAGTGATGTGAACAATGAGTTGGGAATTGTGAGCAGTGACTTGGGTATTGTGAGCAGTGAGTTGAGTATTGTGACCAGTGACATGGATATTGTGAACAGTGAGTTGGGTATTCTGAACAGTGAGTTGGGTATTGTGAACAGTGAGTTGGGGATTGTGAGCAATGAGTTGGGTATTGTGAACAGTGAGGTGGGTGTTGTGAGCAGTGAGTCAGGTATTGTGAGCAGTGAGTTGAGTAGTGTGAGCAGTGTGTTGGGTATTGTGAACAGTGAGTTGGGTGTTGTGAACAATGAGTTGGGTATTGTGAGCAGTGACGTGGGTATTGTGAGCATTGAGTTGAGGATTGTGAGCAGTGAGTTCGGGATTGTGAACAGTGGTTGGTATTGTGAACAGTGAGTTGGGGAATGGAACAGTGAGTTGGGTATTGTGAACAGTGAGATGGGTGTTGTGAACAGTGAGTTGCGTATTATGTACTGTAAGTTGGGTATTGTGATCAGTGAGTTGGGGATTGTGAACAGTGAGTTGGGTATTGTAAGCAGTGAGGTGGGTATTGTGAGCAGTTACTTGGGTATTGTGAGCAGTGAATTGGGTATTGTGAACAGTGAGTTGGGTATTGTCAGCAGTGACGTGGGTATTGTGAGCATTGAGTTGAGGATTGTGAGCAGTGACTTCGGGATTGTGATCAGTGGTTGGTATTGTGAACAGTGAGTTGGGTATTGTGAGCAGTGAGTTGGGGTTGTGAACAGTGAGTTGGGTTTTGTGAATAGTGAGTTGGGTATTGTGAGCAGCGACTTGGGTATTGTGAACAGTGAGTTGGGTATTGTGACCAGTGAGTTGGGTATTATGAGCAGTGAGTTGGGTATTGTGAGCAGTGAGTTTAGTAGTGTGAGCAGTGAGTTGGGTATTGTGAGCAGTGAGTTGGGTATTGTGAGCAGTGAGTTGGGTATTGTGAACAGTGAGTTGGGTTTTGTGAACTGTGAGTTGGGGATTGTGAACCGTAAGTTGAGTTTTGTGAATACTGAGTTGGGGATTGTGAACAGTGAGTTGGGGATTGTGAGCAGCGAATTGGGTATTGTGAACAGTGAGTTGGGGATTGGAACAATGAGTTGGGTATCGTGAATGGTGAGTTGGGTTTCGTGAACAGTGCGTTGGGTATTGTGAGCAGTGAGTTGGGTATTGATAACAGTGAGTTTGGTATTGTGAACAGTGAGTTGGGTATTGTGAACAGTGTGTTGGGTATTGTGAGCAGCGAGTTGGGTATTGTGAACAGTGCATTGGGTATTGTGAACAGTGAGCTGGGGATTGGAACAGTGAGTTGGGTATCGTGAACGGTGAGTTGGGCTTCGTGAACAGCGCGTTGGGTATTGTGAGCAGTGAGTTGGGTATTGTGAACAGTGAGTTGGGTATTGTGAGCAGTGAGTTGGGTATTGTGAACAGTGAGTTTGATATTGTGAACAGTGAGTTGGGTATTGTGAACAGTGAGTTGGGTATTGTGAACAGTGTGTTGGGCATTGTGAGCAGCGAGTTGGGTATTGTGAACAGTGCATTGGGTATTGTGAACAGTGAGTTTAATATTGTGAACGTTGAGTTTAGTAGTGTGAACAGTGAGTTGGGTATTGTGAGCAGTGAGTAGAGTATTGTGACCAGTGACATGGATATAGTGAACAGTGAGTTGGGTATTGTGAACAGTCAGTTGGGTATTGTGAACAGTGAGGTGGGTGTTGTGAGCAGTGAGTTAGGTATTGTGAGCAGTGAGTTGAGTAGTGTGAGCAGTGAGTTGGGTATTGTGAACAGTGAGTTGGGTGTTGTGAACAATGAGTTGGGTATTGTGAGCAGTGACGTGGGTATTGTGAGCATTGAGTTGAGGATTGTGAGCAGTGAGTTCGGGATTGTGAACAGTGAGTTGGTGATTGTGAGCAATGAGTTGGGTATTGTGAGCAGTGAGTTGGGGTTGTGAACAGTGAGTTAGGTTTTGTGAACAGTGAGTTGGGTATTGTGAGCAGTGACTTGGGTATTGTGAGCAGTGAGTTGGGGATTGTGAACAGTGAGTTTGGTATTGTGAACAGTGAGTTGGGTATTGTGAATAGTGAGTTGGGGATTGTGAATAGTGAGTTGGGGATTGTGAACAGTGAGTTGGGGATTGTGAATAGCAAGTTGGGTAGTGTGAGCAGTGAGTTTCGGAGTGTGAGCAGTGAGTTGGGTATTGTGAACAGTGAGATGGGTATTGTGAGCACCGACTTGGTATTGTGAACAGTGAGCTGGGTATTGTGAACAGTGAGTTTCATATTGTGAACAGTGAGTTTAGTAGTGTGAGCAGTGAGTTGGGTATTGTGAACAGTGAGTTGGGTACTGTGAAGGTTGAGATGTGTATTGTGAACAGTGAGTTGGGTATTGTGAGCAGTGACGTGAGTGATGTGAACAATGAGTTGGGAATTGTGAGCAGTGACTTGGGTATTGTGAGCAGTGAGTTGAGTATTGTGACCAGTGACATGGATATTGTGACCAGTGAGTTGGGTATTCTGAACAGTGAGTTGGGTATTGTGAACAGTGAGTTGGGGATTGTGAGCAATGAGTTGGGTATTGTGAACAGTGAGGTGGGTGTTGTGAGCAGTGAGTCAGGTATTGTGAGCAGTGAGTTGAGTAGTGTGAGCAGTGTGTTGGGTATTGTGAACAGTGAGTTGGGTGTTGTGAACAATGAGTTGGGTATTGTGAGCAGTGACGTGGGTATTGTGAGCATTGAGTTGAGGATTGTGAGCAGTGAGTTTGGGATTGTGAACAGTGGTTGGTATTGTCAACAGTGAGTTGGGGAATGGAACAGTGAGTTGGGTATTGTGAACAGTGAGATGGGTGTTGTGAACAGTGAGTTGCGTATTATGTACTGTAAGTTGGGTATTGTGAACAGTGAGTTGGGGATTGTGAACAGTGAGTTGGGTATTGTAAGCAGTGAGTTGGGTATTGTAAGCAGTGAGGTGGGTATTGTGAGCAGTTACTTGGGTATTGTGAGCAGTGAGTTGGGTATTGTGAACAGTGAGTTGGGTATTGTCAGCAGTGACGTGGGTATTGTGAGCATTGAGTTGAGGATTGTGAGCAGTGAGTTCGGGATTGTGAACAGTGGTTGGTATTGTGAACAGTGAGTTCGGTATTGTGAGCAGTGAGTTGGGGTTGTGAACAGTGAGTTGGGTTTTGTGAATAGTGAGTTGGGTATTGTGAGCAGCGACTTGGGTATTGTGAGCAGTGAGTTGGGGATTGTGAACAGTGAGATGGGTGTTGTGAACAGTGAGTTGCGTATTATGTACTGTAAGTTGGGTATTGTGAACAGTGAGTTGGGGATTGTGAACAGTGAGTTGGGTATTGTAAGCAGTGAGGTGGGTATTGTGAGCAGTTACTTGGGTATTGTGAGCAGTGAGTTGGGTATTGTGAACAGTGAGTTGGGTATTGTCAGCAGTGACGTGGGTATTGTGAGCATTGAGTTGAGGATTGTGAGCAGTGAGTTCGGGATTGTGAACAGTGGTTGGTATTGTGAACAGTGAGTTAGGTATTGTGAGCAGTGAGTTGGGGTTGTGAACAGTGAGTTGGGTTTTGTGAATAGTGAGTTGGGTATTGTGAGCAGCGACTTGGGTATTGTGAGCAGTGAGTTGGGGATTGTGAACAGTGGTTGGTATTGTGAACAGTGAGTTGGGTATTGTGAGCAGTGAGTTGGGGTTGTGAACAGTGAGTTGGGTTTTGTGAATAGTGAGTTGGGTATTGTGAGCAGCGACTTGGGTATTGTGAGCAGTGAGTTGGGGATTGTGAACAGTGAGTTGGGTATTGTGAACAGTGAGTTGGGTATTGTGACCAGTGAGTTGTGTATTATGAGCAGTGAGTTGGGTATTGTGAGCAGTGAGTTTAGTAGTGTGAGCAGTGAGTTGGGTATTGTGAGCAGTGAGTTGGGTATTGTGAGCAGTGAGTTGGGTATTGTGAACAGTGAGTTGGGTTTTGTGAACTGTGAGTTGGGGATTGTGAACCGTAAGTTGGGTTTTGTGAATACTGAGTTGGGGATTGTGAACAGTGAGTTGGGGATTGTGAGCAGCGAATTGGGTATTGTGAACAGTGAGTTGGGGATTGGAACAATGAGTTGGGTATCGTGAATGGTGAGTTGGGTTTCATGAACAGTGCATTGGGTATTGTGAGCAGTGAGTTGGGTATTGTGAACAGTGAGTTGGGTATTGTGAGCAGTGAGTTGGGTATTGTGAACAGTGAGTTTATTATTGTGAACAGTGAATTTAGTACTGTGAGCAGTGAGTTGGGTGTTGTGAACAGTGAGTTGTGTACTGTGAAGGGCGACATGGATATTGTGAACAGTGAGTTGGGTATTGTGAGCAGTGACGTGAGTGATGTGAACAATGAGTTGGGTATTGTGAGCAGTGAGTCGGGTATTGTGCGCAGTGAGTTGAGTATTGTGAGCAGTGACATGGATATTGTGAACAGTGAGTTGGGTATTCTGAACAGTGAGTTGGGTATTCAGAACAGTGCGTTGGGTATTGTGAACAGTGAGTTGGGTATTGTGAACAGTGAGTTGGGTATTGTGAGCAGTGAGTTGGGGATTGTGAGCAGCGAATTGGGTATTGTGAACAGTGAGTTGGGGATTGGAACAGTGAGTTGGGTATCGTGAATGGTGAGTTGGGTTTCGTGAACAGTGCGTTGGGTATTGTGAGCAGTGAGTTGGGTATTGTGAACAGTGAGTTGGGTATTGTGAGCAGTGAGTTGGGTATTGTTAACAGTGAGTTTGGTATTGTGAACAGTGAGTTGGGTATTGTGAACAGTGTGTTGGGTATTGTGAGCAGCGAGTTGGGTATTGTGAACAGTGCATTGGGTATTGTGAACAGTGAGCTGGGGATTGGAACAGTGAGTTGGGTATCGTGAACGGTGAGTTGGGCTTCGTGAACAGTGCGTTGGGTAATGTGAGCAGTGTGTTGGGTATTGTGAGCAGCGAGTTGGGTATTGTGAACAGTGCATTGGGTATTGTGAACAGTGAGTTTAATATTGTGAACGTTGAGTTTAGTAGTGTGAACAGTGAGTTGGGTATTGTGAGCAGTGAGTAGAGTATTGTGACGAGTGACATGGATATTGTGAACAGTGAGTTGGGTATTGTGAACAGTCAGTTGGGTATTGTGAACAGTGAGTTGGGGATTGTGAGCAATGAGTTGGGTATTGTGAACAGTGAGGTGGGTGTTGTGAGCAGTGAGTTAGGTATTGTGAGCAGTGAGTTGAGTAGTGTGAGCAGTGAGTTGGGTATTGTGAACAGTGAGTTGGGTGTTGTGAACAATGAGTTGGGTATTGTGAGCAGTGACGTGGGTATTGTGAGCATTGAGTTGAGGATTGTGAGCAGTGAGTTCGGGATTGTGAACAGTGAGTTGGGGATTGTGAGCAATGAGTTGGGTATTGTGAGCAGTGAGTTGGGGTTGTGAACAGTGAGTTAGGTTTTGTGAACAGTGAGTTGGGGATTGTGAGCAGTGACTTGGGGATTGTGAGCAGTGAGTTGGGGATTGTGAACAGTGAGTTTGGTATTGTGAACAGTGAGTTGGGTATTGTGAATAGTGAGTTGGGGATTGTGAACAGTGAGTTGGGGATTGTGAACAGTGAGTTGGGGATTGTGAATAGCAAGTTGGGTAGTGTGAGCAGTGAGTTGGGTATTGTGAACAGTGAGTTGGGTATTGTGAGCACCGACTTGGTATTGTGAACAGTGAGCTGGGTATTGTGAACAGTGAGTTTCATATTGTGAACAGTGAGTTTAGTAGTGTGAGCAGTGAGTTGGGTATTGTGAACAGTGAGTTGGGTACTGTGAAGGTTGAGATGTGTATTGTGAACAGTGAGTTGGGTATTGTGAGCAGTGATGTGAGTGATGTGAACAATGAGTTTGGAATTGTGAGCAGTGACTTGGGTATTGTGAGCAGTGAGTTGAGTATTGTGACCAGTGACATGGATATTGTGACCAGTGAGTTGGGTATTCTGAACAGTGAGTTGGGTATTGTGAACAGTGAGTTGGGGATTGTGAGCAATGAGTTGGGTATTGTGAACAGTGAGGTGGGTGTTGTGAGCAGTGTGTCAGGTATTGTGAGCAGTGAGTTGAGTAGTGTGAGCAGTGTGTTGGGTATTGTGAACAGTGAGTTGGGTGTTGTGAACAATGAGTTGGGTATTGTGAGCAGTGACGTGGGTATTGTGAGCATTGAGTTGAGGATTGTGAGCAGTGAGTTTGGGATTGTGAACAGTGGTTGGTATTGTGAACAGTGAGTTGGGGAATGGAACAGTGAGTTGGGTATTGTGAACAGTGAGATGGGTGTTGTGAACAGTGAGTTGCGTATTATGTACTGTAAGTTGGGTATTGTGAACAGTGAGTTCGGGATTGTGAACAGTGAGTTGGGTATTGTAAGCAGTGAGGTGGGTATTGTGAGCAGTTACTTGGGTATTGTGAGCAGTGAGTTGGGTATTGTGAACAGTGAGTTGGGTATTGTCAGCAGTGACGTGGGTATTGTGAGCATTGAGTTGAGGATTGTGAGCAGTGAGTTCGGGATTGTGAACAGTGGTTGGTATTGTGAACAGTGAGTTAGGTATTGTGAGCAGTGAGTTGGGGTTATGAACAGTGAGTTGGGTTTTGTGAATAGTGAGTTGGGTATTGTGAGCAGCGACTTGGGTATTGTGAGCAGTGAGTTGGGGATTGTGAACAGTGGTTGGTATTGTGAACAGTGAGTTGGGTATTGTGAGCAGTGAGTTGGGGTTGTGAACAGTGAGTTGGGTTTTGTGAATAGTGAGTTGGGTATTGTGAGCAGCGACTTGGGTATTGTGAGCAGTGAGTTGGGTATTGTGACCAGTGAGTTGTGTATTATGAGCAGTGAGTTGGGTATTGTGAACAGTGAGTTGGGTTTTGTGAACTGTGAGTTGGGGATTGTGAACCGTAAGTTGGGTTTTGTGAATACTGAGTTGGGGATTGTGAACAGTGAGTTGGAGATTGTGAGCAGCGAATTGGGTATTGTGAACAGTGAGTTGGGGATTGGAACAATGAGTTGGGTATCGTGAATGGTGAGTTGGGTTTCATGAACAGTGCATTGGGTATTGTGAGCAGTGAGTTGGGTATTGTGAACAGTGAGTTGGGTATTGTGAGCAGTGAGTTGGGTATTGTGAACAGTGAGTTTATTATTGTGAACAGTGAATTTAGTACTGTGAGCAGTGAGTTGGGTGTTGTGAACAGTGAGTTGTGTACTGTGAAGGGCGACATGGATATTGTGAACAGTGAGTTGGGTATTGTGAACAGTGACGTGAGTGATGTGAACAATGAGTTGGGTATTGTGAGCAGTGAGTCGGGTATTGTGAGCAGTGAGTTGAGTATTGTGAGCAGTGACATGGATATTGTGAACAGTGAGTTGGGTATTCTGAACAGTGAGTTGGGTATTCAGAACAGTGCGTTGGGTATTGTGAACAGTGAGTTGGGTATTGTGAACAGTGAGTTGGGTATTGTGAGCAGTGAGTTGGGGATTGTGAGCAGCGAATTGGGTATTGTGAACAGTGAGTTTGGTATTGTGAACAGTGAGTTGGGTATCGTGAATGGTGAGTTGGGTTTCGTGAACAGTGCGTTGGGTATTGTGAGCAGTGAGTTGGTTATTGTGAACAGTGAGTTGGGTATTGTGAGCAGTGAGTTGGGTATTGTTAACAGTGAGTTTGGTATTGTGAACAGTGAGTTGGGTATTGTGAACAGTGTGTTGGGTATTGTGAGCAGCGAGTTGGGTATTGTGAACAGTGCATTGGGTATTGTGAACAGTGAGCTGGGGATTGGAACAGTGAGTTGGGTATCGTGAACGGTGAGTTGGGCTTCGTGAACAGTGCGTTGGGTATTGTGAGCAGTGAGTTGGGTATTGTGAACAGTGAGTTGGGTATTGTGAGCAGTGAGTTGGGTATTGTGAACAGTGAGTTTGATATTGTGAACAGTGAGTTGGGTATTGTGAACAGTGAGTTGGGTATTGTGAACAGTGTGTTGGGTATTGTGAGCAGCGAGTTGGGTATTGTGAACAGTGCATTGGGTATTGTGAACAGTGAGTTTAATATTGTGAACGTTGAGTTTAGTAGTGTGAACAGTGAGTTGGGTATTGTGAGCAGTGAGTAGAGTATTGTGACGAGTGACATGGATATTGTGAACAGTGAGTTGGGTATTGTGAACAGTCAGTTGGGTATTGTGAACAGTGAGTTGGGTATTGTGAGCAGTGAGTTTGATATTGTGAACAGGGAGTTGGGTATTGTGAACAGCGAGTTGGGTATTGTGAGCAGTGAGTTGCGTATTGTGAGCAGCGAGTTGGTTAGTCTGAGCAGTGAGTTGGGTATTGTGAACAGTGTGTTGGGTATTGTGAGCAGTGAGTTGGGTATTGTGAACAGTGAGTTTAATATTGTGAACAGTGAGTTTAGTAGTGTGAGCAGTGAGTTGGGTATTGTGAGCAGTGAGTTTGTTCGTGTGAGCAGTGAGTTGGGTATTGTGAACAGTGAGTTGGGTATTGTGAGCAGCGAGTTGGGTATTGTGAACAGTCCATTGGGTATTGTGAACAGTGAGTTTAATATTGTGAACAGTGAGTTTAGTAGTGTGAGCAGTGAGTTGGGTGTTGTGAACAGTCAGTTGGGTACTGTGAAGGGTGAGTTGGGTATTGTGAACAGTGAGTTGGGTATTGTGAGCTGTGATGTGAGTGATGTGAACAATGAGTTGGGTATTGTGAGCAGTGAGTTGGGTATTGTGAGCAGTGAGTTGGGTATTGTGAACAATGAGCTTGATATTGTGAACAGTGAGTTGGGTATTGTGAGCAGTGAGTGGGGTATTGTGAACAGTGAGTTGGGTATTGTGAACAGCGAGTTGGGTATTGTGAGCAGTGAATTGGTCCGTGTGAGCAGTGAGTTGGGCGTTGTGAACAGTGAGTTGGGTATTGTGAACAGTGAGTTCAGTATTGTGAGCAGCGAGTTGGGTATTGTGAACAGTGCATTTGGGATTGTGAACAGTGAGTTTAATATTGTGAACAGTGAGTTTAGTACTGTGAGCAGTGAGTTGGGTGTTGTGAACAGTGAGTTGTGTACTGTGAAGGGTGACATGGATATTGTGAACAGTGAGTTGGGTATTGTGAGCAGTGACGTGAGTGATGTGAACAATGAGTTGGGTATTGTGAGCAGTGAGTCGGGTATTGTGAGCAGTGAGTTGAGTATTGTGAGTAGTGACATGGATATTGTGAACAGTGAGTTGGGTATTCTGAACAGTAAGTTGGATATTCTGAACAGTGAGTTGGGGATTGTGAGCAATGAGTTGGGTATTGTGAACAGTGAGGTGGGTGTTGTGAGCAGTGAGTTAGGTATTGTGAGCAATGAATTGGTTATTGTGAGCAGTGAGTTGGGGTTGTGAACAGTGAGTTAGGTTTTGTGAATAGTGAGTTGGGTATTGTGAGCAGTGAGTTGGGTATTGTGAGCAGTGAGTTGGGGATTGTGAACAGTGAGTTTGGTATTGTGAACAGTGAGTTGGGTTTTGTGAATAGTGAGTTGGGGATTGTGATCAGTGAGTTGGGAATTGTGAATAGTGAGTTGGGGATTGTGAACAGTGAGTTGGGGATTGTGAACAGTGAGTTGGGTATTGTGAATAGTGAGTTGGGGATTGTGAACAGTGAGTTGGGGATTGTGAACAGTGAGTTGTGTACTGTGAAGGGTGACATGGATATTGTGAACAGTGAGTTGGGGATTGGAACAGTGAGTTGTGTATCGTTAAAAGTGAATTGGTATCGTGAGCAGTGAGTTGGGTAATGTGAACAGTCAGTTGGATACTGTGAAGGGTGAGTTGGGTGTAGTGAACAGTGAGTTGGGTATTGTGAGCAGTGACGTGAGTGTTGTGAACAATGAGTTGGGTATTCTGAACAGTGAGTTGGGTATTGTGAACAATGAGTTGGGTATTGTGAACAGTGAGTTGGGGTTGTGAACAGTGAGTTGGGTTTTGTGAAGAGTGAGTTGGGGATTGTGAACAGTGAGTTGGGAATTGTGAAAAGTGAGTTGGGGATTGTGAACAGTGATTTGGGGATTGTGAACAGTGAGTTTGGTATTGTGAACAGTGAGTTGGGTATTGTGAGCAGTGAGTTTAGGAGTGTGAGCAGTGAGTTGATAGTCTGAGCAGTGAATTGGGTATTGCGAACAGTGAGTTGGGGATTGTGAGCAGTGAGTTGGCGATAGTGAGCAGTGAGTTGGGAATTGTGAAAAGTGTGTTGGGGATTGTGAACAGTGAGTTGGGAATTGTGAGCAGTGAGTTGGGTATTGTGAGCAGTGAGTTTAGGAGTGTGAGCAGTCAGTTGGTAGTCTGAGCAGTGAATTGGGTATTGCCAACAGTGAGTTGGGTATTGTGAACAGTGAGTTGCGTATTATGTACTGTAAGTTGGGTATTGTGAGCAGTGAGTTGGGTATTGTGAGCAGTGAATTGGATATTGTGAGCAGTGAGTTTGGTATTGTGAACAGTGAGTTGGGAATTGTGAGCAGTGAGTTGGGTATTTGAGCAGTGAGTTGGGTATTGTGAGCAGTGACTATGGGTATTGTGAACAGTGAGTTCGGTTTTGTGAACTGTGAGTTGGGGATTGTGAACCGTGAGGTGGGTTTTGTGAATACTGAGTTGGGGATTGTGAACAGTGAGTTGGGGATTGCGACAGTGAGTTGGGTATCGTGAACAGTGAGTTGGGTATCGTGAACAGTGAGTTGGGTATTGTGAACAGTGAGTTGGGTACTGTGAACAGTGAGTTGGGTATTGTGAGCAGTGAGTTGGGTATTGTGAGCAGTGAGTTCGATATTGTGAACAGTGCATTGGGTATTGTGAACAGTGAGTTTAATTTTGTGAACAGTGAGTTTAGTCGTGTGAGCAGTGTGTTGGGTATTGTGAGCAGTGAGTTGGTTAGTGTGAGCAGTGAGTTGGGTATTGTGAACAGTGAGTTGGGTATTGTGAGCAGCGAGTTGGGTATTGTGAACAGTGCATTGGATATTGCGAACAGTGAGTTTAATATTGTGATCAGTGAGTTTAGTAGTGTGAGCAGTGAGTTGGGTATTGTGAACAGTCAGTTGGATACTGTGAAGGGTGAGTTGGGTGTAGTGAACAGTGAGTTGGGTATTGTGAGCAGTGACGTGAGTGATGTGAACAATGAGTTGGGTATTGTGAGCAGTGAGTTGGGTATTGTGAGCAGTGAGTTGGGTATTGTGAACAGTGCATTGGGTATTGTGAACAGTGAGTTTAATATTGTGATCAGTGAGTTTAGTAGTGTGAGCAGTGAGTTGGGTGTTGTGAACAGTCAGTTGGGTACTGTGAAGGGTGAGTTGGGTATTGTGAACAGTGAGTTGGGTATTGTGAGCTGTGACGTGAGTGATGTGAACAATGAGTTGGGTATTGTGAGCAGTGAGTTGGGTATTGTGAACAATGAGCTTGATATTGTGAACAGTGAGTTGGGTATTCTGAACAGTGAGTTGGGTATTGTGAGCAGTGAGTTGGGTATTGTGAACAGTGAGTTGGGTATTGTGAACAGCGAGTTGGGTATTGTGAGCAGTGAATTGGTCTGTGTGAGCAGTGAGTTGGGTCTTGTGAACAGTGAGTTGGGTATTGTGAACAGTGAGTTCGGTATTGTGAGCAGCGAGTTGGGTATTGTGAACAGTGAGTTCGATATTGTGAACAGTGCATTGGGTATTGTGAACAGTGAGTTTAATATTGTGAACAGTGAGTTGGGTGTTGTGAACAGTGAGTTGTGTACTGTGAAGGGTGACATGGATATTGTGAACAGTGAGTTGGGGATTGGAACAGTGAGTTGTGTATCGTTAAAAGTGAATTGGTATCGTGAGCAGTGAGTTGGGTATTGTGAACAGTCAGTTGGATACTGTGAAGGGTGAGTTGGGTGTAGTGAACAGGGAGTTGGGTATTGTGAGCAGTGACGTGAGTGATGTGAACAATGAGTTGGGTATTCTGAACAGTGAGTTGGGTACTGTGAACAGTGAGTTGGGTATTGTGAACAGTGAGTTGGGGTTGTGAACAGTGAGTTAGGTTTTGTGAACAGTGAGTTGGGTATTGTGAGCAGTAACTTGGGGATTGTGAGCAGTGAGTTGTGGATTGTGAACAGTGAGTTTGGTATTGTGAACAGTGAGTTGGGTTTTGTGAATAGTGAGTTGGGGATTGTGAACTGTGAGTTGGGAATTGTGAAAAGTGAGTTGATGATTGTGAACAGTGAGTTGGGGATTGTGAACAGTGAGTTTGGTATTGTGAACAGTGAGTTGGGTTTTGTGAATAGTGAGTTGGGGATTGTGAACTGTGAGTTGGGAATTGTGAAAAGTGAGTTGATGATTGTGAACAGTGAGTTGGGGATTGTGAACAGTGAGTTCGGTATTGTGAACAGTGAGTTGGGTATTGTGAATAGTGAGTTGGGGATTGTAAACAGTGAGTTGGGGATTGTGAACAGTGAGTTTGGAATTGTGAACAGTGAGTTGGGGATTGTGAATAGTGAGTTCGGCAGTGTGAGCAGTGAGTTGGGTATTGTGAGCAGTGAGTTTAGGAGTGTGAGCAGTGAGTTGATAGTCTGAGCAGTGAATTGGGTATTGCGAACAGTGAGTTGGGGTTTGTGAGCAGTGAGTTGGCGATAGTGAGCAGTGAGTTGGGAATTGTGAAAAGTGAGTTGGGTTTGTGAACAGTGAGTTGGGTATTGTGAGCAGTGTATTGGGTATTGTGAACAGTGAGTTGGGTATTGTGAACAGTGCATTGGGTATTGTGAACAGTGCGTTTAATATTGTGATCAGTGAGTTTAGTAGTGTGAGCAGTGAGTTGGTGAGTGTGAGCAGTGAGTTGGGTATTGTGAACAGTGAGTTGGGTATTGTGAGCAGCGAGTTGGGTATTGTGAACAGTGCATTGGGTATTGTGAACAGTGAGTTTAATATTGTGAACAGTGAGTTTAGTAGTGTGAGCAGTGAGTTGGGAATTGTGAGCAGTGAGTTTGTTCGTGTGAGCAGTGAGTTGCGTATTGTGAACAGTGAGTTGGGTATTGTGAGCAGCGAGTTGGGTATTGTGAACAGTCCATTGGGTATTGTGAACAGTGAGTTTAATATTGTGAACAGTGAGTTTAGTAGTGTGAGCAGTGAGTTGGTTGTTGTGAACAGTCAGTTGGGTACTGTGAAGGGTGAGTTGGGTATTGTGAACAGTGAGTTGGGTATTGTGAGCTGTGACGTGAGTGATGTGAACAATGAGTTGGGTATTGTGAGCTGTGAGTTGGGTATTGTGAGCAGTGAGTTGGGTATTGTGAACAATGAGCTTGATATTGTGAACAATGAGTTGGGTATTCTGAACAGTGAGTTGGGTATTGTGAGCAGTGAGTTGGGTATTGTGAACAGTGAGTTGGGTATTGTGAACAGCGAGTTGGGTATTGTGAGCAGTGAATTGGTCCGTGTGAGCAGTGAGTTGGGTCTTGTGAACAGTGAGTTGGGTATTGTGAACAGTGAGTTCGGTATTGTGAGCAGCGAGTTGGGTATTGTGAACAGTGCATTTGGTATTGTGAACAGTGAGTTTAATATTGTGAACAGTGAGTTTAGTACTGTGTGCAGTGAGTTGGGTGTTGTGAACAGTGAGTTGTGTACTATGAAGGGTGACATGGATATTGTGAACAGTGAGTTGGGTATTGTGAGCAGTGACGTGAGTGATGTGAACAATGAGTTGGGTATTGTGAGCAGTGAGTTGGGTATTGTGAGCAGTGAGTTGAGTATTGTGAGCAGTGACATGGATATTGTGAACAGTGAGTTGGGTATTCTGAACAGTGAGTTGGATATTCTGAACAGTGAGTTGGGGATTGTGAGCAATGAGTTGGGTATTGTGAACAGTGAGGTGGGTGTTGTGAGCAGTGAGTTAGGTATTGTGAGCAATGAGTTGGGTATTGTGAGCAGTGAGTTGGGGTTGTGAACTGTGAGTTAGGTTTTGTGAATAGTGAGTTGGGTATTGTGAGCAGTGAGTTGGGTATTGTGAGCAGTGAGTTGGGGATTGTGAACAGTGAGTTTGGTATTGTGAACAGAGAGTTGGGTTTTGTGAATAGTGAGTTGGGGATTGTGAACAGTGAGTTGGGAATTGTGAATAGTGAGTTGAGGATTGTGAACAATGAGTTGGGGATTGTGAACAGTGAGTTTGGTATTGTGAACAGTGAGTTGGGTATTGTGAATAGTGAGTTGGGGATTGTGAACAGTGAGTTGGTGATTGTGAATAGTGAGTTGGGTATTGTGAGCAGTGAGTTTAGGAGTGTGAGCAGTGAGTTGGTAGTCTGAGCAGTGAATTGGGTATTGCGAACAGTGAGTTGGGTATTGCGAACAGTGAGTTGCGTATTATGTACTGTAAGTTGGGTATTGTGAGCAGTGAGTTGGGTATTGTGAGCAGTGAATTGGATATTGTGAGCAGTGAGTTGGGTATTGTGAACAGTGAGTTGGGAATTGTGAGCAATGAGTTGGGTATTTGAGCAGTGAGTTGGGTATTGTGAGCAGTGAGTATGGGTATTGTGAACAGTGAGTTGGGTTTTGTGAATTGTGAGTTGGGGATTGTGAACCGTGAGTTGGGTTTTGTGAATACTGAGTTGGGGATTGTGAACAGTGAGTTGGGGATTGGAACAGTGAGTTGGGTATCGTGAACAGTGAGTTGGGTATCGTGAACAGTGAGTTGGGTATTGTGAACAGTGAGTTGGGTATTGTGAGCAGTGAGTTCGATATTGTGAACAGTGCATTGGGTATTGTGAACAGTGAGTTTAATATTGTGAACAGTGAGTTTAGTCGTGTGAGCAGTGAGTTTGGTATTGTGAGCAGTGAGTTGATTAGTGTGAGTGGTGAGTTGGGTATTGTGAACAGTGAGTTGGGTATTGTGAGCAGTGAGTTGGGTATTGTGAACAGTGAGTTTAGTAGTGTGAGCAGTGAGTTGGGTATTGTGAACAGTCAGTTGGATACTGTGAAGGGTGAGTTGGGTGCAGTGAACAGTGAGTTGGGTATTGTGAGCAGTGACGTGAGTGATGTGAACAATGAGTTGGGTATTGTGAGCTGTGACGTGAGTGATGTGAACAATGAGTTGGGTATTGTGAGCAGTGAGTTGGGTATTGTGAACAATGAGCTTGATATTGTGAACAATGAGTTGGGTATTCTGAACAGTGAGTTGGGTATTGTGAGCAGTGAGTTGGGTATTGTGAACAGTGAGTTGGGTATTGTGAACAGTGAGTTGGGTATTGTGAACAGCGAGTTGGGTATTGTGAGCAGTGAATTGGTCCGTGTGAGCAGTGAGTTGGGTCTTGTGAACAGTGAGTTGGGTATTGTGAACAGTGAGTTCGGTATTGTGAGCAGCGAGTTGGGTATTGTGAACAGTGCATTTGGTATTGTGAACAGTGAGTTTAATATTGTGAACAGTGAGTTTAGTACTGTGTGCAGTGAGTTGGGTGTTGTGAACAGTGAGTTGTGTGCTGTGAAGGGTGACATGGATATTGTGAACAGTGAGTTGGGTATTGTGAGCAGTGACGTGAGTGATGTGAACAATGAGTTGGGTATTGTGAGCAGTGAGTTGGGTATTGTGAGCAGTGAGTTGAGTATTGTGAGCAGTGACATGGATATTGTGAACAGTGAGTTGGGTATTCTGAACAGTGAGTTGGATATTCTGAACAGTGAGTTGGGGATTGTGAGCAATGAGTTGGGTATTGTGAACAGTGAGGTGGGTGTTGTGAGCAGTGAGTTAGGTATTGTGAGCAATGAGTTGGGTATTGTGAGCAGTGAGTTGGGGTTGTGAACTGTGAGTTAGGTTTTGTGAATAGTGAGTTGGGTATTGTGAGCAGTGAGTTGGGTATTGTGAGCAGTGAGTTGGGGATTGTGAACAGTGAGTTTGGTATTGTGAACAGAGAGTTGGGTTTTGTGAATAGTGAGTTGGGGATTGTGAACAGTGAGTTGGGAATTGTGAATAGTGAGTTGAGGATTGTGAACAATGAGTTGGGGATTGTGAACAGTGAGTTTGGTATTGTGAATAGTGAGTTGGGGATTGTGAACAGTGAGTTGGGGATTGTGAATAGTGAGTTGGGTGTTGTGAGCAGTGAGTTTAGGAGTGTGAGCAGTGAGTTGGTAGTCTGAGCAGTGAATTGGGTATTGCGAACAGTGAGTTGGGTATTGTGAACAGTGAGTTGCGTATTATGTACTGTAAGTTGGGTATTGTGAGCAGTGAGTTGGGTATTGTGAGCAGTGAGTTGGGGATTGTGAACAGTGAGTTTGGTATTGTGAACAGAGAGTTGGGTTTTGTGAATAGTGAGTTGGGGATTGTGAACAGTGAGTTGGGAATTGTGAATAGTGAGTTGAGGATTGTGAACAATGAGTTGGGGATTGTGAACAGTGAGTTTGGTATTGTGAACAGTGAGTTGGGTATTGTGAATAGTGAGTTGGGGATTGTGAACAGTGAGTTGGGGATTGTGAATAGTGAGTTGGGTATTGTGAGCAGTGAGTTTAGGAGTGTGAGCAGTGAGTTGGTAGTCTGAGCAGTGAATTGGGTATTGCGAACCGTGAGTTGGGTATTGCGAACAGTGAGTTGCGTATTATGTACTGTAAGTTGGGTATTGTGAGCAGTGAGTTGGGTATTGTGAGCAGTGAATTGGATATTGTGAGCAGTGAGTTGGGTATTGTGAACAGTGAGTTGGGAATTGTGAGCAATGAGTTGGGTATTTGAGCAGTGAGTTGGGTATTGTGAGCAGTGAGTATGGGTATTGTGAACAGTGAGTTGGGTTTTGTGAATTGTGAGTTGGGGATTGTGAACCGTGAGTTGGGTTTTGTGAATACTGAGTTGGGGATTGTGAACAGTGAGTTGGGGATTGGAACAGTGAGTTGGGTATCGTGAACAGTGAGTTGGGTATCGTGAACAGTGAGTTGGGTATTGTGAACAGTGAGTTGGGTATTGTGAGCAGTGAGTTCGATATTGTGAACAGTGCATTGGGTATTGTGAACAGTGAGTTTAATATTGTGAACAGTGAGTTTAGTCGTGTGAGCAGTGAGTTTGGTATTGTGAGCAGTGAGTTGATTAGTGTGAGTGGTGAGTTGGGTATTGTGAACAGTGAGTTGGGTATTGTGAGCAGCGAGTTGGGTATTGTGAACAGTGAGTTTAGTAGTGTGAGCAGTGAGTTGGGTATTGTGAACAGTCAGTTGGATACTGTGAAGGGTGAGTTGGGTGTAGTGAACAGTGAGTTGGGTATTGTGAGCAGTGACGTGAGTGATGTGAACAATGAGTTGGGTATTGTGAGCTGTGACGTGAGTGATGTGAACAATGAGTTGGGTATTGTGAGCAGTGAGTTGGGTATTGTGAACAATGAGCTTGATATTGTGAACAATGAGTTGGGTATTCTGAACAGTGAGTTGGGTATTGTGAGCAGTGAGTTGGGTATTGTGAACAGTGAGTTGGGTATTGTGAACAGTGAGTTGGGTATTGTGAACAGCGAGTTGGGTATTGTGAGCAGTGAATTGGTCCGTGTGAGCAGTGAGTTGGGTCTTGTGAACAGTGAGTTGGGTATTGTGAACAGTGAGTTCGGTATTGTGAGCAGCGAGTTGGGTATTGTGAACAGTGCATTTGGTATTGTGAACAGTGAGTTTAATATTGTGAACAGTGAGTTTAGTACTGTGTGCAGTGAGTTGGGTGTTGTGAACAGTGAGTTGTGTGCTGTGAAGGGTGACATGGATATTGTGAACAGTGAGTTGGGTATTGTGAGCAGTGACGTGAGTGATGTGAACAATGAGTTGGGTATTGTGAGCAGTGAGTTGGGTATTGTGAGCAGTGAGTTGAGTATTGTGAGCAGTGACATGGATATTGTGAACAGTGAGTTGGGTATTCTGAACAGTGAGTTGGATATTCTGAACAGTGAGTTGGGGATTGTGAGCAATGAGTTGGGTATTGTGAACAGTGAGGTGGGTGTTGTGAGCAGTGAGTTAGGTATTGTGAGCAATGAGTTGGGTATTGTGAGCAGTGAGTTGGGGTTGTGAACTGTGAGTTAGGTTTTGTGAATAGTGAGTTGGGTATTGTGAGCAGTGAGTTGGGTATTGTGAGCAGTGAGTTGGGGATTGTGAACAGTGAGTTTGGTATTGTGAACAGAGAGTTGGGTTTTGTGAATAGTGAGTTGGGGATTGTGAACAGTGAGTTGGGAATTGTGAATAGTGAGTTGAGGATTGTGAACAATGAGTTGGGGATTGTGAACAGTGAGTTTGGTATTGTGAATAGTGAGTTGGGGATTGTGAACAGTGAGTTGGGGATTGTGAATAGTGAGTTGGGTGTTGTGAGCAGTGAGTTTAGGAGTGTGAGCAGTGAGTTGGTAGTCTGAGCAGTGAATTGGGTATTGCGAACAGTGAGTTGGGTATTGTGAACAGTGAGTTGCGTATTATGTACTGTAAGTTGGGTATTGTGAGCAGTGGGTTGGGTATTGTGAGCAGTGAATTGGATATTGTGAGCAGTGAGTTGGGTATTGTGAACAGTGAGTTGGGAATTGTGAGCAATGAGTTGGGTATTTGAGCAGTGAGTTGGGTATTGTGAGCAGTGAGTGTGGGTATTGTGAACAGTGAGTTGGGTTTTGTGAATTGTGAGTTGGGGATTGTGAACCGTGAGTTGGGTTTTGTGAATACTGAGTTGGGGATTGTGAACAGTGAGTTGGGGATTGGAACAGTGAGTTGGGTATCGTGAACAGTGAGTTGGGTATCGTGAACAGTGAGTTGGGTATTGTGAACAGTGAGTTGGGTATTGTGAACAGTGAGTTGGGTATTGTGAGCAGTGAGTTCGATATTGTGAACAGTGCATTGGGTATTGTGAACAGTGAGTTTAATATTGTGAACAGTGAGTTTAGTCATGTGAGCAGTGAGTTTGGTATTGTGAGCAGTGAGTTGATTAGTGTGAGTGGTGAGTTGGGTATTGTGAACAGTGAGTTGGGTATTGTGAGCAGCGAGTTGGGTATTGTGAACAGTGAGTTTAGTAGTGTGAGCAGTGAGTTGGGTATTGTGAACAGTCAGTTGGATACTGTGAAGGGTGAGTTGGGTGTAGTGAACAGTGAGTTGGGTATTGTGAGCAGTGACGTGAGTGATGTGAACAATCAGTTGGGTATTCTGAACAGTGAGTTGGGTATTGTGAACAGTGAGTTTGGTATTGTGAACAGTGAGTTGGGTATTGTGAATAGTGAGTTGGGGATTGTGAACAGTGAGTTGGGGATTGTGAATAGTGAGTTGGGTATTGTGAGCAGTGAGTTTAGGAGTGTGAGCAGTGAGTTGGTAGTCTGAGCAGTGAATTGGGTATTGCGAACAGTGAGTTGGGTATTGTGAACAGTGAGTTGCGTATTATGTACTGTAAGTTGGGTATTGTGAGCAGTGAGTTGGGTATTGTGAGCAGTGAATTGGATATTGTGAGCAGTGAGTTGGGTATTGTGAACAGTGAGTTGGGAATTGTGAGCAATGATTTGGGTATTTGAGCAGTGAGTTGGGTATTGTGAGCAGTGAGTATGGGTTTTGTGAATTGTGAGTTGGGGATTGTGAACCGTGAGTTGGGTTTTGTGAATACTGAGTTGGGGATTGTGAACAGTGAGTTGGGGATTGGAACAGTGAGTTGGGTATCGTGAACAGTGAGTTGGGTATCGTGAACAGTGAGTTGGGTATTGTGAACAGTGAGTTGGGTATTGTGAGCAGTGAGTTCGATATTGTGAACAGTGCATTGGGTATTGTGAACAGTGAGTTTAATATTGTGAACAGTGAGTTTAGTCGTGTGAGCAGTGAGTTTGGTATTGTGAGCAGTGAGTTGATTAGTGTGAGTGGTGAGTTGGGTATTGTGAACAGTGAGTTGGGTATTGTGAGCAGTGAGTTGGGTATTGTGAACAGTGAGTTTAGTAGTGTGAGCAGTGAGTTGGGTATTGTGAACAGTCAGTTGGATACTGTGAAGGGTGAGTTGGGTGTAGTGAACAGTGAGTTGGGTATTGTGAGCAGTGACGTGAGTGATGTGAACAATGAGTTGGGTATTGTGAGCTGTGACGTGAGTGATGTGAACAATGAGTTGGGTATTGTGAGCAGTGAGTTGGGTATTGTGAACAATGAGCTTGATATTGTGAACAATGAGTTGGGTATTCTGAACAGTGAGTTGGGTATTGTGAGCAGTGAGTTGGGTATTGTGAACAGTGAGTTGGGTATTGTGAACAGTGAGTTGGGTATTGTGAACAGCGAGTTGGGTATTGTGAGCAGTGAATTGGTCCGTGTGAGCAGTGAGTTGGGTCTTGTGAACAGTGAGTTGGGTATTGTGAACAGTGAGTTCGGTATTGTGAGCAGCGAGTTGGGTATTGTGAACAGTGCATTTGGTATTGTGAACAGTGAGTTTAATATTGTGAACAGTGAGTTTAGTACTGTGTGCAGTGAGTTGGGTGTTGTGAACAGTGAGTTGTGTACTGTGAAGGGTGACATGGATATTGTGAACAGTGAGTTGGGTATTGTGAGCAGTGACGTGAGTGATGTGAACAATGAGTTGGGTATTGTGAGCAGTGAGTTGGGTATTGTGAGTAGTGAGTTGAGTATTGTGAGCAGTGACATGGATATTGTGAACAGTGAGTTGGGTATTCTGAACAGTGAGTTGGATATTCTGAACAGTGAGTTGGGGATTGTGAGCAATGAGTTGGGTATTGTGAACAGTGAGGTGGGTGTTGTGAGCAGTGAGTTAGGTATTGTGAGCAATGAGTTGGGTATTGTGAGCAGTGAGTTGGGGTTGTGAACTGTGAGTTAGGTTTTGTGAATAGTGAGTTGGGTATTGTGAGCAGTGAGTTGGGTATTGTGAGCAGTGAGTTGGGGATTGTGAACAGTGAGTTTGGTATTGTGAACAGAGAGTTGGGTTTTGTGAATAGTGAGTTGGGGATTGTGAACAGTGAGTTGGGAATTGTGAATAGTGAGTTGAGGATTGTGAACAATGAGTTGGGGATTGTGAACAGTGAGTTTGGTATTGTGAATAGTGAGTTGGGGATTGTGAACAGTGAGTTGGGGATTGTGAATAGTGAGTTGGGTGTTGTGAGCAGTGAGTTTAGGAGTGTGAGCAGTGAGTTGGTAGTCTGAGCAGTGAATTGGGTATTGCGAACAGTGAGTTGGGTATTGTGAACAGTGAGTTGCGTATTATGTACTGTAAGTTGGGTATTGTGAGCAGTGAGTTGGGTATTGTGAGCAGTGAATTGGATATTGTGAGCAGTGAGTTGGGTATTGTGAACAGTGAGTTGGGAATTGTGAGCAATGAGTTGGGTATTTGAGCAGTGAGTTGGGTATTGTGAGCAGTGAGTGTGGGTATTGTGAACAGTGAGTTGGGTTTTGTGAATTGTGAGTTGGGGATTGTGAACCGTGAGTTGGGTTTTGTGAATACTGAGTTGGGGATTGTGAACAGTGAGTTGGGGATTGGAACAGTGAGTTGGGTATCGTGAACAGTGAGTTGGGTATCGTGAACAGTGAGTTGGGTATTGTGAACAGTGAGTTGGGTATTGTGAACAGTGAGTTGGGTATTGTGAGCAGTGAGTTCGATATTGTGAACAGTGCATTGGGTATTGTGAACAGTGAGTTTAATATTGTGAACAGTGAGTTTAGTCATGTGAGCAGTGAGTTTGGTATTGTGAGCAGTGAGTTGATTAGTGTGAGTGGTGAGTTGGGTATTGTGAACAGTGAGTTGGGTATTGTGAGCAGCGAGTTGGGTATTGTGAACAGTGAGTTTAGTAGTGTGAGCAGTGAGTTGGGTATTGTGAACAGTCAGTTGGATACTGTGAAGGGTGAGTTGGGTGTAGTGAACAGTGAGTTGGGTATTGTGAGCAGTGACGTGAGTGATGTGAACAATCAGTTGGGTATTCTGAACAGTGAGTTGGGTATTGTGAACAGTGAGTTGGGTATTGTGAACAGTGAGTTGGGGTTGTGAACAGTGAGTTAGGTTTTGTGAACAGTGAGTTGGGTATTGTGAGCAGTGAGTTAGGTATTGTGAGCAATGAGTTGGGCATTGTGAGCAGTGTGTTGGGGTTGTGAACAGTGAGTTAGATTTTGTGAATAGTGAGTTGGGTATTGTGAGCAGTGAGTTGGGTATTGTGAGCAGTGAGTTGGGGATTGTGAACAGTGAGTTTGGTATTGTGAACAGAGAGTTGGGTTTTGTGAATAGTGAGTTGGGGATTGTGAACAGTGAGTTGAGGATTGTGAATAGTGAGTTGAGGATTGTGAACAATGAGTTGGGGATTGTGAACAGTGAGTTTGGTATTGTGAACAGTGAGTTGGGTATTGTGAATAGTGAGTTGGGGATTGTGAACAGTGAGTTGGGGATTGTGAATAGTGAGTTGGGTATTGTGAGCAGTGAGTTTAGGAGTGTGAGCAGTGAGTTGGTAGTCTGAGCAGTGAATTGGGTATTGCGAACAGTGAGTTGGGTATTGTGAACAGTGAGTTGCGTATTATGTACTGTAAGTTGGGTATTGTAAGCAGTGAGTTGGGTATTGTGAGCAGTGAATTGGATATTGTGAGCAGTGAGTTGGGTATTGTGAACAGTGAGTTGGGAATTGTGAGCAATGATTTGGGTATTTGAGCAGTGAGTTGGGTATTGTGAGCAGTGAGTATGGGTTTTGTGAATACTGAGTTGGGGATTGTGAACAGTGAGTTGGGGATTGGAACAGTGAGTTGGGTATCGTGAACAGTGAGTTGGGTATCGTGAACAGTGAGTTGGGTATTGTGAACAGTGAGTTGGGTATTGTGAGCAGTGAGTTCGATATTGTGAACAGTGCATTGGGTATTGTGAACAGTGAGTTTAATATTGTGAACAGTGAGTTTAGTCGTGTGAGCAGTGAGTTTGGTATTGTGAGCAGTGAGTTGATTAGTGTGAGTGGTGAGTTGGGTATTGTGAACAGTGAGTTGGGTATTGTGAGCAGTGAGTTGGGTATTGTGAACAGTGAGTTTAGTAGTGTGAGCAGTGAGTTGGGTATTGTGAACAGTCAGTTGGATACTGTGAAGGGTGAGTTGGGTGTAGTGAACAGTGAGTTGGGTATTGTGAGCAGTGACGTGAGTGATGTGAACAATGAGTTGGGTATTGTGAGCTGTGACGTGAGTGATGTGAACAATGAGTTGGGTATTGTGAGCAGTGAGTTGGGTATTGTGAACAATGAGCTTGATATTGTGAACAATGAGTTGGGTATTCTGAACAGTGAGTTGGGTATTGTGAGCAGTGAGTTGGGTATTGTGAACAGTGAGTTGGGTATTGTGAACAGTGAGTTGGGTATTGTGAACAGCGAGTTGGGTATTGTGAGCAGTGAATTGGTCCGTGTGAGCAGTGAGTTGGGTCTTGTGAACAGTGAGTTGGGTATTGTGAACAGTGAGTTCGGTATTGTGAGCAGCGAGTTGGGTATTGTGAACAGTGCATTTGGTATTGTGAACAGTGAGTTTAATATTGTGAACAGTGAGTTTAGTACTGTGTGCAGTGAGTTGGGTGTTGTGAACAGTGAGTTGTGTACTGTGAAGGGTGACATGGATATTGTGAACAGTGAGTTGGGTATTGTGAGCAGTGACGTGAGTGATGTGAACAATGAGTTGGGTATTGTGAGCAGTGAGTTGGGTATTGTGAGTAGTGAGTTGAGTATTGTGAGCAGTGACATGGATATTGTGAACAGTGAGTTGGGTATTCTGAACAGTGAGTTGGATATTCTGAACAGTGAGTTGGGGATTGTGAGCAATGAGTTGGGTATTGTGAACAGTGAGGTGGGTGTTGTGAGCAGTGAGTTAGGTATTGTGAGCAATGAGTTGGGTATTGTGAGCAGTGAGTTGGGGTTGTGAACTGTGAGTTAGGTTTTGTGAATAGTGAGTTGGGTATTGTGAGCAGTGAGTTGGGTATTGTGAGCAGTGAGTTGGGGATTGTGAACAGTGAGTTTGGTATTGTGAACAGAGAGTTGGGTTTTGTGAATAGTGAGTTGGGGATTGTGAACAGTGAGTTGGGAATTGTGAATAGTGAGTTGAGGATTGTGAACAATGAGTTGGGGATTGTGAACAGTGAGTTTGGTATTGTGAATAGTGAGTTGGGGATTGTGAACAGTGAGTTGGGGATTGTGAATAGTGAGTTGGGTGTTGTGAGCAGTGAGTTTAGGAGTGTGAGCAGTGAGTTGGTAGTCTGAGCAGTGAATTGGGTATTGCGAACAGTGAGTTGGGTATTGTGAACAGTGAGTTGCGTATTATGTACTGTAAGTTGGGTATTGTGAGCAGTGAGTTGGGTATTGTGAGCAGTGAATTGGATATTGTGAGCAGTGAGTTGGGTATTGTGAACAGTGAGTTGGGAATTGTGAGCAATGAGTTGGGTATTTGAGCAGTGAGTTGGGTATTGTGAGCAGTGAGTGTGGGTATTGTGAACAGTGAGTTGGGTTTTGTGAATTGTGAGTTGGGGATTGTGAACCGTGAGTTGGGTTTTGTGAATACTGAGTTGGGGATTGTGAACAGTGAGTTGGGGATTGGAACAGTGAGTTGGGTATCGTGAACAGTGAGTTGGGTATCGTGAACAGTGAGTTGGGTATTGTGAACAGTGAGTTGGGTATTGTGAACAGTGAGTTGGGTATTGTGAGCAGTGAGTTCGATATTGTGAACAGTGCATTGGGTATTGTGAACAGTGAGTTTAATATTGTGAACAGTGAGTTTAGTCATGTGAGCAGTGAGTTTGGTATTGTGAGCAGTGAGTTGATTAGTGTGAGTGGTGAGTTGGGTATTGTGAACAGTGAGTTGGGTATTGTGAGCAGCGAGTTGGGTATTGTGAACAGTGAGTTTAGTAGTGTGAGCAGTGAGTTGGGTATTGTGAACAGTCAGTTGGATACTGTGAAGGGTGAGTTGGGTGTAGTGAACAGTGAGTTGGGTATTGTGAGCAGTGACGTGAGTGATGTGAACAATCAGTTGGGTATTCTGAACAGTGAGTTGGGTATTGTGAACAGTGAGTTGGGTATTGTGAACAGTGAGTTGGGGTTGTGAACAGTGAGTTAGGTTTTGTGAACAGTGAGTTGGGTATTGTGAGCAGTGAGTTAGGTATTGTGAGCAATGAGTTGGGCATTGTGAGCAGTGTGTTGGGGTTGTGAACAGTGAGTTAGATTTTGTGAATAGTGAGTTGGGTATTGTGAGCAGTGAGTTGGGTATTGTGAGCAGTGAGTTGGGGATTGTGAACAGTGAGTTTGGTATTGTGAACAGAGAGTTGGGTTTTGTGAATAGTGAGTTGGGGATTGTGAACAGTGAGTTGAGGATTGTGAATAGTGAGTTGAGGATTGTGAACAATGAGTTGGGGATTGTGAACAGTGAGTTTGGTATTGTGAACAGTGAGTTGGGTATTGTGAATAGTGAGTTGGGGATTGTGAACAGTGAGTTGGGGATTGTGAATAGTGAGTTGGGTATTGTGAGCAGTGAGTTTAGGAGTGTGAGCAGTGAGTTGGTAGTCTGAGCAGTGAATTGGGTATTGCGAACAGTGAGTTGGGTATTGTGAACAGTGAGTTGCGTATTATGTACTGTAAGTTGGGTATTGTGAGCAGTGAGTTGGGTATTGTGAGCAGTGAATTGGATATTGTGAGCAGTGAGTTGGGTATTGTGAACAGTGAGTTGGGAATTGTGAGCAATGATTTGGGTATTTGAGCAGTGAGTTGGGTATTGTGAGCAGTGAGTATGGGTTTTGTGAATTGTGAGTTGGGGATTGTGAACCGTGAGTTGGGTTTTGTGAATACTGAGTTGGGGATTGTGAACAGTGAGTTGGGGATTGGAACAGTGAGTTGGGTATCGTGAACAGTGAGTTGGGTATCGTGAACAGTGAGTTGGGTATTGTGAACAGTGAGTTGGGTATTGTGAACAGTGAGTTGGGTATTGTGAGCAGTGAGTTCGATATTGTGAACAGTGCATTGGGTATTGTGAACAGTGAGTTTAATATTGTGAACAGTGAGTTTAGTCGTGTGAGCAGTGAGTTTGGTAATGTGAGCAGTGAGTTGATTAGTGTGAGCGGTGAGTTGGGTATTGTGAACAGTGAGTTGGGTATTGTGAGCAGCGAGTTGGGTATTGTGAACAGTGAGTTTAGTAGTGTGAGCAGTGAGTTGGGTATTGTGAACAGTCAGTTGGATACTGTGAAGGGTGAGTTGGGTGTAGTGAACAGTGAGTTGGGTATTGTGAGCAGTGACGTGAGTGATGTGAACAATGAGTTGGGTATTGTGAACAGTGAGTTGGGTATTGTGAACAGTGAGTTGGGTATTGTGAACAGTGAGTTGGGGTTGTGAACAGTGAGTTAGATTTTGTGAACAGTGAGTTGGGTGTTGTGAGCAGTGAGTTAGGTATTGTGAGCAATGAGTTGGGCATTGTGAGCAGTGAGTTGGGGTTGTGAACAGTGAGTTAGATTTTGTGAATAGTGAGTTGGGTATTGTGAGCAGTGAGTTGGGTATTGTGAGCAGTGAGTTGGGTATTGTGAACAGTGAGTTTGGTATTGTGAACAGTGAGTTGGGTTTTGTGAATAGTGAGTTGGGGATTGTGAACAGTGAGTTTGGTATTGTGAACAGTGAGTTGGGTATTGTGAATAGTGAGTTGGGGATTGTGAACAGTGAGTTGGGGATTGTGAATAGTGAGTTGGGTGTTGTGAGCAGTGAGTTTAGGAGTGTGAGCAGTGAGTTGGTAGTCTGAGCAGTGAAATGGGTATTGCGAACAGTGAGTTGGGTATTGTGAACAGTGAGTTGCGTATTATGTACTGTAAGTTGGGTATTGTGAGCAGTGAGTTGGGTATTGTGAGCAGTGAGTTGGGGATTGTGAACAGTGAGTTTGGTATTGTGAACAGAGAGTTGGGTTTTGTGAATAGTGAGTTGGGGATTGTGAACAGTGAGTTGGGAATTGTGAATAGTGAGTTGAGGATTGTGAACAATGAGTTGGGGATTGTGAACAGTGAGTTTGGTATTGTGAACAGTGAGTTGGGTATTGTGAATAGTGAGTTGGGGATTGTGAACAGTGAGTTGGGGATTGTGAATAGTGAGTTGGGTATTGTGAGCAGTGAGTTTAGGAGTGTGAGCAGTGAGTTGGTAGTCTGAGCAGTGAATTGGATATTGCGAACAGTGAGTTGGGTATTGCGAACAGTGAGTTGCGTATTATGTACTGTAAGTTGGGTATTGTGAGCAGTGAGTTGGGTATTGTGAGCAGTGAATTGGATATTGTGAGCAGTGAGTTGGGTATTGTGAACAGTGAGTTGGGAATTGTGAGCAATGAGTTGGGTATTTGAGCAGTGAGTTGGGTATTGTGAGCAGTGAGTATGGGTATTGTGAACAGTGAGTTGGGTTTTGTGAATTGTGAGTTGGGGATTGTGAACCGTGAGTTGGGTTTTGTGAATACTGAGTTGGGGATTGTGAACAGTGAGTTGGGGATTGGAACAGTGAGTTGGGTATCGTGAACAGTGAGTTGGGTATCGTGAGCAGTGAGTTCGATATTGTGAACAGTGCATTGGGTATTGTGAACAGTGAGTTTAATATTGTGACCAGTGAGTTTAGTCGTGTGAGCAGTGAGTTTGGTATTGTGAGCAGTGAGTTGATTAGTGTGAGTGGTGAGTTGGGTATTGTGAACAGTGAGTTGGGTATTGTGAGCAGTGAGTTGGGTATTGTGAACAGTGAGTTTAGTAGTGTGAGCAGTGAGTTGGGTATTGTGAACAGTCAGTTGGATACTGTGAAGGGTGAGTTGGGTGTAGTGAACAGTGAGTTGGGTATTGTGAGCAGTGACGTGAGTGATGTGAACAATGAGTTGGGTATTGTGAGCTGTGACGTGAGTGATGTGAACAATGAGTTGGGTATTGTGAGCAGTGAGTTGGGTATTGTGAACAATGAGCTTGATATTGTGAACAATGAGTTGGGTATTCTGAACAGTGAGTTGGGTATTGTGAGCAGTGAGTTGGGTATTGTGAACAGTGAGTTGGGTATTGTGAACAGTGAGTTGGGTATTGTGAACAGCGAGTTGGGTATTGTGAGCAGTGAATTGGTCCGTGTGAGCAGTGAGTTGGGTCTTGTGAACAGTGAGTTGGGTATTGTGAACAGTGAGTTCGGTATTGTGAGCAGCGAGTTGGGTATTGTGAACAGTGCATTTGGTATTGTGAACAGTGAGTTTAATATTGTGAACAGTGAGTTTAGTACTGTGTGCAGTGAGTTGGGTGTTGTGAACAGTGAGTTGTGTACTGTGAAGGGTGACATGGATATTGTGAACAGTGAGTTGGGTATTGTGAGCAGTGACGTGAGTGATGTGAACAATGAGTTGGGTATTGTGAGCAGTGAGTTGGGTATTGTGAGCAGTGAGTTGAGTATTGTGAGCAGTGACATGGATATTGTGAACAGTGAGTTGGGTATTCTGAACAGTGAGTTGGATATTCTGAACAGTGAGTTGGGGATTGTGAGCAATGAGTTGGGTATTGTGAACAGTGAGGTGGGTGTTGTGAGCAGTGAGTTAGGTATTGTGAGCAATGAGTTGGGTATTGTGAGCAGTGAGTTGGGGTTGTGAACTGTGAGTTAGGTTTTGTGAATAGTGAGTTGGGTATTGTGAGCAGTGAGTTGGGTATTGTGAGCAGTGAGTTGGGGATTGTGAACAGTGAGTTTGGTATTGTGAACAGAGAGTTGGGTTTTGTGAATAGTGAGTTGGGGATTGTGAACAGTGAGTTGGGAATTGTGAATAGTGAGTTGAGGATTGTGAACAATGAGTTGGGGATTGTGAACAGTGAGTTTGGTATTGTGAACAGTGAGTTGGGTATTGTGAATAGTGAGTTGGGGATTGTGAACAGTGAGTTGGGGATTGTGAATAGTGAGTTGGGTATTGTGAGCAGTGAGTTTAGGAGTGTGAGCAGTGAGTTGGTAGTCTGAGCAGTGAATTGGATATTGCGAACAGTGAGTTGGGTATTGCGAACAGTGAGTTGCGTATTATGTACTGTAAGTTGGGTATTGTGAGCAGTGAGTTGGGTATTGTGAGCAGTGAATTGGATATTGTGAGCAGTGAGTTGGGTATTGTGAACAGTGAGTTGGGAATTGTGAGCAATGAGTTGGGTATTTGAGCAGTGAGTTGGGTATTGTGAGCAGTGAGTATGGGTATTGTGAACAGTGAGTTGGGTTTTGTGAATTGTGAGTTGGGGATTGTGAACCGTGAGTTGGGTTTTGTGAATACTGAGTTGGGGATTGTGAACAGTGAGTTGGGGATTGGAACAGTGAGTTGGGTATCGTGAACAGTGAGTTGGGTATCGTGAGCAGTGAGTTCGATATTGTGAACAGTGCATTGGGTATTGTGAACAGTGAGTTTAATATTGTGAACAGTGAGTTTAGTCGTGTGAGCAGTGAGTTTGGTATTGTGAGCAGTGAGTTGATTAGTGTGAGTGGTGAGTTGGGTATTGTGAACAGTGAGTTGGGTATTGTGAGCAGTGAGTTGGGTATTGTGAACAGTGAGTTTAGTAGTGTGAGCAGTGAGTTGGGTATTGTCAACAGTCAGTTGGATACTGTGAAGGGTGAGTTGGGTGTAGTGAACAGTGAGTTGGGTATTGTGAGCAGTGACGTGAGTGATGTGAACAATGAGTTGGGTATTGTGAGCTGTGACGTGAGTGATGTGAACAATGAGTTGGGTATTGTGAGCAGTGAGTTGGGTATTGTGAACAATGAGCTTGATATTGTGAACAATGAGTTGGGTATTCTGAACAGTGAGTTGGGTATTGTGAGCAGTGAGTTGGGTATTGTGAACAGTGAGTTGGGTATTGTGAACAGTGAGTTGGGTATTGTGAACAGCGAGTTGGGTATTGTGAGCAGTGAATTGGTCCGTGTGAGCAGTGAGTTGGGTCTTGTGAACAGTGAGTTGGGTATTGTGAACAGTGAGTTCGGTATTGTGAGCAGCGAGTTGGGTATTGTGAACAGTGCATTTGGTATTGTGAACAGTGAGTTTAATATTGTGAACAGTGAGTTTAGTACTGTGTGCAGTGAGTTGGGTGTTGTGAACAGTGAGTTGTGTACTGTGAAGGGTGACATGGATATTGTGAACAGTGAGTTGGGTATTGTGAGCAGTGACGTGAGTGATGTGAACAATGAGTTGGGTATTGTGAGCAGTGAGTTGGGTATTGTGAGCAGTGAGTTGAGTATTGTGAGCAGTGACATGGATATTGTGAACAGTGAGTTGGGTATTCTGAACAGTGAGTTGGATATTCTGAACAGTGAGTTGGGGATTGTGAGCAATGAGTTGGGTATTGTGAACAGTGAGGTGGGTGTTGTGAGCAGTGAGTTAGGTATTGTGAGCAATGAGTTGGGTATTGTGAGCAGTGAGTTGGGGTTGTGAACTGTGAGTTAGGTTTTGTGAATAGTGAGTTGGGTATTGTGAGCAGTGAGTTGGGTATTGTGAGCAGTGAGTTGGGGATTGTGAACAGTGAGTTTGGTATCGTGAACAGAGAGTTGGGTTTTGTGAATAGTGAGTTGGGGATTGTGAACAGTGAGTTGGGAATTGTGAATAGTGAGTTGAGGATTGTGAACAATGAGTTGGGGATTGTGAACAGTGAGTTTGGTATTGTGAATAGTGAGTTGGGGATTGTGAACAGTGAGTTGGGGATTGTGAATAGTGAGTTGGGTGTTGTGAGCAGTGAGTTTAGGAGTGTGAGCAGTGAGTTGGTAGTCTGAGCAGTGAATTGGGTATTGCGAACAGTGAGTTGGGTATTGTGAACAGTGAGTTGCGTATTATGTACTGTAAGTTGGGTATTGTGAGCAGTGAGTTGGGTATTGTGAGCAGTGAATTGGATATTGTGAGCAGTGAGTTGGGTATTGTGAACAGTGAGTTGGGAATTGTGAGCAATGAGTTGGGTATTTGAGCAGTGAGTTGGGTATTGTGAGCAGTGAGTGTGGGTATTGTGAACAGTGAGTTGGGTTTTGTGAATTGTGAGTTGGGGATTGTGAACCGTGAGTTGGGTTTTGTGAATACTGAGTTGGGGATTGTGAACAGTGAGTTGGGTATCGTGAACAGTGAGTTGGGTATCTTGAACAGTGAGTTGGGTATTGTGAACAGTGAGTTGGGTATTGTGAACAGTGAGTTGGGTGTTGTGAGCAGTGAGTTCGATATTGTGAACAGTGCATTGGGTATTGTGAACAGTGAGTTTAATATTGTGAACAGTGAGTTTAGTCATGTGAGCAGTGAGTTTGGTATTGTGAGCAGTGAGTTGATTAGTGTGAGTGGTGAGTTGGGTATTGTGAACAGTGAGTTTGGTATTGTGAGCAGCGAGTTGGGTATTGTGAACAGTGAGTTTAGTAGTGTGAGCAGTGAGTTGGGTATTGTGAACAGTCAGTTGGATACTGTGAAGGGTGAGTTGGGTGTAGTGAACAGTGAGTTGGGTATTGTGAGCAGTGACGTGAGTGATGTGAACAATCAGTTGGGTATTCTGAACAGTGAGTTGGGTATTGTGAACAGTGAGTTGGGTATTGTGAACAGTGAGTTGGGGTTGTGAACAGTGAGTTAGGTTTTGTGAACAGTGAGTTGGGTATTGTGAGCAGTGAGTTAGGTATTGTGAGCAATGAGTTGGGCATTGTGAGCAGTGTGTTGGGGTTGTGAACAGTGAGTTAGGTTTTGTGAATAGTGAGTTGGGTATTGTGAGCAGTGAGTTGGGTATTGTGAGCAGTGAGTTGGGGATTGTGAACAGTGAGTTTGGTATTGTGAACAGTGAGTTGGGTTTTGTGAATAGTGAGTTGGGGATTGTGAACAGTGAGTTGGGAATTGTGAATAGTGAGTTGAGGATTGTGAACAATGAGTTGGGGATTGTGAACAGTGAGTTTGGTATTGTGAACAGAGAGTTGGGTTTTGTGAATAGTGAGTTGGGGATTGTGAACAGTGAGTTGGGAATTGTGAATAGTGAGTTGAGGATTGTGAACAATGAGTTGGGGATTGTGAACAGTGAGTTTGGTATTGTGAACAGTGAGTTGGGTATTGTGAATAGTGAGTTGGGGATTGTGAACAGTGAGTTGGGGATTGTGAATAGTGAGTTGGGTATTGTGAGCAGTGAGTTTAGGAGTGTGAGCAGTGAGTTGGTAGTCTGAGCAGTGAATTGGGTATTGCGAACAGTGAGTTGGGTATTGTGAACAGTGAGTTGCGTATTATGTACTGTAAGTTGGGTATTGTGAGCAGTGAGTTGGGTATTGTGAGCAGTGAATTGGATATTGTGAGCAGTGAGTTGGGTATTGTGAACAGTGAGTTGGGAATTGTGAGCAATGATTTGGGTATTTGAGCAGTGAGTTGGGTATTGTGAGCAGTGAGTATGGGTTTTGTGAATTGTGAGTTGGGGATTGTGAACCGTGAGTTGGGTTTTGTGAATACTGAGTTGGGGATTGTGAACAGTGAGTTGGGGATTGGAACAGTGAGTTGGGTATCGTGAACAGTGAGTTGGGTATCGTGAACAGTGAGTTGGGTATTGTGAACAGTGAGTTGGGTATTGTGAACAGTGAGTTGGGTATTGTGAGCAGTGAGTTCGATATTGTGAACAGTGCATTGGGTATTGTGAACAGTGAGTTTAATATTGTGAACAGTGAGTTTAGTCGTGTGAGCAGTGAGTTTGGTAATGTGAGCAGTGAGTTGATTAGTGTGAGCGGTGAGTTGGGTATTGTGAACAGTGAGTTGGGTATTGTGAGCAGCGAGTTGGGTATTGTGAACAGTGAGTTTAGTAGTGTGAGCAGTGAGTTGGGTATTGTGAACAGTCAGTTGGATACTGTGAAGGGTGAGTTGGGTGTAGTGAACAGTGAGTTGGGTATTGTGAGCAGTGACGTGAGTGATGTGAACAATGAGTTGGGTATTCTGAACAGTGAGTTGGGTATTGTGAACAGTGAGTTGGGTATTGTGAACAGTGAGTTGGGGTTGTGAACAGTGAGTTAGGTTTTGTGAACAGTGAGTTGGGTATTGTGAGCAGTGAGTTAGGTATTGTGAGCAATGAGTTGGGCATTGTGAGCAGTGAGTTGGGGTTGTGAACAGTGAGTTAGATTTTGTGAATAGTGAGTTGGGTATTGTGAGCAGTGAGTTGGGTATTGTGAGCAGTGAGTTGGGGATTGTGAACAGTGAGTTTGGTATTGTGAACAGTGAGTTGGGTTTTGTGAATAGTGAGTTGGGGATTGTGAACAGTGAGTTGGGAATTGTGAATAGTGAGTTGAGGATTGTGAACAATGAGTTGGGGATTGCGAACAGTGAGTTTGGTATTGTGAACAGTGAGTTGGGTATTGTGAATAGTGAGTTGGGGATTGTGAACAGTGAGTTGGGGATTGTGAATAGTGAGTTGGGTATTGTGAGCATTGAGTTTAGGAGTGTGAGCAGTGAGTTGGTAGTCTGAGCAGTGAATTGGGTATTGCGAACAGTGAGTTGGGTATTGTGAACAGTGAGTTGCGTATTATGTACTGTAAGTTGGGTATTGTGAGCAGTGAGTTGGGTATTGTGAGCCGTGAATTGGATATTGTGAGCAGTGAGTTGGGGATTGTGAACAGTGAGTTGGGAATTGTGAGCAATGATTTGGGTATTTGAGCAGTGAGTTGGGTATTGTGAGCAGTGAGTATGGGTTTTGTGAATTGTGAGTTGGGGATTGTGAACCGTGAGTTGGGTTTTGTGAATACTGAGTTGGGGATTGTGAACAGTGAGTTGGGGATTGGAACAGTGAGTTGGGTATCGTGAACAGTGAGTTGGGTATTGTGAGCTGTGACGTGAGTGATGTGAACAATGAGTTGGGTATTGTGAGCAGTGAGTTGGGTATTGTGAGCAGTGAGTTGGGTATTGTGAACAATGAGCTTGATATTGTGAACAATGAGTTGGGTATTCTGAACAGTGAGTTGGGTATTGTGAGCAGTGAGTTGGGTATTGTGAACAGTGAGTTTAGTAGTGTGAGCAGTGAGTTGGGTATTGTCAACAGTCAGTTGGATACTGTGAAGGGTGAGTTGGGTGTAGTGAACAGTGAGTTGGGTATTGTGAGCAGTGACGTGAGTGATGTGAACAATGAGTTGGGTATTGTGAGCTGTGACGTGAGTGATGTGAACAATGAGTTGGGTATTGTGAGCAGTGAGTTGGGTATTGTGAACAATGAGCTTGATATTGTGAACAATGAGTTGGGTATTCTGAACAGTGAGTTGGGTATTGTGAGCAGTGAGTTGGGTATTGTGAACAGTGAGTTGGGTATTGTGAACAGTGAGTTGGGTATTGTGAACAGCGAGTTGGGTATTGTGAGCAGTGAATTGGTCCGTGTGAGCAGTGAGTTGGGTCTTGTGAACAGTGAGTTGGGTATTGTGAACAGTGAGTTCGGTATTGTGAGCAGCGAGTTGGGTATTGTGAACAGTGCATTTGGTATTGTGAACAGTGAGTTTAATATTGTGAACAGTGAGTTTAGTACTGTGTGCAGTGAGTTGGGTGTTGTGAACAGTGAGTTGTGTACTGTGAAGGGTGACATGGATATTGTGAACAGTGAGTTGGGTATTGTGAGCAGTGACGTGAGTGATGTGAACAATGAGTTGGGTATTGTGAGCAGTGAGTTGGGTATTGTGAGCAGTGAGTTGAGTATTGTGAGCAGTGACATGGATATTGTGAACAGTGAGTTGGGTATTCTGAACAGTGAGTTGGATATTCTGAACAGTGAGTTGGGGATTGTGAGCAATGAGTTGGGTATTGTGAACAGTGAGGTGGGTGTTGTGAGCAGTGAGTTAGGTATTGTGAGCAATGAGTTGGGTATTGTGAGCAGTGAGTTGGGGTTGTGAACTGTGAGTTAGGTTTTGTGAATAGTGAGTTGGGTATTGTGAGCAGTGAGTTGGGTATTGTGAGCAGTGAGTTGGGGATTGTGAACAGTGAGTTTGGTATCGTGAACAGAGAGTTGGGTTTTGTGAATAGTGAGTTGGGGATTGTGAACAGTGAGTTGGGAATTGTGAATAGTGAGTTGAGGATTGTGAACAATGAGTTGGGGATTGTGAACAGTGAGTTTGGTATTGTGAATAGTGAGTTGGGGATTGTGAACAGTGAGTTGGGGATTGTGAATAGTGAGTTGGGTGTTGTGAGCAGTGAGTTTAGGAGTGTGAGCAGTGAGTTGGTAGTCTGAGCAGTGAATTGGGTATTGCGAACAGTGAGTTGGGTATTGTGAACAGTGAGTTGCGTATTATGTACTGTAAGTTGGGTATTGTGAGCAGTGAGTTGGGTATTGTGAGCAGTGAATTGGATATTGTGAGCAGTGAGTTGGGTATTGTGAACAGTGAGTTGGGAATTGTGAGCAATGAGTTGGGTATTTGAGCAGTGAGTTGGGTATTGTGAGCAGTGAGTGTGGGTATTGTGAACAGTGAGTTGGGTTTTGTGAATTGTGAGTTGGGGATTGTGAACCGTGAGTTGGGTTTTGTGAATACTGAGTTGGGGATTGTGAACAGTGAGTTGGGTATCGTGAACAGTGAGTTGGGTATCTTGAACAGTGAGTTGGGTATTGTGAACAGTGAGTTGGGTATTGTGAACAGTGAGTTGGGTGTTGTGAGCAGTGAGTTCGATATTGTGAACAGTGCATTGGGTATTGTGAACAGTGAGTTTAATATTGTGAACAGTGAGTTTAGTCATGTGAGCAGTGAGTTTGGTATTGTGAGCAGTGAGTTGATTAGTGTGAGTGGTGAGTTGGGTATTGTGAACAGTGAGTTTGGTATTGTGAGCAGCGAGTTGGGTATTGTGAACAGTGAGTTTAGTAGTGTGAGCAGTGAGTTGGGTATTGTGAACAGTCAGTTGGATACTGTGAAGGGTGAGTTGGGTGTAGTGAACAGTGAGTTGGGTATTGTGAGCAGTGACGTGAGTGATGTGAACAATCAGTTGGGTATTCTGAACAGTGAGTTGGGTATTGTGAACAGTGAGTTGGGTATTGTGAACAGTGAGTTGGGGTTGTGAACAGTGAGTTAGGTTTTGTGAACAGTGAGTTGGGTATTGTGAGCAGTGAGTTAGGTATTGTGAGCAATGAGTTGGGCATTGTGAGCAGTGTGTTGGGGTTGTGAACAGTGAGTTAGGTTTTGTGAATAGTGAGTTGGGTATTGTGAGCAGTGAGTTGGGTATTGTGAGCAGTGAGTTGGGGATTGTGAACAGTGAGTTTGGTATTGTGAACAGTGAGTTGGGTTTTGTGAATAGTGAGTTGGGGATTGTGAACAGTGAGTTGGGAATTGTGAATAGTGAGTTGAGGATTGTGAACAATGAGTTGGGGATTGTGAACAGTGAGTTTGGTATTGTGAACAGAGAGTTGGGTTTTGTGAATAGTGAGTTGGGGATTGTGAACAGTGAGTTGGGAATTGTGAATAGTGAGTTGAGGATTGTGAACAATGAGTTGGGGATTGTGAACAGTGAGTTTGGTATTGTGAACAGTGAGTTGGGTATTGTGAATAGTGAGTTGGGGATTGTGAACAGTGAGTTGGGGATTGTGAATAGTGAGTTGGGTATTGTGAGCAGTGAGTTTAGGAGTGTGAGCAGTGAGTTGGTAGTCTGAGCAGTGAATTGGGTATTGCGAACAGTGAGTTGGGTATTGTGAACAGTGAGTTGCGTATTATGTACTGTAAGTTGGGTATTGTGAGCAGTGAGTTGGGTATTGTGAGCAGTGAATTGGATATTGTGAGCAGTGAGTTGGGTATTGTGAACAGTGAGTTGGGAATTGTGAGCAATGATTTGGGTATTTGAGCAGTGAGTTGGGTATTGTGAGCAGTGAGTATGGGTTTTGTGAATTGTGAGTTGGGGATTGTGAACCGTGAGTTGGGTTTTGTGAATACTGAGTTGGGGATTGTGAACAGTGAGTTGGGGATTGGAACAGTGAGTTGGGTATCGTGAACAGTGAGTTGGGTATCGTGAACAGTGAGTTGGGTATTGTGAACAGTGAGTTGGGTATTGTGAACAGTGAGTTGGGTATTGTGAGCAGTGAGTTCGATATTGTGAACAGTGCATTGGGTATTGTGAACAGTGAGTTTAATATTGTGAACAGTGAGTTTAGTCGTGTGAGCAGTGAGTTTGGTAATGTGAGCAGTGAGTTGATTAGTGTGAGCGGTGAGTTGGGTATTGTGAACAGTGAGTTGGGTATTGTGAGCAGCGAGTTGGGTATTGTGAACAGTGAGTTTAGTAGTGTGAGCAGTGAGTTGGGTATTGTGAACAGTCAGTTGGATACTGTGAAGGGTGAGTTGGGTGTAGTGAACAGTGAGTTGGGTATTGTGAGCAGTGACGTGAGTGATGTGAACAATGAGTTGGGTATTCTGAACAGTGAGTTGGGTATTGTGAACAGTGAGTTGGGTATTGTGAACAGTGAGTTGGGGTTGTGAACAGTGAGTTAGGTTTTGTGAACAGTGAGTTGGGTATTGTGAGCAGTGAGTTAGGTATTGTGAGCAATGAGTTGGGCATTGTGAGCAGTGAGTTGGGGTTGTGAACAGTGAGTTAGATTTTGTGAATAGTGAGTTGGGTATTGTGAGCAGTGAGTTGGGTATTGTGAGCAGTGAGTTGGGGATTGTGAACAGTGAGTTTGGTATTGTGAACAGTGAGTTGGGTTTTGTGAATAGTGAGTTGGGGATTGTGAACAGTGAGTTGGGAATTGTGAATAGTGAGTTGAGGATTGTGAACAATGAGTTGGGGATTGCGAACAGTGAGTTTGGTATTGTGAACAGTGAGTTGGGTATTGTGAATAGTGAGTTGGGGATTGTGAACAGTGAGTTGGGGATTGTGAATAGTGAGTTGGGTATTGTGAGCATTGAGTTTAGGAGTGTGAGCAGTGAGTTGGTAGTCTGAGCAGTGAATTGGGTATTGCGAACAGTGAGTTGGGTATTGTGAACAGTGAGTTGCGTATTATGTACTGTAAGTTGGGTATTGTGAGCAGTGAGTTGGGTATTGTGAGCCGTGAATTGGATATTGTGAGCAGTGAGTTGGGGATTGTGAACAGTGAGTTGGGAATTGTGAGCAATGATTTGGGTATTTGAGCAGTGAGTTGGGTATTGTGAGCAGTGAGTATGGGTTTTGTGAATTGTGAGTTGGGGATTGTGAACCGTGAGTTGGGTTTTGTGAATACTGAGTTGGGGATTGTGAACAGTGAGTTGGGGATTGGAACAGTGAGTTGGGTATCGTGAACAGTGAGTTGGGTATTGTGAGCTGTGACGTGAGTGATGTGAACAATGAGTTGGGTATTGTGAGCAGTGAGTTGGGTATTGTGAGCAGTGAGTTGGGTATTGTGAACAATGAGCTTGATATTGTGAACAATGAGTTGGGTATTCTGAACAGTGAGTTGGGTATTGTGAGCAGTGAGTTGGGTATTGTGAACAGTGAGTTGGGTATTGTGAACAGCGAGTTGGGTATTGTGAGCAGTGAATTGGTCCGTGTGAGCAGGGAGTTGGGTCTTGTGAACAGTGAGTTGCGTATTGTGAACAGTGAGTTCGGTATTGTGAGCAGCGAGTTGGGTATTGTGAACAGTGCATTTGATATTGTGAACAGTGAGTTTAATATTGTGAACAGTGAGTTTAGTACTGTGTGCAGTGAGTTGGGTGTTGTGAACAGTGAGTTGTGTACTGTGAAGGGTGACATGGATATTGTGAACAGTGAGTTGGGTATTGTGAGCAGTGACGTGAGTGATGTGAACAATGAGTTGGGTATTGTGAGCAGTGAGTTGGGTATTGTGAGCAGTGAGTTGAGTACTGTGAGCAGTGACATGGATATTGTGAACAGTGAGTTGGGTATTCTGAACAGTGAGTTGGGGATTGTGAGCAATGAGTTGGGTATTGTGAACAGTGAGGTGGGTGTTGTGAGCAGTGAGTTGGGTATTGTGAACAGTGAGGTGGGTGTTGTGAGCAGTGAGTTAGGTATTGTGAGCAATGAGTTGGGTATTGTGAGCAGTGAGTTGGGGTTGTGAACTGTGAGTTAGGTTTTGTGAATAGTGAGTTGGGTATTGTGAGCAGTGAGTTGGGTATTGTGAGCAGTGAGTTGGGGATTGTGAACAGTGAGTTTGGTATTGTGAACAGAGAGTTGGGTTTTGTGAATAGTGAGTTGGGGATTGTGAACAGTGAGTTGGGAATTGTGAATAGTGAGTTGAGGATTGTGAACAATGAGTTGGGGATTGTGAACAGTGAGTTTGGTATTGTGAACAGTGAGTTGGGTATTGTGAATAGTGAGTTGGGGATTGTGAACAGTGAGTTGGGAATTGTGAATAGTGAGTTGAGGATTGTGAACAATGAGTTGGGGATTGTGAACAGTGAGTTTGGTATTGTGAACAGTGAGTTTAATATTGTGAACAGTGAGTTTAGTACTGTGTGCAGTGAGTTGGGTGTTGTGAACAGTGAGTTGTGTACTGTGAAGGGTGACATGGATATTGTGAACAGTGAGTTGGGTATTGTGAGCAGTGACGTGAGTGATGTGAACAATGAGTTGGGTATTGTGAGCAGTGAGTTGGGTATTGTGAGCAGTGAGTTGAGTACTGTGAGCAGTGACATGGATATTGTGAACAGTGAGTTGGGTATTCTGAACAGTGAGTTGGGGATTGTGAGCAATGAGTTGGGTATTGTGAACAGTGAGGTGGGTGTTGTGAGCAGTGAGTTGGGTATTGTGAACAGTGAGGTGGGTGTTGTGAGCAGTGAGTTAGGTATTGTGAGCAATGAGTTGGGTATTGTGAGCAGTGAGTTGGGGTTGTGAACTGTGAGTTAGGTTTTGTGAATAGTGAGTTGGGTATTGTGAGCAGTGAGTTGGGTATTGTGAGCAGTGAGTTGGGGATTGTGAACAGTGAGTTTGGTATTGTGAACAGAGAGTTGGGTTTTGTGAATAGTGAGTTGGGGATTGTGAACAGTGAGTTGGGAATTGTGAATAGTGAGTTGAGGATTGTGAACAATGAGTTGGGGATTGTGAACAGTGAGTTTGGTATTGTGAACAGTGAGTTGGGTATTGTGAATAGTGAGTTGGGGATTGTGAACAGTGAGTTGGGGATTGTGAATAGTGAGTTGGGTATTGTGAGCAGTGAGTTTAGTAGTGTGAGCAGTGAGTTGGTAGTCTGAGCAGTGAATTGGGTATTGCGAACAGTGAGTTGGGTATTGTGAACAGTGAGTTGCGTATTATGTACTGTAAGTTGGGTATTGTGAGCAGTGAGTTGGGTATTGTGAGCAGTGAATTGGATATTGTGAGCAGTGAGTTGGGTATTGTGAACAGTGAGTTGGGAATTGTGAGCAATGATTTGGGTATTTGAGCAGTGAGTTGGGTATTGTGAGCAGTGAGTATGGGTATTGTGAACAGTGAGTTGGTATTTGTGAATTGTGAGTTGGGGATTGTGAACCGTGAGTTGGGTTTTGTGAATACTGAGTTGGGGATTGTGAACAGTGAGTTGGGGATTGGAACAGTGAGTTGGGTATCGTGAACAGTAAGTTGGGTATCGTGAACAGTGAGTTGGGTATTGTGAACAGTGAGTTGGGTATTGTGAGCAGTGAGTTGGGTATTGTGAGCAATGAGTTGGGCATTGTGAGCAGTGAGTTGGGTATTGTGAACAGTGAGTTGGGAATTGTGAGCAATGATTTGGGTGTTTGAGCAGTGAGTTGGGTATTGTGAGCAGTGAGTATGGGTTTTGTGAATTGTGAGTTGGGGATTGTGAACCGTGAGTTGGGTTTTGTGAATACTGAGTTGGGGATTGTGAACAGTGAGTTGGGGATTGGAACAGTGAGTTGGGTATCGTGAACAGTGAGTTGGGTATCGTGAACAGTGAGTTGGGTATTGTGAGCAGTGGGTTGGGTATTGTGAACAGTGAGTTGGGTATTGTGAACAGCGAGTTGGGTATTGTGAGCAGTGAATTGGTCCGTGTGAGCAGTGAGTTGGGTCTTGTGAACAGTGAGTTGGGTATTGTGAACAGTGAGTTCGGTATTGTGAGCAGCGAGTTGGGTATTGTGAACAGTGCATTTGGTATTGTGAACAGTGAGTTTAATATTGTGAACAGTGAGTTTAGTACTGTGTGCAGTGAGTTGGGTGTTGTGAACAGTGAGTTGGGTATTGTGAACAGTGAGTTCGGTATTGTGAGCAGCGAGTTGGGTATTGTGAACAGTGCATTTGGTATTGTGAACAGTGAGTTTAATATTGTGAACAGTGAGTTTAGTACTGTGTGCAGTGAGTTGGGTGTTGTGAACAGTGAGTTGTGTACTGTGAAGGGTGACATGGATATTGTGAACAGTGAGTTGGGTATTGTGAGCAGTGACGTGAGTGATGTGAACAATGAGTTGGGTATTGTGAGCAGTGAGTTGGGTATTGTGAGCAGTGAGTTGAGTCTTGTGAGCAGTGACATGGATATTGTGAACAGTGAGTTGGGTATTCTGAACAGTGAGTTGGATATTCTGAACAGTGAGTTGGGGATTGTGAGCAATGAGTTGGGTATTGTGAACAGTGAGGTGGGTGTTGTGAGCAGTGAGTTAGGTATTGTGAGCAATGAGTTGGGTATTGTGAGCAGTGAGTTGGGGTTGTGAACTGTGAGTTAGGTTTTGTGAATAGTGAGTTGGGTATTGTGAGCAGTGAGTTGGGTATTGTGAGCAGTGAGTTGGGGATTGTGAACAGTGAGTTTGGTATTGTGAACAGAGAGTTGGGTTTTGTGAATAGTGAGTTGGGTATTGTGACCAGTGAGTTCGATATTGTGAACAGTGCATTGGGTATTGTGAACAGTGAGTTTAATATTGTGAACAGTGAGTTTAGTCGTGTGAGCAGTGAGTTTGGTATTTTGAGCAGTGAGTTGATTAGTGTGATTGGTGAGTTGGGTATTGTGAACAGTGAGTTGGGTATTGTGAGCAGTGAGTTGGGTATTGTGAACAGTGAGTTTAGTAGTGTGAGCAGTGAGTTGGGTATTGTGAACAGTCAGTTGGATACTGTGAAGGGTGAGTTGGGTGTAGTGAACAGTGAGTTGGGTATTGTGAGCAGTGACGTGAGTGATGTGAACAATGAGTTGGGTATTGTGAGCTGTGACGTGAGTGATGTGAACAATGAGTTGGGTATTGTGAGCAGTGAGTTGGGTATTGTGAGCAGTGAGTTGGGTATTGTGAACAATGAGCTTGATATTGTGAACAATGAGTTGGGTATTCTGAACAGTGAGTTGGGTATTGTGAGCAGTGAGTTGGGTATTGTGAACAGTGAGTTGGGTATTGTGAACAGCGAGTTGGGTATTGTGAGCAGTGAATTGGTCCGTGTGAGCAGGGAGTTGGGTCTTGTGAACAGTGAGTTGGGTATTGTGAACAGTGAGTTCGGTATTGTGAGCAGCGAGTTGGGTATTGTGAACAGTGCATTTGATATTGTGAACAGTGAGTTTAATATTGTGAACAGTGAGTTTAGTACTGTGTGCAGTGAGTTGGGTGTTGTGAACAGTGAGTTGTGTACTGTGAAGGGTGACATGGATATTGTGAACAGTGAGTTGGGTATTGTGAGCAGTGACGTGAGTGATGTGAACAATGAGTTGGGTATTGTGAGCAGTGAGTTGGGTATTGTGAGCAGTGAGTTGAGTACTGTGAGCAGTGACATGGATATTGTGAACAGTGAGTTGGGTATTCTGAACAGTGAGTTGGGGATTGTGAGCAATGAGTTGGGTATTGTGAACAGTGAGGTGGGTGTTGTGAGCAGTGAGTTGGGTATTGTGAACAGTGAGGTGGGTGTTGTGAGCAGTGAGTTAGGTATTGTGAGCAATGAGTTGGGTATTGTGAGCAGTGAGTTGGGGTTGTGAACTGTGAGTTAGGTTTTGTGAATAGTGAGTTGGGTATTGTGAGCAGTGAGTTGGGTATTGTGAGCAGTGAGTTGGGGATTGTGAACAGTGAGTTTGGTATTGTGAACAGAGAGTTGGGTTTTGTGAATAGTGAGTTGGGGATTGTGAACAGTGAGTTGGGAATTGTGAATAGTGAGTTGAGGATTGTGAACAATGAGTTGGGGATTGTGAACAGTGAGTTTGGTATTGTGAACAGTGAGTTGGGTATTGTGAATAGTGAGTTGGGGATTGTGAACAGTGAGTTGGGGATTGTGAATAGTGAGTTGGGTATTGTGAGCAGTGAGTTTAGTAGTGTGAGCAGTGAGTTGGTAGTCTGAGCAGTGAATTGGGTATTGCGAACAGTGAGTTGGGTATTGTGAACAGTGAGTTGCGTATTATGTACTGTAAGTTGGGTATTGTGAGCAGTGAGTTGGGTATTGTGAGCAGTGAATTGGATATTGTGAGCAGTGAGTTGGGTATTGTGAACAGTGAGTTGGGAATTGTGAGCAATGATTTGGGTATTTGAGCAGTGAGTTGGGTATTGTGAGCAGTGAGTATGGGTATTGTGAACAGTGAGTTGGTATTTGTGAATTGTGAGTTGGGGATTGTGAACCGTGAGTTGGGTTTTGTGAATACTGAGTTGGGGATTGTGAACAGTGAGTTGGGGATTGGAACAGTGAGTTGGGTATCGTGAACAGTAAGTTGGGTATCGTGAACAGTGAGTTGGGTATTGTGAACAGTGAGTTGGGTATTGTGAGCAGTGAGTTGGGTATTGTGAGCAATGAGTTGGGCATTGTGAGCAGTGAGTTGGGTATTGTGAACAGTGAGTTGGGAATTGTGAGCAATGATTTGGGTGTTTGAGCAGTGAGTTGGGTATTGTGAGCAGTGAGTATGGGTTTTGTGAATTGTGAGTTGGGGATTGTGAACCGTGAGTTGGGTTTTGTGAATACTGAGTTGGGGATTGTGAACAGTGAGTTGGGGATTGGAACAGTGAGTTGGGTATCGTGAACAGTGAGTTGGGTATCGTGAACAGTGAGTTGGGTATTGTGAGCAGTGGGTTGGGTATTGTGAACAGTGAGTTGGGTATTGTGAACAGCGAGTTGGGTATTGTGAGCAGTGAATTGGTCCGTGTGAGCAGTGAGTTGGGTCTTGTGAACAGTGAGTTGGGTATTGTGAACAGTGAGTTCGGTATTGTGAGCAGCGAGTTGGGTATTGTGAACAGTGCATTTGGTATTGTGAACAGTGAGTTTAATATTGTGAACAGTGAGTTTAGTACTGTGTGCAGTGAGTTGGGTGTTGTGAACAGTGAGTTGGGTATTGTGAACAGTGAGTTCGGTATTGTGAGCAGCGAGTTGGGTATTGTGAACAGTGCATTTGGTATTGTGAACAGTGAGTTTAATATTGTGAACAGTGAGTTTAGTACTGTGTGCAGTGAGTTGGGTGTTGTGAACAGTGAGTTGTGTACTGTGAAGGGTGACATGGATATTGTGAACAGTGAGTTGGGTATTGTGAGCAGTGACGTGAGTGATGTGAACAATGAGTTGGGTATTGTGAGCAGTGAGTTGGGTATTGTGAGCAGTGAGTTGAGTATTGTGAGCAGTGACATGGATATTGTGAACAGTGAGTTGGGTATTCTGAACAGTGAGTTGGATATTCTGAACAGTGAGTTGGGGATTGTGAGCAATGAGTTGGGTATTGTGAACAGTGAGGTGGGTGTTGTGAGCAGTGAGTTAGGTATTGTGAGCAATGAGTTGGGTATTGTGAGCAGTGAGTTGGGGTTGTGAACTGTGAGTTAGGTTTTGTGAATAGTGAGTTGGGTATTGTGAGCAGTGAGTTGGGTATTGTGAGCAGTGAGTTGGGGATTGTGAACAGTGAGTTTGGTATTGTGAACAGAGAGTTGGGTTTTGTGAATAGTGAGTTGGGGATTGTGAACAGTGAGTTGGGAATTGTGAATAGTGAGTTGAGGATTGTGAACAATGAGTTGGGGATTGTGAACAGTGAGTTTGGTATTGTGAACAGTGAGTTGGGTATTGTGAATAGTGAGTTGGGGATTGTGAACAGTGAGTTGGGGATTGTGAATAGTGAGTTGGGTATTGTGAGCAGTGAGTTTAGGAGTGTGAGCAGTGAGTTGGTAGTCTGAGCAGTGAATTGGGTATTGCGAACAGTGAGTTGGGTATTGTGAACAGTGAGTTGCGTATTATGTACTGTAAGTTGGGTATTGTGAGCAGTGAGTTGGGTATTGTGAGCAGTGAATTGGATATTGTGAGCAGTGAGTTGGGTATTGTGAACAGTGAGTTGGGAATTGTGAGCAATGAGTTGGGTATTTGAGCAGTGAGGTGGGTATTGTGAGCAGTGAGTATGGGTATTGTGAACAGTGAGTTGGGTTTTGTGAATTGTGAGTTGGGGATTGTGAACCGTGAGTTGGGTTTTGTGAATACTGAGTTGGGGATTGTGAACAGTGAGTTGGGGATTGGAACAGTGAGTTGGGTATCGTGAACAGTGAGTTGGGTATCGTGAACAGTGAGTTGGGTATTGTGAACAGTGAGTTGGGTATTGTGAACAGTGAGTTGGGTATTGTGAGCAGTGAGTTCGATATTGTGAACAGTGCATTGGGTATTGTGAACAGTGAGTTTAATATTGTGAACAGTGAGTTTAGTCGTGTGAGCAGTGAGTTTGGTATTTTGAGCAGTGAGTTGATTAGTGTGAGTGGTGAGTTGGGTATTGTGAACAGTGAGTTGGGTATTGTGAACAGTGAGTTTAGTAGTGTGAGCAGTGAGTTGGGTATTGTGAACAGTCAGTTGGATACTGTGAAGGGTGAGTTGGGTGTAGTGAACAGTGAGTTGGGTATTGTGAGCAGTGACGTGAGTGATGTGAACAATGAGTTGGGTATTGTGAGCTGTGACGTGAGTGATGTGAACAATGAGTTGGGTATTGTGAGCAGTGAGTTGGGTATTGTGAACAATGAGCTTGATATTGTGAACAATGAGTTGGGTATTCTGAACAGTGAGTTGGGTATTGTGAGCAGTGAGTTGGGTATTGTGAACAGTGAGTTGGGTATTGTGAACAGCGAGTTGGGTATTGTGAGCAGTGAATTGGTCCGTGTGAGCAGTGAGTTGGGTCTTGTGAACAGTGAGTTGGGTATTGTGAACAGTGAGTTCGGTATTGTGAGCAGCGAGTTGGGTATTGTGAACAGTGCATTTGGTATTGTGAACAGTGAGTTTAATATTGTGAACAGTGAGTTTAGTACTGTGTGCAGTGAGTTGGGTGTTGTGAACAGTGAGTTGTGTACTGTGAAGGGTGACATGGATATTGTGAACAGTGAGTTGGGTATTGTGAGCAGTGACGTGAGTGATGTGAACAATGAGTTGGGTATTGTGAGCAGTGAGTTGGGTATTGTGAGCAGTGAGTTGAGTATTGTGAGCAGTGACATGGATATTGTGAACAGTGAGTTGGGTATTCTGAACAGTGAGTTGGATATTCTGAACAGTGAGTTGGGGATTGTGAGCAATGAGTTGGGTATTGTGAACAGTGAGGTGGGTGTTGTGAGCAGTGAGTTAGGTATTGTGAGCAATGAGTTGGGTATTGTGAGCAGTGAGTTGGGGTTGTGAACTGTGAGTTAGGTTTTGTGAATAGTGAGTTGGGTATTGTGAGCAGTGAGTTGGGTATTGTGAGCAGTGAGTTGGGGATTGTGAACAGTGAGTTTGGTATTGTGAACAGAGAGTTGGGTTTTGTGAATAGTGAGTTGGGGATTGTGAACAGTGAGTTGGGAATTGTGAATAGTGAGTTGAGGATTGTGAACAATGAGTTGGGGATTGTGAACAGTGAGTTTGGTATTGTGAACAGTGAGTTGGGTATTGTGAATAGTGAGTTGGGGATTGTGAACAGTGAGTTGGGGATTGTGAATAGTGAGTTGGGTATTGTGAGCAGTGAGTTTAGGAGTGTGAGCAGTGAGTTGGTAGTCTGAGCAGTGAATTGGGTATTGCGAACAGTGAGTTGGGTATTGTGAACAGTGAGTTGCGTATTATGTACTGTAAGTTGGGTATTGTGAGCAGTGAGTTGGGTATTGTGAGCAGTGAATTGGATATTGTGAGCAGTGAGTTGGGTATTGTGAACAGTGAGTTGGGAATTGTGAGCAATGAGTTGGGTATTTGAGCAGTGAGGTGGGTATTGTGAGCAGTGAGTATGGGTATTGTGAACAGTGAGTTGGGTTTTGTGAATTGTGAGTTGGGGATTGTGAACCGTGAGTTGGGTTTTGTGAATACTGAGTTGGGGATTGTGAACAGTGAGTTGGGGATTGGAACAGTGAGTTGGGTATCGTGAACAGTGAGTTGGGTATCGTGAACAGTGAGTTGGGTATTGTGAACAGTGAGTTGGGTATTGTGAACAGTGAGTTGGGTATTGTGACCAGTGAGTTCGATATTGTGAACAGTGCATTGGGTATTGTGAACAGTGAGTTTAATATTGTGAACAGTGAGTTTAGTCGTGTGAGCAGTGAGTTTGGTATTTTGAGCAGTGAGTTGATTAGTGTGATTGGTGAGTTGGGTATTGTGAACAGTGAGTTGGGTATTGTGAGCAGTGAGTTGGGTATTGTGAACAGTGAGTTTAGTAGTGTGAGCAGTGAGTTGGGTATTGTGAACAGTCAGTTGGATACTGTGAAGGGTGAGTTGGGTGTAGTGAACAGTGAGTTGGGTATTGTGAGCAGTGACGTGAGTGATGTGAACAATGAGTTGGGTATTGTGAGCTGTGACGTGAGTGATGTGAACAATGAGTTGGGTATTGTGAGCAGTGAGTTGGGTATTGTGAGCAGTGAGTTGGGTATTGTGAACAATGAGCTTGATATTGTGAACAATGAGTTGGGTATTCTGAACAGTGAGTTGGGTATTGTGAGCAGTGAGTTGGGTATTGTGAACAGTGAGTTGGGTATTGTGAACAGCGAGTTGGGTATTGTGAGCAGTGAATTGGTCCGTGTGAGCAGGGAGTTGGGTCTTGTGAACAGTGAGTTGGGTATTGTGAACAGTGAGTTCGGTATTGTGAGCAGCGAGTTGGGTATTGTGAACAGTGCATTTGATATTGTGAACAGTGAGTTTAATATTGTGAACAGTGAGTTTAGTACTGTGTGCAGTGAGTTGGGTGTTGTGAACAGTGAGTTGTGTACTGTGAAGGGTGACATGGATATTGTGAACAGTGAGTTGGGTATTGTGAGCAGTGACGTGAGTGATGTGAACAATGAGTTGGGTATTGTGAGCAGTGAGTTGGGTATTGTGAGCAGTGAGTTGAGTACTGTGAGCAGTGACATGGATATTGTGAACAGTGAGTTGGGTATTCTGAACAGTGAGTTGGGGATTGTGAGCAATGAGTTGGGTATTGTGAACAGTGAGGTGGGTGTTGTGAGCAGTGAGTTGGGTATTGTGAACAGTGAGGTGGGTGTTGTGAGCAGTGAGTTAGGTATTGTGAGCAATGAGTTGGGTATTGTGAGCAGTGAGTTGGGGTTGTGAACTGTGAGTTAGGTTTTGTGAATAGTGAGTTGGGTATTGTGAGCAGTGAGTTGGGTATTGTGAGCAGTGAGTTGGGGATTGTGAACAGTGAGTTTGGTATTGTGAACAGAGAGTTGGGTTTTGTGAATAGTGAGTTGGGGATTGTGAACAGTGAGTTGGGAATTGTGAATAGTGAGTTGAGGATTGTGAACAATGAGTTGGGGATTGTGAACAGTGAGTTTGGTATTGTGAACAGTGAGTTGGGTATTGTGAATAGTGAGTTGGGGATTGTGAACAGTGAGTTGGGGATTGTGAATAGTGAGTTGGGTATTGTGAGCAGTGAGTTTAGTAGTGTGAGCAGTGAGTTGGTAGTCTGAGCAGTGAATTGGGTATTGCGAACAGTGAGTTGGGTATTGTGAACAGTGAGTTGCGTATTATGTACTGTAAGTTGGGTATTGTGAGCAGTGAGTTGGGTATTGTGAGCAGTGAATTGGATATTGTGAGCAGTGAGTTGGGTATTGTGAACAGTGAGTTGGGAATTGTGAGCAATGATTTGGGTATTTGAGCAGTGAGTTGGGTATTGTGAGCAGTGAGTATGGGTATTGTGAACAGTGAGTTGGTATTTGTGAATTGTGAGTTGGGGATTGTGAACCGTGAGTTGGGTTTTGTGAATACTGAGTTGGGGATTGTGAACAGTGAGTTGGGGATTGGAACAGTGAGTTGGGTATCGTGAACAGTAAGTTGGGTATCGTGAACAGTGAGTTGGGTATTGTGAACAGTGAGTTGGGTATTGTGAGCAGTGAGTTGGGTATTGTGAGCAATGAGTTGGGCATTGTGAGCAGTGAGTTGGGTATTGTGAACAGTGAGTTGGGAATTGTGAGCAATGATTTGGGTGTTTGAGCAGTGAGTTGGGTATTGTGAGCAGTGAGTATGGGTTTTGTGAATTGTGAGTTGGGGATTGTGAACCGTGAGTTGGGTTTTGTGAATACTGAGTTGGGGATTGTGAACAGTGAGTTGGGGATTGGAACAGTGAGTTGGGTATCGTGAACAGTGAGTTGGGTATCGTGAACAGTGAGTTGGGTATTGTGAGCAGTGGGTTGGGTATTGTGAACAGTGAGTTGGGTATTGTGAACAGCGAGTTGGGTATTGTGAGCAGTGAATTGGTCCGTGTGAGCAGTGAGTTGGGTCTTGTGAACAGTGAGTTGGGTATTGTGAACAGTGAGTTCGGTATTGTGAGCAGCGAGTTGGGTATTGTGAACAGTGCATTTGGTATTGTGAACAGTGAGTTTAATATTGTGAACAGTGAGTTTAGTACTGTGTGCAGTGAGTTGGGTGTTGTGAACAGTGAGTTGGGTATTGTGAACAGTGAGTTCGGTATTGTGAGCAGCGAGTTGGGTATTGTGAACAGTGCATTTGGTATTGTGAACAGTGAGTTTAATATTGTGAACAGTGAGTTTAGTACTGTGTGCAGTGAGTTGGGTGTTGTGAACAGTGAGTTGTGTACTGTGAAGGGTGACATGGATATTGTGAACAGTGAGTTGGGTATTGTGAGCAGTGACGTGAGTGATGTGAACAATGAGTTGGGTATTGTGAGCAGTGAGTTGGGTATTGTGAGCAGTGAGTTGAGTATTGTGAGCAGTGACATGGATATTGTGAACAGTGAGTTGGGTATTCTGAACAGTGAGTTGGATATTCTGAACAGTGAGTTGGGGATTGTGAGCAATGAGTTGGGTATTGTGAACAGTGAGGTGGGTGTTGTGAGCAGTGAGTTAGGTATTGTGAGCAATGAGTTGGGTATTGTGAGCAGTGAGTTGGGGTTGTGAACTGTGAGTTAGGTTTTGTGAATAGTGAGTTGGGTATTGTGAGCAGTGAGTTGGGTATTGTGAGCAGTGAGTTGGGGATTGTGAACAGTGAGTTTGGTATTGTGAACAGAGAGTTGGGTTTTGTGAATAGTGAGTTGGGGATTGTGAACAGTGAGTTGGGAATTGTGAATAGTGAGTTGAGGATTGTGAACAATGAGTTGGGGATTGTGAACAGTGAGTTTGGTATTGTGAACAGTGAGTTGGGTATTGTGAATAGTGAGTTGGGGATTGTGAACAGTGAGTTTGGTATTGTGAACAGTGAGTTGGGTATTGTGAATAGTGAGTTGGGGATTGTGAACAGTGAGTTGGGGATTGTGAATAGTGAGTTGGGTATTGTGAGCAGTGAGTTTAGGAGTGTGAGCAGTGAGTTGGTAGTCTGAGCAGTGAATTGGGTATTGCGAACAGTGAGTTGGGTATTGTGAACAGTGAGTTGCGTATTATGTACTGTAAGTTGGGTATTGTGAGCAGTGAGTTGGGTATTGTGAGCAGTGAATTGGATATTGTGAGCAGTGAGTTGGGTATTGTGAACAGTGAGTTGGGAATTGTGAGCAATGAGTTGGGTATTTGAGCAGTGAGGTGGGTATTGTGAGCAGTGAGTATGGGTATTGTGAACAGTGAGTTGGGTTTTGTGAATTGTGAGTTGGGGATTGTGAACCGTGAGTTGGGTTTTGTGAATACTGAGTTGGGGATTGTGAACAGTGAGTTGGGGATTGGAACAGTGAGTTGGGTATCGTGAACAGTGAGTTGGGTATCGTGAACAGTGAGTTGGGTATTGTGAACAGTGAGTTGGGTATTGTGAACAGTGAGTTGGGTATTGTGAGCAGTGAGTTCGATATTGTGAACAGTGCATTGGGTATTGTGAACAGTGAGTTTAATATTGTGAACAGTGAGTTTAGTCGTGTGAGCAGTGAGTTTGGTATTTTGAGCAGTGAGTTGATTAGTGTGAGTGGTGAGTTGGGTATTGTGAACAGTGAGTTGGGTATTGTGAACAGTGAGTTTAGTAGTGTGAGCAGTGAGTTGGGTATTGTGAACAGTCAGTTGGATACTGTGAAGGGTGAGTTGGGTGTAGTGAACAGTGAGTTGGGTATTGTGAGCAGTGACGTGAGTGATGTGAACAATGAGTTGGGTATTGTGAGCTGTGACGTGAGTGATGTGAACAATGAGTTGGGTATTGTGAGCAGTGAGTTGGGTATTGTGAACAATGAGCTTGATATTGTGAACAATGAGTTGGGTATTCTGAACAGTGAGTTGGGTATTGTGAGCAGTGAGTTGGGTATTGTGAACAGTGAGTTGGGTATTGTGAACAGCGAGTTGGGTATTGTGAGCAGTGAATTGGTCCGTGTGAGCAGTGAGTTGGGTCTTGTGAACAGTGAGTTGGGTATTGTGAACAGTGAGTTCGGTATTGTGAGCAGCGAGTTGGGTATTGTGAACAGTGCATTTGGTATTGTGAACAGTGAGTTTAATATTGTGAACAGTGAGTTTAGTACTGTGTGCAGTGAGTTGGGTGTTGTGAACAGTGAGTTGTGTACTGTGAAGGGTGACATGGATATTGTGAACAGTGAGTTGGGTATTGTGAGCAGTGACGTGAGTGATGTGAACAATGAGTTGGGTATTGTGAGCAGTGAGTTGGGTATTGTGAGCAGTGAGTTGAGTATTGTGAGCAGTGACATGGATATTGTGAACAGTGAGTTGGGTATTCTGAACAGTGAGTTGGATATTCTGAACAGTGAGTTGGGGATTGTGAGCAATGAGTTGGGTATTGTGAACAGTGAGGTGGGTGTTGTGAGCAGTGAGTTAGGTATTGTGAGCAATGAGTTGGGTATTGTGAGCAGTGAGTTGGGGTTGTGAACTGTGAGTTAGGTTTTGTGAATAGTGAGTTGGGTATTGTGAGCAGTGAGTTGGGTATTGTGAGCAGTGAGTTGGGGATTGTGAACAGTGAGTTTGGTATTGTGAACAGAGAGTTGGGTTTTGTGAATAGTGAGTTGGGGATTGTGAACAGTGAGTTGGGAATTGTGAATAGTGAGTTGAGGATTGTGAACAATGAGTTGGGGATTGTGAACAGTGAGTTTGGTATTGTGAACAGTGAGTTGGGTATTGTGAATAGTGAGTTGGGGATTGTGAACAGTGAGTTGGGGATTGTGAATAGTGAGTTGGGTGTTGTGAGCAGTGAGTTTAGGAGTGTGAGCAGTGAGTTGGTAGTCTGAGCAGTGAATTGGGTATTGCGAACAGTGAGTTGGGTATTGTGAACAGTGAGTTGCGTATTATGTACTGTAAGTTGGGTATTGTGAGCAGTGAGTTGGGTATTGTGAGCAGTGAATTGGATATTGTGAGCAGTGAGTTGGGTATTATGAACAGTGAGTTGGGAATTGTGAGCAATGAGTTGGGTATTTGAGCAGTGAGTTGGGTATTGTGAGCAGTGAGTGTGGGTATTGTGAACAGTGAGTTGGGTTTTGTGAATACTGAGTTGGGGATTGTGAACAGTGAGTTGGGGATTGGAACAGTGAGTTGGGTATCGTGAACAGTGAGTTGGGTATCGTGAACAGTGAGTTGGGTATTGTGAACAGTGAGTTGGGTATTGTGCACAGTGAGTTGGGTATTGTGAGCAGTGAGTTCGATATTGTGAACAGTGCATTGGGTATTGTGAACAGTGAGTTTAATATTGTGAACAGTGAGTTTAGTCGTGTGAGCAGTGAGTTTGGTATTGTGAGCAGTGAGTTGGTTAGTGTGAGTGGTGAGTTGGGTATTGTGAACAGTGAGTTGGGTATTGTGAGCAGCGAGTTGGGTATTGTGAACAGTGAGTTTAGTAGTGTGAGCAGTGAGTTGGGTATTGTGAACAGTCAGTTGGATACTGTGAAGGGTGAGTTGGGTGTAGTGAACAGTGAGTTGGGTATTGTGAGCAGTGACGTGAGTGATGTGAACAATCAGTTGGGTATTCTGAACAGTGAGTTGGGTATTGTGAACAGTGAGTTGGGTATTGTGAACAGTGAGTTGGGGTTGTGAACAGTGAGTTAGGTTTTGTGAACAGTGAGTTGGGTATTGTGAGCAGTGAGTTAGGTATTGTGAGCAATGAGTTGGGCATTGTGAGCAGTGTGTTGGGGTTGTGAACAGTGAGTTAGGTTTTGTGAATAGTGAGTTGGGTATTGTGAGCAGTGAGTTGGGTATTGTGAGCAGTGAGTTGGGGATTGTGAACAGTGAGTTTGGTATTGTGAACAGTGAGTTGGGTTTTGTGAATAGTGAGTTGGGGATTGTGAACAGTGAGTTGGGAATTGTGAATAGTGAGTTGAGGATTGTGAACAATGAGTTGGGGATTGCGAACAGTGAGTTTGGTATTGTGAACAGTGAGTTGGGTATTGTGAATAGTGAGTTGGGGATTGTGAACAGTGAGTTGGGGATTGTGAATAGTGAGTTGGGTGTTGTGAGCAGTGAGTTTAGGAGTGTGAGCAGTGAGTTGGTAGTCTGAGCAGTGAATTGGGTATTGCGAACAGTGAGTTGGGTATTGTGAACAGTGAGTTGCGTATTATGTACTGTAAGTTGGGTATTGTGAGCAGTGAGTTGGGTATTGTGAGCAGTGAATTGGATATTGTGAGCAGTGAGTTGGGTATTGTGAACAGTGAGTTGGGAATTGTGAGCAATGATTTGGGTATTTGAGCAGTGAGTTGGGTATTGTGAGCAGTGAGTATGGGTTTTGTGAATTGTGAGTTGGGGATTGTGAACCGTGAGTTGGGTTTTGTGAATACTGAGTTGGGGATTGTGAACAGTGAGTTGGGGATTGGAACAGTGAGTTGGGTATCGTGAACAGTGAGTTGGGTATCGTGAACAGTGAGTTGGGTATTGTGAGCAGTGAGTTGGGTATTGTGAACAGTGAGTTGGGTATTGTGAGCAGTGAGTTCGATATTGTGAACAGTGCATTGGGTATTGTGAACAGTGAGTTTAATATTGTGAACAGTGAGTTTAGTCGTGTGAGCAGTGAGTTTGGTATTGTGAGCAGTGAGTTGATTAGTGTGAGCGGTGAGTTGGGTATTGTGAACAGTGAGTTGGGTATTGTGAGCAGCGAGTTGGGTATTGTGAACAGTGAGTTTAGTAGTGTGAGCAGTGAGTTGGGTATTGTGAACAGTCAGTTGGATACTGTGAAGGGTGAGTTGGGTGTAGTGAACAGTGAGTTGGGTATTGTGAGCAGTGACGTGAGTGATGTGAACAATGAGTTGGGTATTCTGAACAGTGAGTTGGGTATTGTGAACAGTGAGTTGGGTATTGTGAACAGTGAGTTGGGGTTGTGAACAGTGAGTTAGGTTTTGTGAACAGTGAGTTGGGTATTGTGAGCAGTGAGTTAGGTATTGTGAGCAATGAGTTGGGCATTGTGAGCAGTGAGTTGGGGTTGTGAACAGTGAGTTAGGTTTTGTGAATAGTGAGTTGGGTATTGTGAGCAGTGAGTTGGGTATTGTGAGCAGTGAGTTGGGGATTGTGAACAGTGAGTTTGGTATTGTGAACAGTGAGTTGGGTTTTGTGAATAGTGAGTTGGGGATTGTGAACAGTGAGTTGGGAATTGTGAATAGTGAGTTGAGGATTGTGAACAATGAGTTGGGGATTGCGAACAGTGAGTTTGGTATTGTGAACAGTGAGTTGGGTATTGTGAACAATGAGCTTGATATTGTGAACAATGAGTTGGGTATTCTGAACAGTGAGTTGGGTATTGTGAGCAGTGAGTTGGGTATTGTGAACAGTGAGTTGGGTCTTGTGAACAGTGAGTTGGGTATTGTGAACAGTGAGTTCGGTATTGTGAGCAGCGAGTTGGGTATTGTGAACAGTGCATTTGGTATTGTGAACAGTGAGTTTAATATTGTGAACAGTGAGTTTAGTACTGTGTGCAGTGAGTTTGGTGTTGTGAACAGTGAGTTGTGTACTGTGAAGGGTGACATGGATATTGTGAACAGTGAGTTGGGTATTGTGAGCAGTGACGTGAGTGATGTGAACAATGAGTTGGGTATTGTGAGCAGTGAGTTGGGTATTGTGAGCAGTGAGTTGAGTATTGTGAGCAGTGACATGGATATTGTGAACAGTGAGTTGGGTATTCTGAACAGTGAGTTGGATATTCTGAACAGTGAGTTGGGGATTGTGAGCAATGAGTTGGGTATTGTGAACAGTGAGGTGGGTGTTGTGAGCAGTGAGTTAGGTATTGTGAGCAATGAGTTGGGTATTGTGAGCAGTGAGTTGGGGTTGTGAACTGTGAGTTAGGTTTTGTGAATAGTGAGTTGGGTATTGTGAGCAGTGAGTTGGGTATTGTGAGCAGTGAGTTGGGGATTGTGAACAGTGAGTTTGGTATTGTGAACAGAGAGTTGGGTTTTGTGAATAGTGTGTTGGGGATTGTGAACAGTGAGTTGGGAATTGTGAATAGTGAGTTGAGGATTGTGAACAATGAGTTGGGGATTGTGAACAGTGAGTTTGGTATTGTGAACAGTGAGTTGGGTATTGTGAATAGTGAGTTGGGGATTGTGAACAGTGAGTTGGGGATTGTGAATAGTGAGTTGGGTGTTGTGAGCAGTGAGTTTAGGAGTGTGAGCAGTGAGTTGGTAGTCTGAGCAGTGAATTGGGTATTGCGAACAGTGAGTTGGGTATTGTGAACAGTGAGTTGCGTATTATGTACTGTAAGTTGGGTATTGTGAGCAGTGAGTTGGGTATTGTGAGCAGTGAATTGGATATTGTGAGCAGTGAGTTGGGTATTGTGAACAGTGAGTTGGGAATTGTGAGCAATGAGTTGGGTATTTGAGCAGTGAGTTGGGTATTGTGAGCAGTGAGTGTGGGTATTGTGAACAGTGAGTTGGGTTTTGTGAATTGTGAGTTGGGGATTGTGAACCGTGAGTTGGGTTTTGTGAATACTGAGTTGGGGATTGTGAACAGTGAGTTGGGGATTGGAACAGTGAGTTGGGTATCGTGAACAGTGAGTTGGGTATCGTGAACAGTGAGTTGGGTATTGTGAACAGTGAGTTGGGTATTGTGAACAGTGAGTTGGGTATTGTGAGCAGTGAGTTCGATATTGTGAACAGTGCATTGGGTATTGTGAACAGTGAGTTTAATATTGTGAACAGTGAGTTTAGTCGTGTGAGCAGTGAGTTTGGTATTGTGAGCAGTGAGTTGATTAGTGTGAGTGGTGAGTTGGGTATTGTGAACAGTGAGTTGGGTATTGTGAGCAGCGAGTTGGGTATTGTGAACAGTGAGTTTAGTAGTGTGAGCAGTGAGTTGGGTATTGTGAACAGTCAGTTGGATACTGTGAAGGGTGAGTTGGGTGTCGTGAACAGTGAGTTGGGTATTGTGAGCAGTGACGTGAGTGATGTGAACAATCAGTTGGGTATTCTGAACAGTGAGTTGGGTATTGTGAACAGTGAGTTGGGTATTGTGAACAGTGAGTTGGGGTTGTGAACAGTGAGTTAGGTTTTGTGAACAGTGAGTTGGGTATTGTGAGCAGTGAGTTAGGTATTGTGAGCAATGAGTTGGGCATTGTGAGCAGTGTGTTGGGGTTGTGAACAGTGAGTTAGGTTTTGTGAATAGTGAGTTGGGTATTGTGAGCAGTGAGTTGGGTATTGTGAGCAGTGAGTTGGGGATTGTGAACAGTGAGTTTGGTATTGTGAACAGTGATTTGGGTTTTGTGAATAGTGAGTTGGGGATTGTGAACAGTGAGTTGGGAATTGTGAATAGTGAGTTGAGGATTGTGAACAATGAGTTGGGGATTGTGAACAGTGAGTTTGGTATTGTGAACAGTGAGTTGGGTATTGTGAATAGTGAGTTGGGTATTGTGAACAGTGAGTTCGGTATTATGAGCAGCGAGTTGGGTATTGTGAACAGTGCATTTGGTATTGTGAACAGTGAGTTTAATATTGTGAACAGTGAGTTTAGTACTGTGTGCAGTGAGTTGGGTGTTGTGAACAGTGAGTTGTGTACTGTGAAGGGTGACATGGATATTGTGAACAGTGAGTTGGGTATTGTGAGCAGTGACGTGAGTGATGTGAACAATGAGTTGGGTATTGTGAGCAGTGAGTTGGGTATTGTGAGCAGTGAGTTGAGTATTGTGAGCAGTGACATGGATATTGTGAACAGTGAGTTGGGTATTCTGAACAGTGAGTTGGATATTCTGAACAGTGAGTTGGGGATTGTGAGCAATGAGTTGGGTATTGTGAACAGTGAGGTGGGTGTTGTGAGCAGTGAGTTAGGTATTGTGAGCAATGAGTTGGGTATTGTGAGCAGTGAGTTGGGGTTGTGAACTGTGAGTTAGGTTTTGTGAATAGTGAGTTGGGTATTGTGAGCAGTGAGTTGGGTATTGTGAGCAGTGAGTTGGGGATTGTGAACAGTGAGTTTGGTATTGTGAACAGTGAGTTTGGTATTGTGAACAGAGAGTTGGGTTTTGTGAATAGTGAGTTGGGGATTGTGAACAGTGAGTTGGGAATTAGAACATAGAACATAGAACATAGAACATTACAGCGCAGAACAGGCCCTTCGGCCCACGATGTTGCACCGACCAGTTAAAAAAAAAACTGTGACCCTCCAACCTAAACCAATTTCTTTTCGTCCATGAACCTATCTACGGATCTCTTAAACGCCCCCAAACTAGGCGCATTTACTACTGATGCTGGCAGGGCATTCCAATCCCTCACCACCCTCTGGGTAAAGAACCTACCCCTGACATCGGTTCTATAACTACCCCCCCTCAATTTAAAGCCATGCCCCCTCGTGCTGGATTTCTCCATCAGAGGAAAAAGGCTATCACTATCCACCCTATCTAAACCTCTAATCATCTTATAGGTTTCAATAAGATCCCCTCTTAGCCGCCGCCTTTCCAGCGAAAACAATCCCAAATCCCTCAGCCTCTCCTCATAGGATCTCCCCTCCATACCAGGCAACATCCTGGTAAACCTCCTCTGCACCCTCTCCAAAGCCTCCACATCCTTCCTGTAATGTGGGGACCAGAACTGCACACAGTACTCCAAGTGCGGCCGCACCAGAGTTGTGTACAGTTGCAACATAACGCTACGACTCCTAAATTCAATCCCCCTACCAATAAACGCCAAGACACCATATGCCTTCTTAACAACCTTATCTACTTGATTCCCAACTTTCAGGGATCTATGCACACATACACCTAGATCCCTCTGCTCCTCCACACTATTTAAAGTCCTCCCGTTATTGTGAATAGTGAGTTGAGGATTGTGAACAATGAGTTGGGGATTGTGAACAGTGAGTTTGGTATTGTGAACAGTGAGTTGGGTATTGTGAATAGTGAGTTGGGGATTGTGAACAGTGAGTTGGGGATTGTGAATAGTGAGTTGGGTGTTGTGAGCAGTGAGTTTAGGAGTGTGAGCAGTGAGTTGGTAGTCTGAGCAGTGAATTGGGTATTGCGAACAGTGAGTTGGGTATTGTGAACAGTGAGTTGCGTATTATGTACTGTAAGTTGGGTATTGTGAGCAGTGAGTTGGGTATTGTGAGCAGTGAATTGGATATTGTGAGCAGTGAGTTGGGTATTGTGAACAGTGAGTTGGGAATTGTGAGCAATGAGTTGGGTATTTGAGCAGTGAGGTGGGTATTGTGAGCAGTGAGTATGGGTATTGTGAACAGTGAGTTGGGTTTTGTGAATACTGAGTTGGGGATTGTGAACAGTGAGTTGGGGATTGGAACAGTGAGTTGGGTATCGTGAACAGTGAGTTGGGTATCGTGAACAGTGAGTTGGGTATTGTGAACAGTGAGTTGGGTATTGTGAGCAGTGAGTTCGATATTGTGAACAGTGCATTGGGTATTGTGAACAGTGAGTTTAATATTGTGAACAGTGAGTTTAGTCGTGTGAGCAGTGAGTTTGGTATTGTGAGCAGTGAGTTGATTAGTGTGAGTGGTGAGTTGGGTATTGTGAACAGTGAGTTGGGTATTGTGAGCAGCGAGTTGGGTATTGTGAACAGTGAGTTTAGTAGTGTGAGCAGTGAGTTGGGTATTGTGAACAGTCAGTTGGAAACTGTGAAGGGTGAGTTGGGTGTAGTGAACAGTGAGTTGGGTATTGTGAGCAGTGACGTGAGTGATGTGAACAATCAGTTGGGTATTCTGAACAGTGAGTTGGGTATTGTGAACAGTGAGTTGGGTATTGTGAACAGTGAGTTGGGGTTGTGAACAGTGAGTTAGGTTTTGTGAACAGTGAGTTGGGTATTGTGAGCAGTGAGTTAGGTATTGTGAGCAATGAGTTGGGCATTGTGAGCAGTGTGTTGGCGTTGTGAACAGTGCGTTAGGTTTTGTGAATAGTGAGTTGGGTATTGTGAGCAGTGAGTTGGGTATTGTGAGCAGTGAGTTGGGTATTGTGAACAGTGAGTTTGGTATTGTGAACAGTGAGTTGGGTTTTGTGAATAGTGAGTTGGGGATTGTGAACAGTGAGTTGGGAATTGTGAATAGTGAGTTGAGGATTGTGAACAATGAGTTGGGGATTGTGAACAGTGAGTTTGGTATTGTGAACAGTGAGTTGGGTATTGTGAATAGTGAGTTGGGGATTGTGAACAGTGAGTTGGGGATTGTGAATAGTGAGTTGGGTATTGTGAGCAGTGAGTTTAGGAGTGTGAGCAGTGAGTTGGTAGTCTGAGCAGTGAATTGGGTATTGCGAACAGTGAGTTGGGTATTGTGAACAGTGAGTTGCGTATTATGTACTGTAAGTTGGGTATTGTGAGCAGTGAGTTGGGTATTGTGAGCAGTGAATTGGATATTGTGAGCAGTGAGTTGGGTATTGTGAACAGTGAGTTGGGAATTGTGAGCAATGATTTGGGTATTTGAGCAGTGAGTTGGGTATTGTGAGCAGTGAGTATGGGTTTTGTGAATTGTGAGTTGGGGATTGTGAACCGTGAGTTGGGTTTTGTGAATACTGAGTTGGGGATTGTGAACAGTGAGTTGGGGATTGGAACAGTGAGTTGGGTATCGTGAACAGTGAGTTGGGTATCGTGAACAGTGAGTTGGGTATTGTGAGCAGTGAGTTGGGTATTGTGAACAGTGAGTTGGGTATTGTGAGCAGTGAGTTCGATATTGTGAACAGTGCATTGGGTATTGTGAACAGTGAGTTTAATATTGTGAACAGTGAGTTTAGTCGTGTGAGCAGTGAGTTTGGTATTGTGAGCAGTGAGTTGATTCGTGTGAGCGGTGAGTTGGGTATTGTGAACAGTGAGTTGGGTATTGTGAGCAGCGAGTTGGGTATTGTGAACAGTGAGTTTAGTAGTGTGAGCAGTGAGTTGGGTATTGTGAACAGTCAGTAGGATACTGTGAAGGGTGAGTTGGGTGTAGTGAACAGTCAGTTGGGTATTGTGAGCAGTGACGTGAGTGATGTGAACAATGAGTTGGGTATTCTGAACAGTGAGTTGGGTATTGTGAACAGTGAGTTGGGTATTGTGAACAGTGAGTTGGGGTTGTGAACAGTGAGTTAGGTTTTGTGAACAGTGAGTTGGGTATTGTGAGCAGTGAGTTAGGTATTGTGAGCAATGAGTTGGGCATTGTGAGCAGTGAGTTGGGGTTGTGAACAGTGAGTTAGGTTTTGTGAATAGTGAGTTGGGTATTGTGAGCAGTGAGTTGGGTATTGTGAGCAGTGAGTTGGGGATTGTGAACAGTGAGTTTGGTATTGTGAACAGTGAGTTGGGTTTTGTGAATAGTGAGTTGGGGATTGTGAACAGTGAGTTGGGAATTGTGAATAGTGAGTTGAGGATTGTGAACAATGAGTTGGGGATTGCGAACAGTGAGTTTGGTATTGTGAACAGTGAGTTGGGTATTGTGAACAATGAGCTTGATATTGTGAACAATGAGTTGGGTATTCTGAACAGTGAGTTGGGTATTGTGAGCAGTGAGTTGGGTATTGTGAACAGTGAGTTGGGTCTTGTGAACAGTGAGTTTAATATTGTGAACAGTGAGTTTAGTACTGTGTGCAGTGAGTTGGGTGTTGTGAACAGTGAGTTGTGTACTGTGAAGGGTGACATGGATATTGTGAACAGTGAGTTGGGTATTGTGAGCAGTGACGTGAGTGATGTGAACAATGAGTTGGGTATTGTGAGCAGTGAGTTGGGTATTGTGAGCAGTGAGTTGAGTATTGTGAACAGTGAGTTTAGTAGTGTGAGCAGTGAGTTGGGTATTGTGAACAGTCAGTTGGATACTGTGAAGGGTGAGTTGGGTGTAGTGAACAGTGAGTTGGGTATTGTGAACAGTGAGTTGGATATTGTGAAAAGTGAGTTGGGTATTGTGAGCAGTGAGTTGGGTATTGTGAGCAGTGAGTTCGATATTGTGAACAGTGCATTGGGTATTGTGAACAGTGAGTTTAATATTGTGAACAGTGAGTTTAGTCGTGTGAGCAGTGAGTTTGGTATTGTGAGCAGTGAGTTGATTCGTGTGAGTGGTGAGTTGGGTATTGTGAACAGTGAGTTGGGTATTGTGAGCAGTGAGTTGGGTATTGTGAACAGTGAGTTTAGTAGTGTGAGCAGTGAGTTGGGTATTGTGAACAGTCAGTTGGATACTGTGAAGGGTGAGTTGGGTGTAGTGAACAGTGAGTTGGGTATTGTGAGCAGTGACGTGAGTGATGTGAACAATCAGTTGGGTATTCTGAACAGTGAGTTGGGTATTGTGAACAGTGAGTTGGGTATTGTGAACAGTGAGTTGGGGTTGTGAACAGTGAGTTAGGTTTTGTGAACAGTGAGTTGGGTATTGTGAGCAGTGAGTTAGGTAGTGTGAGCCATGAGTTGGGCATTGTGAGCAGTGAGTTGGGGTTGTGAACAGTGAGTTAGGTTTTGTGAATAGTGAGTTGGGTATTGTGAGCAGTGAGTTGGGTATTGTGAGCAGTGAGTTGTGGATTGTGAACAGTGAGTATGGTATTGTGAACAGTGAGTTGGGTTTTGTGAATAGTGAGTTGGGGATTGTGAATAGTGAGTTGGGAATTGTGAATAGTGAGTTGAGGATTGTGAACAATGAGTTGGGGATTGTGAACAGTGAGTTTGGTATTGTGAACAGTGAGTTGGGTATTGTGAATAGTGAGTTGGGGATTGTGAGCAATGAGTTGGGCATTGTGAGCAGTGAGTTGGGGTTGTGAACAGTGAGTTAGGTTTTGTGAATAGTGAGTTGGGTATTGTGAGCAGTGAGTTGGGTATTGTGAGCAGTGAGTTGGGGATTGTGAACAGTGAGTTTGGTATTGTGAACAGTGAGTTGGGTTTTGTGAATAGTGAGTTGGGGATTGTGAACAGTGAGTTGGGAATTGTGAATAGTGAGTTGAGGATTGTGAACAATGAGTTGGGGATTGCGAACAGTGAGTTTGGTATTGTGAACAGTGCATTGGGTATTGTGAACAGTGAGTTTAATATTGTGAACAGTGAGTTTAGTCGTGTGAGCAGTGAGTTGGGTGTTGTGAGCAGTGAATTGGATATTGTGAGCAGTGAGTTGGGTATTGTGAACAGTGAGTTGGGAATTGTGAGCAATGAGTTGGGTATTTGAGCAGTGAGTTGGGTATTGTGAGCAGTGAGTGTGGGTATTGTGAACAGTGAGTTGGGTTTTGTGAATTGTGAGTTGGGGATTGTGAACCGTGAGTTGGGTTTTGTGAATACTGAGTTGGGGATTGTGAACAGTGAGTTGGGGATTGGAACAGTGAGTTGGGTATCGTGAACAGTGAGTTGGGTATCGTGAACAGTGAGTTGGGTATTGTGAACAGTGAGTTGGGTATTGTGAACAGTGAGTTGGGTATTGTGAGCAGTGAGTTCGATATTGTGAACAGTGCATTGGGTATTGTGAACAGTGAGTTTAATATTGTGAACAGTGAGTTTAGTCGTGTGAGCAGTGAGTTTGGTATTGTGAGCAGTGAGTTGATTAGTGTGAGTGGTGAGTTGGGTATTGTGAACAGTGAGTTGGGTATTGTGAGCAGCGAGTTGGGTATTGTGAACAGTGAGTTTAGTAGTGTGAGCAGTGAGTTGGGTATTGTGAACAGTCAGTTGGATACTGTGAAGGGTGAGTTGGGTGTAGTGAACAGTGAGTTGGGTATTGTGAGCAGTGACGTGAGTGATGTGAACAATCAGTTGGGTATTCTGAACAGTGAGTTGGGTATTGTGAACAGTGAGTTGGGTATTGTGAACAGTGAGTTGGGGTTGTGAACAGTGAGTTAGGTTTTGTGAACAGTGAGTTGGGTATTGTGAGCAGTGAGTTAGGTATTGTGAGCAATGAGTTGGGCATTGTGAGCAGTGTGTTGGGGTTGTGAACAGTGAGTTAGGTTTTGTGAATAGTGAGTTGGGTATTGTGACCAGTGAGTTGGGTATTGTGAGCAGTGAGTTGGGGATTGTGAACAGTGAGTTTGGTATTGTGAACAGTGATTTGGGTTTTGTGAATAGTGAGTTGGGGATTGTGAACAGTGAGTTGGGAATTGTGAATAGTGAGTTGAGGATTGTGAACAATGAGTTGGGGATTGTGAACAGTGAGTTTGGTATTGTGAACAGTGAGTTGGGTATTGTGAATAGTGAGTTGGGGATTGTGAACAGTGAGTTGGGGATTGTGAATAGTGAGTTGGGTATTGTGAGCAGTGAGTTTAGGAGTGTGAGCAGTGAGTTGGTAGTCTGAGCAGTGAATTGGGTATTGCGGACAGTGAGTTGGGTATTGTGAACAGTGAGTTGCGTATTATGTACTGTAAGTTGGGTATTGTGAGCAGTGAGTTGGGTATTGTGAGCAGTGAATTGGATATTGTGAGCAGTGAGTTGGGTATTGTGAACAGTGAGTTGGGAATTGTGAGCAATGATTTGGGTATTTGAGCAGTGAGTTGGGTATTGTGAGCAGTGAGTATGGGTTTTGTGAATTGTGAGTTGGGGATTGTGAACCGTGAGTTGGGTTTTGTGAATACTGAGTTGGGGATTGTGAACAGTGAGTTGGGTATTGTGAACAGTGAGTTGGGTATTGTGAGCAGTGAGTTCGATATTGTGAACAGTGCATTGGGTATTGTGAACAGTGAGTTTAATATTGTGAACAGTGAGTTTAGTCGTGTGAGCAGTGAGTTTGGTATTGTGAGCAGTGAGTTGATTAGTGTGAGTGGTGAGTTGGGTATTGTGAACAGTGAGTTGGGTATTGTGAGCAGCGAGTTGGGTATTGTGAACAGTGAGTTTAGTAGTGTGAGCAGTGAGTTGGGTATTGTGAACAGTCAGTTGGATACTGTGAAGGGTGAGTTGGGTGTAGTGAACAGTGAGTTGGGTATTGTGAGCAGTGACGTGAGTGATGTGAACAATCAGTTGGGTATTCTGAACAGTGAGTTGGGTATTGTGAACAGTGAGTTGGGTATTGTGAACAGTGAGTTGGGGTTGTGAACAGTGAGTTAGGTTTTGTGAACAGTGAGTTGGGTATTGTGAGCAGTGAGTTAGGTATTGTGAGCAATGAGTTGGGCATTGTGAGCAGTGTGTTGGGGTTGTGAACAGTGAGTTAGGTTTTGTGAATAGTGAGTTGGGTATTGTGAGCAGTGAGTTGGGTATTGTGAGCAGTGAGTTGGGGATTGTGAACAGTGAGTTTGGTATTGTGAACAGTGATTTGGGTTTTGTGAATAGTGAGTTGGGGATTGTGAACAGTGAGTTGGGAATTGTGAATAGTGAGTTGAGGATTGTGAACAATGAGTTGGGGATCGTGAACAGTGAGTTTGGTATTGTGAACAGTGAGTTGGGTATTGTGAATAGTGAGTTGGGGATTGTGAACAGTGAGTTGGGGATTGTGAATAGTGAGTTGGGTATTGTGAGCAGTGAGTTTAGGAGTGTGAGCAGTGAGTTGGTAGTCTGAGCAGTGAATTGGGTATTGCGAACAGTGAGTTGGGTATTGTGAACAGTGAGTTGCGTATTATGTACTGTAAGTTGGGTATTGTGAGCAGTGAGTTGGGTATTGTGAGCAGTGAATTGGATATTGTGAGCAGTGAGTTGGGTATTGTGAACAGTGAGTTGGGAATTGTGAGCAATGATTTGGGTATTTGAGCAGTGAGTTGGGTATTGTGAGCAGTGAGTATGGGTTTTGTGAATTGTGAGTTGGGGATTGTGAACCGTGAGTTGGGTTTTGTGAATACTGAGTTGGGGATTGTGAACAGTGAGTTGGGGATTGGAACAGTGAGTTGGGTATCGTGAACAGTGAGTTGGGTATCGTGAACAGTGAGTTGGGTATTGTGAACAGTGAGTTGGGTATTGTGAACAGTGAGTTGGGTATTGTGAGCAGTGAGTTCGATATTGTGAACAGTGCATTGGGTATTGTGAACAGTGAGTTTAATATTGTGAACAGTGAGTTTAGTCGTGTGAGCAGTGAGTTTGGTATTGTGAGCAGTGAGTTGATTCGTGTGAGCGGTGAGTTGGGTATTGTGAACAGTGAGTTGGGTATTGTGAGCAGCGAGTTGGGTATTGTGAACAGTGAGTTTAGTAGTGTGAGCAGTGAGTTGGGTATTGTGAACAGTCAGTTGGATACTGTGAAGGGTGAGTTGGGTGTAGTGAACAGTGAGTTGGGTATTGTGAGCAGTGACGTGAGTGATGTGAACAATGAGTTGGGTATTCTGAACAGTGAGTTGGGTATTGTGAACAGTGAGTTGGGTATTGTGAACAGTGAGTTGGGGTTGTGAACAGTGAGTTAGGTTTTGTGAACAGTGAGTTGGGTATTGTGAGCAGTGAGTTAGGTATTGTGAGCAATGAGTTGGGCATTGTGAGCAGTGAGTTGGGGTTGTGAACAGTGAGTTAGGTTTTGTGAATAGTGAGTTGGGTATTGTGAGCAGTGAGTTGGGTATTGTGAGCAGTGAGTTGGGGATTGTGAACAGTGAGTATGGTATTGTGAACAGTGAGTTGGGTTTTGTGAATAGTGAGTTGGGGATTGTGAACAGTGAGTTGGGAATTGTGAATAGTGAGTTGAGGATTGTGAACAATGAGTTGGGGATTGTGAACAGTGAGTTTGGTATTGTGAACAGTGAGTTGGGTATTGTGAATAGTGAGTTGGGGATTGTGAACAGTGAGTTGGGGATTGTGAATAGTGAGTTGGGTATTGTGACCAGTGAGTTTAGGAGTCTGAGCAGTGAGTTGGTAGTCTGAGCACTGAATTGGGTATTGCGAACAGTGAGTTGGGTATTGTGAACAGTGAGTTGGGTATTATGTACTGTAAGTTGGGTATTGTGAGCAGTGAATTGGATATTGTGAGCAGTGAGTTGGGTATTGTGAACAGTGAGTTGGGAATTGTGAGCAATGATTTGGGTATTTGAGCAGTGAGTTGGGTATTGTGAGCAGTGAGTATGGGTTTTGTGAATTGTGAGTTGGGGATTGTGAACCGTGAGTTGGGTTTTGTGAATACTGAGTTGGGGATTGTGAACAGTGAGTTGGGGATTGGAACAGTGAGTTGGGTATCGTGAACAGTGAGTTGGGTATCGTGAACAGTGAGTTGGGTATTGTGAACAGTGAGTTGGGTATTGTGAACAGTGAGTTGGGTATTGTGAGCAGTGAGTTCGATATTGTGAACAGTGCATTGGGTATTGTGAACAGTGAGTTTAATATTGTGAACAGTGAGTTTAGTCGTGTGAGCAGTGAGTTTGGTATTGTGAGCAGTGAGTTGATTCGTGTGAGCGGTGAGTTGGGTATTGTGAACAGTGAGTTGGGTATTGTGAGCAGCGAGTTGGGTATTGTGAACAGTGAGTTTAGTAGTGTGAGCAGTGAGTTGGGTATTGTGAACAGTCAGTTGGATACTGTGAAGGGTGAGTTGGGTGTAGTGAACAGTGAGTTGGGTATTGTGAGCAGTGACGTGAGTGATGTGAACAATGAGTTGGGTATTCTGAACAGTGAGTTGGGTATTGTGAACAGTGAGTTGGGTTTTGTGAACAGTGAGGTGGGTGTTGTGAGCAGTGAGTTAGGTATTGTGAGCAATGAGTTGGGCATTGTGAGCAGTGAGTTGGGGTTGTGAACAGTGAGTTAGGTTTTGTGAATAGTGAGTTGGGTATTGTGAGCAGTGAGTTGGGTATTGTGAGCAGTGAGTTGGGGATTGTGAACAGTGAGTTTGGTATTGTGAACAGTGAGTTGGGTTTTGTGAATAGTGAGTTGGGGATTGTGAACAGTGAGTTGGGAATTGTGAATAGTGAGTTGAGGATTGTGAACAATGAGTTGGGGATTGTGAACAGTGAGTTTGGTATTGTGAACAGTGAGTTGGGTATTGTGAATAGTGAGTTGGGGATTGTGAACAGTGAGTTGGGGATTGTGAATAGTGAGTTGGGTATTGTGAGCAGTGAGTTTAGGAGTGTGAGCAGTGAGTTGGTAGTCTGAGCAGTGAATTGGGTATTGCGAACAGTGAGTTGGGTATTGTGAACAGTGAGTTGCGTATTATGTACTGTAAGTTGGGTATTGTAAGCAGTGAGTTGGGTATTGTGAGCAGTGAATTGGATATTGTGAGCAGTGAGTTGGGTATTGTGAACAGTGAGTTGGGAATTGTGAGCAATGATTTGGGTATTTGAGCAGTGAGTTGGGTATTGTGAGCAGTGAGTATGGGTTTTGTGAATTGTGAGTTGGGGATTGTGAACCGTGAGTTGGGTTTTGTGAATACTGAGTTGGGGATTGTGAACAGTGAGTTGGGGATCGTGAACAGTGAGTTGGGTATTGTGAGCAGTGAGTTCGATATTGTGAACAGTGCATTGGGTATTGTGAACAGTGAGTTTAATATTGTGAACAGTGAGTTTAGTCGTGTGAGCAGTGAGTTTGGTATTGTGAGCAGTGAGTTGATGAGTGTGAGCGGTGAGTTGGGTATTGTGAACAGTGAGTTGGGTATTGTGAGCAGCGAGTTGGGTAGTGTGAACAGTGAGTTTAGTAGTGTGTGCAGTGAGTTGGGTATTGTGAACAGTCAGTTGGATACTGTGAAGGGTGAGTTGGGTGTAGTGAACAGTGAGTTGGGTATTGTGAGCAGTGACGTGAGTGATGTGAACAATGAGTTGGGTATTCTGAACAGTGAGTTGGGTATTGTGAACAGTGAGTTGGGTATTGTGAACAGTGAGTTGGGGTTGTGAACAGTGAGTTAGGTTTTGTGAACAGCGAGTTGGGTATTGTGAGCAGTAACTTGGGGATTGTGAGCAGTGAGTTGGGGATTGTGAACAGTGAGTTTGGTATTGTGAACAGTGAGTTGGGTTCTGTGAATAGTGAGTTGGGGATTGTGAACTGTGAGTTCGGAATTGTGAAAAGTGAGTTGGGGATTGTGAACAGTGAGTTTGGTATTGTGAACAGTGAGTTGGGTATTGTGAATAGTGAGTTGGGGATTGTAAACAGTGAGTTGGGGATTGTGAACAGTGAGTTTGGAATTGTGAACAGTGAGTTGGGGATTGTGAATAGTGAGTTCGGTAGTGTGAGCAGTGAGTTGGGTATTGTGAGCAGTGAGGTTAGGAGTGTGAGCAGTGAGTTGATAGTCTGAGCAGTGAATTGGGTATTGCGAACAGTGAGTTGGGGATTGTGAGCAGTGAGTTGGCGATAGTGAGCAGTGAGTTGGTAATTGTGAAAAGTGAGTTGAGGATTGTGAACAGTGAGTTGGGTATTGTGAGCAGTGAATTGGGTATTGTGAACAGTGAGTTGGGGATTGGAACAGTGAGTTGGGTATCGTGAACAGTGAATTGGTCTCGTGAACAGTGAGTTGGGTATTGTGAGCAGTAAGTTGGGTATTGTGAGCAGTGAGTTGGGTATTGTGAACAGTGAGTTTGGAATTGTGAGCAGTGAGTTTAGGAGTGTGAGCAGTGAGTTGGTAGTCTGAGCAGTGAATTGGGTATTGCGAACAGTGAGTTGGGTATTGTGAACAGTGAGTTGCGTATTATGTACTGTAAGTTGGGTATTGTGAGCAGTGAGTTGGGTGTTGTGAGCAGTGAATTGGATATTGTGAGCAGTGAGTTGGGTATTGTGAACAGTGAGTTGGGAATTGTGAGCAATGATTTGGGTATTTGAGCAGTGAGTTGGGTATTGTGAGCAGTGAGTATGGGTTTTGTGAATTGTGAGTTGGGGATTGTGAACCGTGAGTTGGGTTTTGTGAATACTGAGTTGGGGATTGTGAACAGTGAGTTGGGGATTGGAACAGTGAGTTGGGTATCGTGAACAGTGAGTTGGGTATCGTGAACAGTGAGTTGGGGATTGTGAGCAGTGAGTTCGATATTGTGAACAGTGCATTGGGTATTGTGAACAGTGAGTTTAATATTGTGAACAGTGAGTTTAGTCGTGTGAGCAGTGAGTTTGGTATTGTGAGCAGTGAGTTGATTAATGTGAGCGGTGAGTTGGGTATTGTGAACAGTGAGTTGGGTATTGTGAGCAGCGAGTTGGGTAGTGTGAACAGTGAGTTTAGTAGTGTGAGCAGTGAGTTGGGTATTGTGAACAGTCAGTTGGATACTGTGAAGGGTGAGTTGGGTGTAGTGAACAGTGAGTTGGGTATTGTGAGCAGTGACGTGAGTGATGTGAACAATGAGTTGGGTATTCTGAACAGTGAGTTGGGTATTGTGAACAGTGAGTTGGGTATTGTGAACAGTGAGTTGGGGTTGTGAACAGTGAGTTAGGTTTTGTGAACAGCGAGTTGGGTATTGTGAGCAGTAACTTGGGGATTGTGAGCAGTGAGTTGGGGATTGTGAACAGTGAGTTTGGTATTGTGAACAGTGAGTTGGGTTCTGCGAATAGTGAGTTGGGGATTGTGAACTGTGAGTTCGGAATTGTGAAAAGTGAGTTGGGGATTGTGAACAGTGAGTTTGGTATTGTGAACAGTGAGTTGGGTATTGTGAACAGTGAGTTGGGGATTGTAAACAGTGAGTTGGGGATTGTGAACAGTGAGTTTGGAATTGTGAACAGTGAGTTGGGGATTGTGAATAGTGAGTTCGGTAGTGTGAGCAGTGAGTTGGGTATTGTGAGCAGTGAGGTTAGGAGTGTGAGCAGTGAGTTGATAGTCTGAGCAGTGAATTGGGTATTGCGAACAGTGAGTTGGGGATTGTGAGCAGTGAGTTGGCGATAGTGAGCAGTGAGTTGGTAATTGTGAAAAGTGAGTTGAGGATTGTGAACAGTGAGTTGGGTATTGTGAGCAGTGAATTGGGTATTGTGAACTGTGAGTTGGGGATTGGAACAGTGAGTTGGGTATCGTGAACAGTGAATTGGTCTCGTGAACAGTGAGTTGGGTATTGTGAGCAGTAAGTTGGGTATTGTGAGCAGTGAGTTGGGTATTGTGAACAGTGAGTTTGGAATTGTGAACAGTGAGTTGGGGATTGTGAATAGTGAGTTCGGCAGTGTGAGCAGTGAGTTGGGTATTGTGAGCAGTGAGTTGATAGTCTGAGCAGTGAATTGGGTATTGTGAACAGTGAGTTGGGGATTGTGAGCAGTGAGTTGGCGATAGTGAGCAGTGAGTTGGGAATTGTGAAAAGTGAGTTGGGTTTGTGAACAGTGAGTTGGGTATTGTGAGCAGTGTATTGGGTATTGTGAACAGTGAGTTGGGGATTGGAACAGTGAGTTGTGTATCGTTAAAAGTGAATTGGTATCGTGAACAGTGAGTTGGGTATTGTGAATAGTGAGTTGGGTATTGTGAGCAGTGAGTTGGGTATTGTGAGCAGTGAGTTGGGTATTGTGAACAGTGAGTTTGATATTGTGAACAGTGAGTTGGGTATTGTGAACAGCGAGTTGGGTATTGTGAGCAGTGAGTTGGGTATTGTGAGCAGTGAGTTGGTTCGTGTGAGCAGTGAGTTGGGTATTGTGAACAGTGTGTTGGGTATTGTGAGCAGCGCGTTGGGTATTGTGAACAGTGCATTGGGTATTGTGAACAGTGAGTTTAATATTGTGATCAGTGAGTTTAGTAGTGTGAGCAGTGAGTTGGTGAGTGTGAGCAGTGAGTTGGGTATTGTGAACAGTGAGTTGGGTATTGTGAGCAGCGAGTTGGGTATTGTGAACAGTGCATTGGGTATTGTGAACAGTGAGTTTAATGTTGTGAACAGTGAGTTTAGTAGTGTGAGCAGTGAGTTGGGAATTGTGAGCAGTGAGTTTGTTCGTGTGAGCAGTGAGTTGCGTATTGTGAACAGTGAGTTGGGTATTGTGAGCAGCGAGTTGGGTATTGTGAACAGTCCATTGGGTATTGTGAACAGTGAGTTTAATATTGTGAACAGTGAGTTTAGTAGTGTGAGCAGTGAGTTGGTTGTTGTGAACAGTCAGTTGGGTACTGTGAAGGGTGAGTTGGGTATTGTGAACAGTGAGTTGGGTATTGTGAGCTGTGACGTGAGTGATGTGAACAATGAGTTGGGTATTGTGAGCTGTGACGTGAGTGATGTGAACAATGAGTTGGGTATTGTGAGCAGTGAGTTGGGTATTGTGAGCAGTGAGTTGGGTATTGTGAACAATGAGCTTGATATTGTGAACAATGAGTTGGGTATTGTGAGCAGTAAGTTGGGTATTGTGAGCAGTGAGTTGGGTATTGTGAACAGTGAGTTTGGAATTGTGAACAGTGAGTTGGGGATTGTGAATAGTGAGTTCGGCAGTGTGAGCAGTGAGTTGGGTATTGTGAGCAGTGAGTTGATAGTCTGAGCATTGAATTGGGTATTGTGAACAGTGAGTTGGGGATTGTGAGCAGTGAGTTGGCGATAGTGAGCAGTGAGTTGGGAATTGTGAAAAGTGAGTTGGGTTTGTGAACAGTGAGTTGGGTATTGTGAGCAGTGTATTGGGTATTGTGAACAGTGAGTTGGGGATTGGAACAGTGAGTTGTGTATCGTTAAAAGTGAATTGGTATCGTGAACAGTGAGTTGGGTATTGTGAATAGTGAGTTGGGTATTGTGAGCAGTGAGTTGGGTATTGTGAGCAGTGAGTTGGGTATTGTGAACAGTGAGTTTGATATTGTGAACAGTGAGTTGGGTATTGTGAACAGCGAGTTGGGTATTGTGAGCAGTGAGTTGGGTATTGTGAGCAGTGAGTTGGTTCGTGTGAGCAGTGAGTTGGGTATTGTGAACAGTGTGTTGGGTATTGTGAGCAGCGCGTTGGGTATTGTGAACAGTGCATTGGGTATTGTGAACAGTGAGTTTAATATTGTGATCAGTGAGTTTAGTAGTGTGAGCAGTGAGTTGGTGAGTGTGAGCAGTGAGTTGGGTATTGTGAACAGTGAGTTGGGTATTGTGAGCAGCGAGTTGGGTATTGTGAACAGTGCATTGGGTATTGTGAACAGTGAGTTTAATGTTGTGAACAGTGAGTTTAGTAGTGTGAGCAGTGAGTTGGGAATTGTGAGCAGTGAGTTTGTTCGTGTGAGCAGTGAGTTGCGTATTGTGAACAGTGAGTTGGGTATTGTGAGCAGCGAGTTGGGTATTGTGAACAGTCCATTGGGTATTGTGAACAGTGAGTTTAATATTGTGAACAGTGAGTTTAGTAGTGTGAGCAGTGAGTTGGTTGTTGTGAACAGTCAGTTGGGTACTGTGAAGGGTGAGTTGGGTATTGTGAACAGTGAGTTGGGTATTGTGAGCTGTGACGTGAGTGATGTGAACAATGAGTTGGGTATTGTGAGCTGTGACGTGAGTGATGTGAACAATGAGTTGGGTATTGTGAGCAGTGAGTTGGGTATTGTGAGCAGTGAGTTGGGTATTGTGAACAATGAGCTTGATATTGTGAACAATGAGTTGGGTATTGTGAGCAGTGAGTTGGGTATTGTGAACAGTGAGTTGGGTATTGTGAACAGCGAGTTGGGTATTGTGAGCAGTGAATTGGTCCGTGTGAGCAGTGAGTTGGGTGTTGTGAATAGTGAGTTGGGTATTGTGAACAGTGAGTTCGGTATTGTGAGCAGCGAGTTGGGTATTGTGAACAGTGCATTTGGTATTGTGAACAGTGAGTTTAATATTGTGAACAGTGAGTTTAGTACTGTGTGCAGTGAGTTGGGTGTTGTGAACAGTGAGTTGTGTACTGTGAAGGGTGACATGGATATTGTGAACAGTGAGTTGGGTATTGTGAGCAGTGACGTGAGTGATGTGAACAATGAGTTGGGTATTGTGAGCAGTGAGTTGGGTATTGTGAGCAGTGAGTTGAGTATTGTGAGCAGTGACATGGATATTGTGAACAGTGAGTTGGGTATTCTGAACAGTGAGTTGGATATTCTGAACAGTGAGTTGGGGATTGTGAGCAATGAGTTGGGTATTGTGAACAGTGAGGTGGGTGTTGTGAGCAGTGAGTTAGGTATTGTGAGCAATGAGTTGGGTATTGTGAGCAGTGAGTTGGGGTTGTGAACTGTGAGTTAGGTTTTGTGAATAGTGAGTTGGGTATTGTGAGCAGTGAGTTGGGTATTGTGAGCAGTGAGTTGGGGATTGTGAACAGTGAGTTTGGTATTGTGAACAGAGAGTTGGGTTTTGTGAATAGTGAGTTGGGGATTGTGAACAGTGAGTTGGGAATTGTGAATAGTGAGTTGAGGATTGTGAACAATGAGTTGGGGATTGTGAACAGTGAGTTGGGTATTGTGAACAATGCATTGGGTATTGTGAATAGTGAGTTGGGGATTGTGAACAGTGAGTTGGGGATTGTGAACAGTGAGTTGGGGATTGTGAGCAGTGAGTTTATGAGTGTGAGCAGTGAGTTGGTAGTCTGAGCAGTGAATTGGGTATTGCGAACAGTGAGTTGGGTATTGTGAACAGTGAGTTGCGTATTATGTACTGTAAGTTGGGTATTGTGAGCAGTGAGTTGGGTATTGTGAGCAGTGAATTGGATATTGTGAGCAGTGAGTTGGGTATTGTGAACAGTGAGTTGGGAATTGTGAGCAATGAGTTGGGTATTTGAGCAGTGAGTTGGGTATTGTGAGCAGTGAGTATGGGTATTGTGAACAGTGAGTTGGGTTTTGTGAATTGTGAGTTGGGATTGTGAACCGTGAGTTGGGTTTTGTGAATACTGAGTTGGGGATTGTGAACAGTGAGTTGGGGATTGGAACAGTGAGTTGGGTATCGTGAACAGTGAGTTGATATCGTGAACAGTGAGTTGGGTATTGTGAACAGTGAGTTGGGTATTGTGTACAGTGAGTTGGGTATTGTGAGCAGTGAGTTCGATATTGTGAACAGTGCATTGGGTATTGTGAACAGTGAGTTTAATATTGTGAACAGTGAGTTTAGTCGTGTGAGCAGTGAGTTTGGTATTGTGAGCAGTGAGTTGATTAGTGTGAGCAGTGAGTTGGGTATTGTGAACAGTGAGTTGGGTATTGTGAGCAGCGAGTTGGGTATTGTGAACAGTGCATTGGGTATTGTGAACAGTGAGTTTAATATTGTGAACAGTGAGTTTGATATTGTGAACAGTGAGTTGGGTATTGTGAACAGCGAGTTGGGTATTGTGAGCAGTGAGTTGGGTATTGTGAGCAGGGAGTAGGTTCGTGTGAGCAGTGAGTTGGGTATTGTGAACAGTGTGTTGGGTATTGTGAGCAGTGAGTTGGGTATTGTGAACAGTGAGTTGGGTATTGTGAGCAGCGAGTTGGGTATTGTGAACAGTGCATTGGGTATTGTGAACAGTGAGTTTAATATTGTGAACAGTGAGTTTAGTAGTGTGAGCAGTGAGTTGGGTATTGTAAACTGTGAGTTGGGGACTGTGAATGGTGAGTTGGGTAATGTGAACAGTGAGTTGGGTATTGTGAGCAGTGACGTGAGTGATGTGAACAAAGAGTTGGGTATTGTGAGCAGTGAGTTGGGTATTGTGAGCAGTGAGTTGAGTATTGTGAGCAGTGATATGGATATTGTGAACAGTGAGTTGGGTATTCTGAACAGTGAGTTGGGTATTGTGAACAGTGAGTTGGGTATTGTGAGCAGTGACGTGAGTGATGTGAACAATGAGTTGGGTATTGTTCGCAGTGAGTTGGGTATTGTGAGCAGTGAGTTGAGTATTGTGAGCAGCGATATGGATATTGTGAACAGTGAGTTGGGTATTCTGAACAGTGAGTTGGGTATTGTGAACAGTGAGTTGGGTATTGTGAGCAGTGACATGGATATTGTGAACAGAGGGTTGGGTATTCTGAACAGTGAGTTGGGTATACTGAACAGTGATTTGGGTATTGTGAACAGTGAGTTGGGGATTGTGAGCAGTGAGTTGGGGTTGTGAACAGTGAGTTACGTTTTGTGAATAGTGAGTTGGGTATTGTGAGCAGTGACTTGGGGATTGTGAGCAGTGAGTTGGGGATTGTGAACAGTGATTTTGGTATTGTGAACATTCGGTTGGGTTTTGTGAATAGTGAGTTGGGGATTGTGAACAGTGAGTTGGGAATTGTGAATAGTGAGTTGGGGATTGTGAACATTGAGTTGGGGATTGTGAACAGTGAGTTTGGGATTGTGAACAGTGAGTTTTGTATTGTGAATAGTGAGTTGGGTTTTGTGAACAGTGAGTTGGGGACTGTGAACGGTGAGTTTGGAATTGTGAACAGTGAGTTGGGGATTGTGAATAGTGAGTTGGGGATTGTGAACAGTGAGTTGGGTATTGTGAACAGTGAGTTGGGTGTTGTGAACAGTGAGTTGGGGATTGTGAACAGTGTGTTCGAGATTGTGAGCAGTGAATTGGGTATTGTGAACAGTGAGTTGCGAATTGGAACAGTGAGTTGGGTATCGTGAACAGTGAGTTGAGTATTGTGAGCAGTGATATGGATATTGTGAACAGTGAGTTGGGTATTCTGAACAGTGAGTTGGGTATTGTGAACAGTGAGTTGGGTATTGTGAGCAGTGACGTTAGTGATGTGAACAATGAGTTGGGTATTGTGAGCAGTGAGTTGGGTATTGTGAGCAGTGAGTTGAGTATTGTGAGCAGTGACATGGATATTGTGAACAGAGGGTTGGGTATTCTGAACAGTGAGTTGGGGATTGTGAGCAGTGAATTGGGGTTGTGAACAGTGAGTTAGGTTTTGTGAATAGTGAGTTGGTTATTGTGAGCAGTGACTTGGGGATTGTGAGCAGTGAGTTGGGGATTGTGAACAGTGAGTTTGGTATTGTGAACAGTCGGTTGGGTTTTGTGAATAGTGAGTTGGGGATTGTGAACAGTGAGTTGGGAATTGTGAACAGCGAGTTGGGGAATGTGAACATTGAGTTGGGGATTGTGAACAGTGAGTTTGGGATTAAGAATATAAGAAATAGGAGCAGGAGTAGGCCATCCAGCCCCTCGAGCCTGCCCCGCCATTCAATAAGATCATGGCTGATCTGACGTGGATCAGTACCACTTACCCGCCTGATCCCCATAACCCTTAATTCCCTTACCGATCAGGAATCCATCCATCCGCGCTTTAAACATATTCAGCGAGGTAGCCTCCACCACCTCAGTGGGCAGAGAATTCCAGAGATTCACCACCCTCTGGGAGAAGAAGTTCCTCCTCAACTCTGTCTTAAACCGACCCCCCTTTATTTTGAGGCTGTGTCCTCTAGTTTTAACTTCCTTACTAAGTGGAAAGAATCTCTCCGCCTCCACCCTATCCAGCCCCCGCATTATCTTATAAGTCTCCATAAGATCCCCCCTCATCCTTCTAAACTCCAACGAGTACAAACCCAATCTCCTCAGCCTCTCCTCATAATCCAAACCCCTCATCTCCGGTATCAACCTGGTGAACCTTCTCTGCACTCCCTCCAATGCCAATATATCCTTCCTCATATAAGGGGACCAATACTGCACACAGTATTCCAGCTGCGGCCTCACCAATGCCCTGTACAGGTGCATCAAGACATCCCTGCTTTTATATTCTATCCCCTTCGCAATATAGGCCAACATCCCATTTGTCTTCTTGATCACCTGTTGTACCTGCAGACTGGGCTTTTGCGTCTCATGCACAAGGACCCCCAGGTCCCTTTGCACGGTAGCATGTTTTAATTTGTTTCCATTGAGATAGTAATCCCATTTGTTATTATTTCCTCCAAAGTGTATAACCTCACATTTATCAACGTTATACTCCATTTGCCATATCCTCGCCCACTCACTCAGCCTGTCCAAATCTCTCTGCAGATCTTCTCCGTCCTCCACACGATTCACTTTTCCACTCATCTTTGTGTCGTCTGCAAACTTCGTTACCCTACACTCCGTCCCCTCCTCCAGATCATCCATATAAATGGTAAATAGTTGCGGCCCGAGTACCGATCCCTGCGGCACACCACTAGTTACCTTCCTCCAACCGGAAAAACACCCATTTATTCCGACTCTTTGCTTCCTGTCGGATAGCCAGTCCCCAATCCACTTTAACACACTACCCCGAACTCCGTGTGCCCTAATCGTCTTCAGCAGCCTTTTATGGGGCACCTTATCAAATGCCTTTTGGAAATCCAAAAACACCGCATCCACCAGTTCTCCTCCATCAACCGCCCTAGTCACATCTTCATAAAAATCCAACATGTTCGTCAAGCACGACTTTCACCTCATGAATCCATGCTGCGTCTGATTGATCGAACCATTTCTATCCAGATGCCCTGCTATCTCCTCTTTAATAATGGATTCCAGCATTTTCCCTACTACAGACGTTAAGCTGACCAGCCTATAGTTGCCCGCCTTTTGTCTCCTTCCTTTTTTAAACAGCGGCGTAACATTAGCCGTTTTCCAATCAAGTTGGGTATCGTGAGCAGTGACGTGGGTATTGTGAGCATTGAGTTGAGGATTGTGAGCAGTGAGTTCAGGATTGTGAACAGTGGTTGGTATTGTGAACAGGGAGTTGGGGATTGTGAGCAATGAGTTGGGTATTGTGAGCAGTGAGTTGGGGTTGTGAACAGTGAGTAAGGTTTTGTGAATCGTGAGTTGGGTATTGTGAGCAGTGACGTGAGTGATGTGAACAATGAGTTGGGTATTGTGAGCATTGAGTTGGGTATTGTGCGCAGTGAGTTGAGTATTGTGAGCAGTGACATGGATATTGTGAACAGTGAGTTGGGTATTCTGAACAGTGATTTGGGTATTGTGAACAGTGAGTTGGGGATTGTGAACAGTGAGTTGGGGATTGTGAACAGTGAGTTGGGGATTGTGAACAGTGAGTTGGGGATTGTGAGCACTGAGTTGGGGTTGTGAACAGTGAGTTAGGTTTTGTGAATAGTGTGTTGGGTATTGTGAGCAGTGACTTGGGGATTGTGAGCAGTGACTTGGGGATTGTGAACAGTGAGTTTGGTATTGTGAACAGTCGGTTGGGTTTTGTGAATAGTGAGTTAGGGATTGTGAACAGTGAGTTGGGAATTGTGAATAGTGAGTTGGGGATTGTGAACAGTGAGTTGGGATTTGTGAATAGTGAGTTGGGGATTGTGAACAGTGAGTTGGGAATTGTGAAATGTGAGTTGGGTATTGTGAACAGTGAGTTTGGTATTGTGAACAGTGAGTTTGGTATTGTGAACAGTGAGTTGGGTATTGTGAATAGTGAGTTGGGGATTGTGAACAGTGAGTTGGGTATTGTGAATAGTGAGTTGGGGATTGTGAACAGTGAGTTGGGGATTGTGAATAGTGAGTTGGGGATTGTGAACAGTGAGTTGGGAATTGTGAGCAGTGAGTTGGGGATTGTGAATAGTGAGTTGAGTAGTGTGAGAAGTGAGTTGGGTATTGTGAGCAGTGAGTTTAGGAGTGTGATCAGTGAGTTGGTAGTCTGAGCAGTGAATTGGGGATTGTGAACAGTGAGTTGGGGATTGTGAGCAGTGAGTTGGCGATTGTGAGCAGTGAATTGGTCCGTGTGAGCAGTGAGTTGGGTCTTTTGAACAGTGAGTTGGGTATTGTGAACAGTGAGTTCGGTATTGTCAGCAGCGAGTTGGGTATTGTGAACAGTGCATTTGGTATTGTGAACAGTGAGTTTAATATTGTGAACAGTGAGTTTAGTAGTGTGAGCAGTGAGTTCGGTATTGTGAACAGTGAGTTGGGTACTTTGAACAGTGAGTTGGGGATTGTGAACAGTGAGTTGGGTATTGTGAACAGTGAGTTGGGTATTGTGAGCAGTGACGCGAGTGATGTGAACAATGAGTTGGGTATTGTGAGCAGTGAGTTGGGTATTGTGAGCAGTGAGTTGGGTATTGTGAGCAGTGACATGGATAATGTGAACAGTGAGTTGGGTATTCTGAACAGTGAGTTGGGTATTCTGAACAGTGAGTTGGGGATTGTGAGCAATGCGTTGGGTATTGTGAACAGTGAGGTGGGTGTTGTGAGCACTGAGTTAGGTATTGTGAGCAGTGAGTTGAGTAGGGTGAGCAGTGAGTTGGTTATTGTGAACAGTGAGTCGGGTGTTGTGAACAGTGGGTTGGGTATTGTGAGCAGTGACGTGGGTATTGTGAGCATTGAGTTGAGGATTGTGAGCAGTGAGTTGGGGATTGTGAACAGTGGTTGGTATTGTGAACAGTGAGTTGGGGATTGTGAGCAATGAGTTGGGTATTGTGAGCAGCGAGTTGGGGTTGTGAACATTGAGTTAGGTTTTGTGAATCGTGAGTTGGGTATTGTGAGCTGTGACTTGGGGATTGTGAGCAGTGAGTTGGGGATTGTGAACAGTGAGTTTGGTATTGTGATCAGTGAGTTGGGTTTTGTGAATAGTGAGATGGGGATTGTGAACAGTGAGTTGGGTATTGTGAACAGTGAGTTGGGGATTGTGAACAGTGAGTTGGAATTGTGAACAGTGAGTTGGGGATTGTGAACAGTGAGTTGGGTATTGTGAGCAGTGAGTTGGGTATTGTGAGCAGTGAGTTTAGGAGTGTGAGCAGTGAGTTGGTAGTCTGAGCAGTGAATTGGGTATTGCGAACAGTGAGTTGGGGATTGTGAGCAGTGAGTTGGCGATTGTGAGCAGTGAGTTGGGTATTGTGAACAGTGAGTTGCGTATTATGTACTGTAAGTTAGGTATTGTGAGCAGTGAGTTGGGTATTGTGAGCAGTGAATTGGATATTGTGAGCAGTGAGTTGCGTATTGTGAACAGTGAGTTGGGTATTGTGAGCAGTGAGTTGGGTATTTGAGCAGTGAGTTGGGTATTGTGAGCAGTGAGTTGGGTATTGTGAGCAGTGAGTTGGGTATTGGGTACAGTGAGTTGGTTTTTGTGAACTGCGAGTTGGGGATTGTGAACCGTGAGTTGGGTTTTGTGAATACTGAGTTGGGGATTTTGAACAGTGACTTGGGGATTGGAACAGTGAGTTGGGTATCGTGAACAGTAAGTTGGGTATCGTGAACAGTGAGTTGGGTATTGTGAACAGTGAGTTGGGTATTGTGAACAGTCAGTTGCGTATTGTGAACAGTGAGTTGAGGATTGTGAGCAGTGAGTTCGGGATTGTGAACAGTGTTTGGTATTGTGAACAGTGAGTTGGGGATTGTGAGCAATGAGTTGGGTATTGTGAGCAGTGAGTTGGGGTTGTGAACAGTGAGTTGGGTTTTGTGAATACTGAGTTGGGTATAGTGAGTTGTGACTTGGGGATTGGGAACAGTGAGTTTGGTATTGTTAATAGTGAGTTGGGTGTTGTGAATAGTGAGTTGGTGATTGTGAACACTGAGTTGGGGATTGTGAACAGTGAGTTTGTATTGTGAACAGTGAGTTGGGGATTGTGAATAGTGAGTTGGGGATTGTGAACAGTGAATTCGGAATTGTGAATGGTGAGTTGGGGATTGTGAACAGTGAGTTGGCGATTGTGAGCAGTGAGTTGGGTATTGTGAGCAGTGAGTTGGGTATTGTGAGCAGTGAGTTGGGTATTGTGAGCAGTGAGTTGGCTATTGTGAACAGTGAGTTGGGGATTGTGAACAGTGAGTTGCTTCATGTGAGCAGTGAGTTGGGTATTGTGAGCAGTGAGTTGGGCATTATGAGCAGTGAGTTGGGTATTGTGAGCAGTGATTTTAGTCGTGTGAGCAGTGAGTTGGGTATTGTGAGCAGTGAGTTGGGGATTGTGAACAGTGAGTTGGGTAGTGTGAGCAGTGAGTTGGGTATTGTGAACAGTGAGTTGGGTATTGTGGCAGTGAGTTGGGGATTGTGAACAGTGAGTTGGGTAGTCTGAGCAGTGAATTGGGTATTGTGAGCAGTGAGTTGGGTACTGTGAACAGTGAGTTGGGTATTGTGAACAGTGAGTTGGGTATTGTGAACAGTGAGTTGGGTATTCTGAGCAGTGAGTTCATCTCTGTCAACAGTGAGTTGGGTATTGTGAGCAGTGAGTTGGGTATTGTGAGCAGTAAGTTGGGTGTTGTGCACAGTGACTAGGGTATTGTGAGCAGTGAGTTAGGTATTGTGGGCAGTGAGTTTAGTAGTGTGAGCAGTGAGTTGGGTCCTGTGAACAGTGAGTTGGGTATTGTGAACAGTGGGTTGGGTATTGTGAGCAGTGATGTGGGTATTGTGAACATTGAGTTGAGGATTGTGAGCAGTGAGTTGCGTCTTGTGCACAGTGAGTTCGGGATTCTGAACAATGTTTGGTATTGTGAGCAGTGAGTTTGGGTTGTGAACAGTGAGTTGGGTTTTGTGAATCGTGAGTTGGGTATTGTGAGCAGTGACTTGGGGATTGTGAACAGTGAGTTGGGTATTGTGAATAGTGAGTTGGGGATTGTGAACAGTGAGTTGGGTCTTGTGAACAGTGAGTTGGGGATTGTGAGCAGTGAGTTGGGTATTGTGAGCAGTGAGTTTAGTAGTGTGACCAGTGAGTTGGGTATTGTGAGCAATGAGTTGGGAATTGTGAGCAGTGAGTTGGCTGATGTGAACAGTGAGTTGGGGATTGTGAACAGTGAGTTGGGGATTGTGAACAGTGGTTCGAGTTGTGAAAAGTGAGTTGGGTATTGTGAGCAGTGAGTTGGGGATTGTGAGCAGAGAATTGGGTATTGTGAACAGTGAGTTGGGTATTGTGAACAGTGAGTTGGGTATTATGAACAGTGAGTTGGCTATTGTGAACAGTGAGTTGGGGATTGTGAACGGTGAGTTGGGTATTGTGAGCAGTGAGTTGGGTATTGTGAACAGTGAGTTGGGTATTGTGAACAGTGAGTTGGGGATTGTGTGCAGTGAATTGGGTATTGTGAAGAGTGAGTTGCGGATTGGAACAGTGAGTTGGGTACTGTGACCAGTGAATTTGGTATTGTGAGCAGTGAGTTGGGGATTGTGAGCAGTGAGTTGGGTCCTGTGAGCAGTGAGTTGGGTATTGTGAGCAGTGAATTGGGTATTGTGGGCAGTGAGTTGGGGATTGTGAACAGTGAGTTGGGTACTGTGAGCAGTGAGTTGGGTATTGTGAACAGTGGGTTGGGTATTGTGAGCAGTGAGTTGGGTATTGTGAGCAGTAAGTTGGGTATTGTGAACAGTGAGTTGGGTATTGTGAGCAGTGAGTTAGGTATTGTGGGCAGTGAGTTTAGTAGTGTGAGCAGTGAGTTGGGTATTGTGAACAGTGAGTTGGGTATTGTGAGCAGTGACGTGGGTATTGTGAACAATGAGTTGAGGATTGTGAGCAGTGAGTTGTGTCTTGTGCACAGTGAGTTCGGGATTGTGAACAATGGTTGGTATTGTGAGCAGTGAGTTTGGGTTGTGAACAGTGAGTTGGGTTTTGTGAAACGTGTGTTGGGTATTGTGAGCAGTGAGTTTGGGTTGTGAACTGTGAGTTGGGTTTTGTGAATCGTGAGTTGGGTATTGTGAATAGTGAGTTGGGGATTGTGAATAGTGAGTTCGTCACTGTCAACAGTGAGTTGGGTATTGTGAGCAGTGAGTTGGGTATTGTGAGCAGTGAGTTGGGTATTGTAAACAGTGAGTCGGGTATTGTGAGCAGTGAGTTAGGTATTGTGGGCAGTGAGTTTAGTAGTGTGAGCAGTGAGTTGGGTATTGTGAACAGTGAGTTGGGTATTGTGAACAGTGGGTTGTGTATTGTGAGCAGTGAATTGGTTATTGTGAACAGTGAGTTGCGGATTGTGAACAGTGAGTTGGGGATTGTGAACAGAGAGTTGGGAATTGTGCGCAGTGAATTGGGTATTGTGAAGAGTGAGTTGCGGATTGGAACAGTGAGTTGGGTACTGTGACCAGTGAATTGGGTATTGTGAGCAGTGAGTTGGGTATTGTGAGCAGTGAGTTGGGGATTGTGAACAGTGAGTTGGGTAGTGTGAGCAGTGAGTTAGGTATTGTGAGCAGTGAGTTTCGTTGTGTGAACAGTGAGTTGGGTATTGTGAGCAGTGAGTTTAGTCGTGTGAGCAGTGAGTTGGGGATTGTGAACAGTGAGTTGGGGATTGTGAACAGTGAATTGGCTATTGTGAACAGTGAGTTGGGTCTTGTGAGCATGGAGTTTGGTTTTGTGAACAGTGAGTTGGGGATTGTGAACAGTGAGTTGGGGATTGTGAACAGTGAGTTGGGAATTGTGAGCAGTGAATTGGGTATTGTGAAGAGTGAGTTGCGGATTGGAACAGTGAGTTGGGTACTGTGACCAGTGAATTGGGTATTGTGAGCAGTGATTTGGGTATTGTGAACAGTGAGTTGGGGATTGTGAGCAGTGAGTTGGGTACTGTGAGCAGTGAGTTGGGTATTGTGAATCGTGAGTTGCGGATTGTGAACAGTGAGGTTAGTAGTGTGAGCAGTGAGTTGGGGATTGTGAACAGTGAGTTGGGGATTGTGAACAGTGGTTGGTGTTGTGAACAGTGAGTTGGGTATTGTGAGCAGTGAGTTGGGTACTGTGAACAGTGAGTTGGGTATTGTGAACAGTGAGTTGGCTATTGTGAACAGTGAGTTGGCTATTGTGAACAGTGAAGTGGCTATTGTGAACAGTGATTTGGGGATTGTGAACAGTGAGTTGGGCATTGTGAGCAGTGAGTTGGGTATTGTGAACAGTGAGTTGGGGATTGTGAACAGTAAGTTGGGGATTGTGAACAGTGCCTTTGGTATTGTGAATAGTGAGTTCGGGATTGTGAACAGTGAGTTGGCGATTGTGAACAGTGACTTTGGTTTTGCGAACAGTGAGTTGGGTTTTGTGAACAGTGAGTTGGGGATTGTGAACAGTGAGTTGGGAATTGTGAGCAGTGAATTGCGTATTGTGAAGAGTGAGTTGCGGTTTGGAACAGTGAGTTGGGTACTGTGACCAGTGAATTGGGTATTGTGAGCAGTGAGTTTCGTATTGTGAACAGTGAGTTGGGGATTGTGAGCAGTGAGTTGGGTACTGTGAACAGTGAGTTGGGTATTGTGAGCAGTGAGTTGCGTATTGTGAACAGTGAGTTGGGTATTGTGAACAGTGAGTTGGGTATTGTGAACAGTGAGATTCGTAGTGTGAGCAGTGAGTTGCGTATTGTGAGCAGTGAGTTTAGTCGTGTGAGCAGTGAGTTGCGTATTGTGAGCAGTGAGTTGGGTAGTGTGAGTAGTGAGTTAGGTATTGTGAGCAGTGAGTTTAGTCGTGTGAGCAGTGAGTTGGGTACTGTGAACAGTGAGTTGGGTATTGTGAACAGTGAGTTGGCTATTGTGAACAGTGAGTTGGCTATTGTGAACAGCGACTTGGGGATTGTGAACAGTGAGTTGGGTATTGTGAGCAGTGAGTTGGGTATTGTGAGCAGTGAGTTGGGGATTGTGAACAGTGAGTTGGGAATTGTGAGCAGTGAATTGGGTATTGTGAAGAGTGAGTTGCGGATTGGAACAGTGAGTTGGGTACTGTGACCAGTGAATTGGGTATTGTGAGCAGTGAGTTGGGTATTGTGAACAGTGAGTTGGGGATTGTGAGCAGTGAGTTGGGTTCTGTGAAAAGTGAGTTGGGTATTGTGAGCAGTGAGTTGCGTATTGTGAACAGTGAGTTGGGTATTGTGAACAGTGAGTTGGGTATTGTGAACAGTGAGTTTCGTCGTGTGAGCAGTGAGTTGCGTATTGTGAGCAGTGAGTTCAGTAGTGTGAGCAGTGAGTTGGGTATTGTGAGCAGTGAGTTTAGTCGTGTGAGCAGTGAGTTGCGTATTGTGAGCAGTGAGTTGGGTAGTGCGATAAGTGAGTTAGGTATTGTGAGCAGTGAGTTTAGTCGTGTGAGCAGTGAGTTGGGTACTGTGAACAGTGAGCTGGGTATTGTGAACAGTGAGTTGGCTATTGTGAACAGTGAGTTGGCTATTGTGAACAGCGACTTGGGGATTGTGAACAGTGAGTTGGGTATTCTGAGCAGTGAGTTGGGTATTGTGAACAGTGAGTTGGGGATTGTGAACAGTGAGTTGGGGATTGTGAACAGTGAGTTGGGAATTGTGAGCAGTGATTTGGGTATTGTGAACAGTGAGTTGGGGATTGTGAGCAGTGAGTTGGGTACTGTGAGCAGTGAGTTGGGTATTGTGAATCGTGAGTTGCGGATTGTGAACAGTGAGGTTAGTAGTGTGAGCAGTGAGTTGGGGATTGTGAACAGTGAGTTGGGGATTGTGAACAGTGGTTGGTGTTGTGAACAGTGAGTTGGGTATTGTGAGCAGTGAGTTGGGTACTGTGAACAGTGAGTTGGGTATTGTGAACAGTGAGTTGGCTATTGTGAACAGTGAGTTGGCTATTGTGAACAGTGAAGTGGCTATTGTGAACAGTGATTTGGGGATTGTGAACAGTGAGTTGGGCATTGTGAGCAGTGAGTTGGGTATTGTGAACAGTGAGTTGGGGATTGTGAACAGTAAGTTGGGGATTGTGAACAGTGCCTTTGGTATTGTGAATAGTGAGTTCGGGATTGTGAACAGTGAGTTGGCGATTGTGAACAGTGACTTTGGTTTTGCGAACAGTGAGTTGGGTTTTGTGAACAGTGAGTTGGGGATTGTGAACAGTGAGTTGGGAATTGTGAGCAGTGAATTGCGTATTGTGAAGAGTGAGTTGCGGTTTGGAACAGTGAGTTGGGTACTGTGACCAGTGAATTGGGTATTGTGAGCAGTGAGTTTCGTATTGTGAACAGTGAGTTGGGGATTGTGAGCAGTGAGTTGGGTACTGTGAACAGTGAGTTGGGTATTGTGAGCAGTGAGTTGCGTATTGTGAACAGTGAGTTGGGTATTGTGAACAGTGAGTTGGGTATTGTGAACAGTGAGATTCGTAGTGTGAGCAGTGAGTTGCGTATTGTGAGCAGTGAGTTTAGTCGTGTGAGCAGTGAGTTGCGTATTGTGAGCAGTGAGTTGGGTAGTGTGAGTAGTGAGTTAGGTATTGTGAGCAGTGAGTTTAGTCGTGTGAGCAGTGAGTTGGGTACTGTGAACAGTGAGTTGGGTATTGTGAACAGTGAGTTGGCTATTGTGAACAGTGAGTTGGCTATTGTGAACAGCGACTTGGGGATTGTGAACAGTGAGTTGGGTATTGTGAGCAGTGAGTTGGGTATTGTGAGCAGTGAGTTGGGGATTGTGAACAGTGAGTTGGGAATTGTGAGCAGTGAATTGGGTATTGTGAAGAGTGAGTTGCGGATTGGAACAGTGAGTTGGGTACTGTGACCAGTGAATTGGGTATTGTGAGCAGTGAGTTGGGTATTGTGAACAGTGAGTTGGGGATTGTGAGCAGTGAGTTGGGTTCTGTGAAAAGTGAGTTGGGTATTGTGAGCAGTGAGTTGCGTATTGTGAACAGTGAGTTGGGTATTGTGAACAGTGAGTTGGGTATTGTGAACAGTGAGTTTCGTCGTGTGAGCAGTGAGTTGCGTATTGTGAGCAGTGAGTTCAGTAGTGTGAGCAGTGAGTTGGGTATTGTGAGCAGTGAGTTTAGTCGTGTGAGCAGTGAGTTGCGTATTGTGAGCAGTGAGTTGGGTAGTGCGATAAGTGAGTTAGGTATTGTGAGCAGTGAGTTTAGTCGTGTGAGCAGTGAGTTGGGTACTGTGAACAGTGAGCTGGGTATTGTGAACAGTGAGTTGGCTATTGTGAACAGTGAGTTGGCTATTGTGAACAGCGACTTGGGGATTGTGAACAGTGAGTTGGGTATTCTGAGCAGTGAGTTGGGTATTGTGAACAGTGAGTTGGGGATTGTGAACAGTGAGTTGGGGATTGTGAACAGTGAGTTGGGAATTGTGTGCAGTGAATTGGGTATTGTGAAGAGTGAGTTGCGGATTGGAACAGTGAGTTGGGTACTGTGACCAGTGAATTGGGTATTGTGAGCAGTGAGTTGGGTATTGTGAACAGTGAGTTGGGGATTGTGAGCAGTGAGTTGGGTACTGTGAGCAGTGAATTGGGTATTGTGAGCAGTGAGTTGGGGATTGTGAACAGTGAGTTGGGTACTGTGAGCAGTGAGTTGGGGATTGTGAGCAGTGAGTTGGGTACTGTGAGCAGTGAGTTGGGTATTGTGAACAGTGAGTTGGCTATTGTGAACAGTGAGTTGGCTATTGTGAACAGTGAAGTGGCTATTGTGAACAGTGATTTGGGGATTGTGAACAGTGAGTTGGGCATTGTGAGCAGTGAGTTGGGTATTGTGAACAGTGAGTTGGGGATTGTGAACAGTAAGTTGGGGATTGTGAACAGTGCCTTTGGTATTGTGAATAGTGAGTTCGGGATTGTGAACAGTGAGTTGGCGATTGTGAACAGTGACTTTGGTTTTGCGAACAGTGAGTTGGGTTTTGTGAACAGTGAGTTGGGGATTGTGAACAGTGAGTTGGGAATTGTGAGCAGTGAATTGCGTATTGTGAAGAGTGAGTTGCGGTTTGGAACAGTGAGTTGGGTACTGTGACCAGTGAATTGGGTATTGTGAGCAGTGAGTTTCGTATTGTGAACAGTGAGTTGGGGATTGTGAGCAGTGAGTTGGGTACTGTGAACAGTGAGTTGGGTATTGTGAGCAGTGAGTTGCGTATTGTGAACAGTGAGTTGGGTATTGTGAACAGTGAGTTGGGTATTGTGAACAGTGAGATTCGTAGTGTGAGCAGTGAGTTGCGTATTGTGAGCAGTGAGTTTAGTCGTGTGAGCAGTGAGTTGCGTATTGTGAGCAGTGAGTTGGGTAGTGTGAGTAGTGAGTTAGGTATTGTGAGCAGTGAGTTTAGTCGTGTGAGCAGTGAGTTGGGTACTGTGAACAGTGAGTTGGGTATTGTGAACAGTGAGTTGGCTATTGTGAACAGTGAGTTGGCTATTGTGAACAGCGACTTGGGGATTGTGAACAGTGAGTTGGGTATTGTGAGCAGTGAGTTGGGTATTGTGAGCAGTGAGTTGGGGATTGTGAACAGTGAGTTGGGAATTGTGAGCAGTGAATTGGGTATTGTGAAGAGTGAGTTGCGGATTGGAACAGTGAGTTGGGTACTGTGACCAGTGAATTGGGTATTGTGAGCAGTGAGTTGGGTATTGTGAACAGTGAGTTGGGGATTGTGAGCAGTGAGTTGGGTTCTGTGAAAAGTGAGTTGGGTATTGTGAGCAGTGAGTTGCGTATTGTGAACAGTGAGTTGGGTATTGTGAACAGTGAGTTGGGTATTGTGAACAGTGAGTTTCGTCGTGTGAGCAGTGAGTTGCGTATTGTGAGCAGTGAGTTCAGTAGTGTGAGCAGTGAGTTGGGTATTGTGAGCAGTGAGTTTAGTCGTGTGAGCAGTGAGTTGCGTATTGTGAGCAGTGAGTTGGGTAGTGCGAGCAGTGAGTTAGGTATTGTGAGCAGTGAGTTTAGTCGTGTGAGCAGTGAGTTGGGTACTGTGAACAGTGAGCTGGGTATTGTGAACAGTGAGTTGGCTATTGTGAACAGTGAGTTGGCTATTGTGAACAGCGACTTGGGGATTGTGAACAGTGAGTTGGGTATTCTGAGCAGTGAGTTGGGTATTGTGAACAGTGAGTTGGGGATTGTGAACAGTGAGTTGGGGATTGTGAACAGTGAGTTGGGAATTGTGAGCAGTGAATTGGGTATTGTGAAGAGTGAGTTGCGGATTGGAACAGTGAGTTGGGTACTGTGACCAGTGAATTGGGTATTGTGAGCAGTGAGTTGGGTATTGTGAACAGTGAGTTGGGGATTGTGAGCAGTGAGTTGGGTACTGTGAGCAGTGAATTGGGTATTGTGAGCAGTGAGTTGGGGATTGTGAACAGTGAGTTGGGTACTGTGAGCAGTGAGTTGGGGATTGTGAGCAGTGAGTTGGGTACTGTGAGCAGTGAGTTGGGTGTTGTGAACAGTGAGTTGGGTATTGTGAACAGTGACTTGGGTATTGTGAACAGTGAGTTGGGTATTGTGAGCAGTGAGTTCGTCACTGTCAACAGTGAGTTGGGTATTGTGAGCAGTGAGTTGGGTATTGTGAGCACTAAGTTGGGTATTGTGAACAGTGAGTTGGGTATTGTGAGCAGTCAGTTAGGTTTTGAGGGCAGTGAGTTTAGTAGTGTGAGCAGTGAGTTGGGTATTGTTAACAGTGAGTTGGGTATTGTGAACAGTGGGTTGGGTATTGTGAGCAGTGACGTGGGTATTGTGAACATTGAGTTGAGGATTGTGAGCAGTGAGTTGCGTCTTGTGCACAGTGAGTTCGGGATTGTGAACAATGGTTGGTATTGTGAGCAGTGTGTTTGGGTTGTGAACAGTGAGTTGGGTTTTGTGAATCGTGAGTTGGGTATTGTGAGCAGTGAGTTTGGGTTGTGAACAGTGAGTTGGGTTTTGTGAATCGTGAGTTGGGTATTGTGAGCAGTGAGTTTGGGTTGTGAACAGTGAGTTGGGTTTTGTGAATCGTGAGTTGGGTATTATGAGCAGTGACTTGGGGATTGTGAATCGTGAGTTGGGGATTGTGAACAGTGAGTTGGGTCTTGTGAACAGTGAGTTGGGGATTGTGAGCAGTGAGTTGGGTATTGTGAGCAGTGAGTTTAGTAGTGTGAGCAGTGAGTTGGGTATTGTGAACAGTGAGTTGGGTATTGTGAGCAGTGAGTTAGGTATTGAGAGCAGTGAGTTGGGTTTTGTAAATAGTGAGTTGGCTGATGTGAACAGTGAGTTGGGGATTGTGAACAGTGAGTTGGTTCGTGTGAGCAGTGAGTTGGGTATTGTGAGCAGTGAGTTGAGTATTGTGAACAGTGAGTTGGCTGATGTGAACAGTGAGTTGGGGATTGTGAACAGTGAGTTGGTTAGTGTGAGCAGTGAGTTGGGTATTGTGAGCAGTGAGTTGGGTATTAGACCATAAGACCATAAGACATAGGAGCGGAAGTAAGGCCATTCGGCCCATCGAGTCCACTCCACCATTCAATCATGGTTGATTTCAACTCCATTTACCCGCTCTCTCCCCATAGCCCTTAATTCCTCGAGAAATCAAGAATTTATCAATTTCTGTCTTGAAGACGCTCAACGTCTCGGCCTCCACAGCCCTCTGTGGCAATGAATTCCACAGACCTACCACTCTCTGGCTGAAGAAATTTCTCCTCATCTCTGTTCTAAAGTGACTCCCTTTTATTCTAAGGCTGTGCCCCCGCGTCCTAGTCTCCCCTGCTAATGGAAACAACTTCCCTACGTCCATCCCATCTAAGCCGTTCATTATCTTGTAAGTTTCTATTCGATCTCCCCTCAACCTCCTAAACTCCAATGAATATAATCCCACGATCCTCAGACGTTCATCGTATGTCAGGCCTACCATTCCTGGGATCATCCGTGTGAATCTCCGCTGGACCCGCTCCAGTGCCAGTATGTCCTTCCTGAGGTGTGGGGCCCAAAATGGCTCACAGTACTCCAAATGGGGCCTAACCAGTGCTTTATAAAGCCTCAGAAGTATTATGAGCAGTCAGTTGGGTATTGTGAGCAGTGAGTTGGGGATTGTGAACAGTGAGTTCGGTCGTGTGAGCAGTGAGTTGCGTATTGTGAGCAGTGAGTTTAGTAGTGTGAGCAGTGAGTTGGGTATTGTGAGCAGTTAGTTTAGTTGTGTGAGCAGTGAGTTGCGTATTGTGAGCAGTGAGTTGGGGATTGTGAACAGTGAGTTGGGTAGTGTGAGCAGTGAGTTGGGTATTGTGAACAGTGAGTTTAGTCATGTGAGCAGTGAGTTGGTAATTGTGAGCAGTTAGTTTAGTCGTGTGAGCAGTGAGTTGGGGATTGTGAACAGTGATGGGGGATTGTGAACAGTGGTTGGTGTTGTGAACAGTGAGTTGGGTATTGTGAGCAGTGAGTTGGGTACTGTGAACAGTGACTTGGGTATTGTGAACAGTGAGTTGGGTATTGTGAACAGTGAGTTCGTTAGTGTGACCAGTGAGTTGGGTATTGTGAGCAGTGAGTTGGGTATTATGAGCAGTCAGTTGGGTATTGTGAGCAGTGAGTTGGGGATTGTGAACAGTGAGTTGGCGATTGTGAACAGTGAGTTGGGTTTTGTGAACAGTGAGTTGGGTTTTATGAACAGTGAGTTGCGGATTGGAACAGTGAGTTGGGTACTGTGAGCAGTGAATTGGGTATTGTGAATAGTGAGTTGGGGATTGTGAACAGTGAGTTGCGGATTCGAACAGTGAGTTGGGTATTGTGAGCAGTGAGTTGAGTATTGTGAACAGTGAATTGGGTATTGTGAATAGTGAGTTGGGTATTGTGAGCAGTGAGTTGGGTATTGTGAATAGTGAGTTGGGTATTGTGATCAGTGAGTTTAGTATTGCGAACAGTGAGTTGGGGATTGTGAACAGTGAGTTGGGTACTGTGAGCAGTGAGTTGGGGATTGTGAGCAGTGAGTTGGGTACTGTGAGCAGTGAGTTGGGTATTGTGAACAGTGAGTTGGGTGTTGTGAATAGTGAGTTCGTCACTGTCAACAGTGAGTTGGGTATTGTGAGCAGTGAGTTGGGTATTGTGAACAGTGAGTTGGGTATTGTGAATAGTGAGTTCGTCACTGTCAACAGTGAGTTGGGTATTGTGAGCAGTGAGTTGGGTATTGTGAGCAGTGAGTTGGGTATTGTAAACAGTGAGTCGGGTATTGTGAGCAGTGAGTTAGGTATTGTGGGCAGTGAGTTTAGTAGTGTGAGCAGTGAGTTGGCTATTATGAACAGTGAGTTGGGTATTGTGAACAGTGGGTTGTGTATTGTGAGCAGTGACGTGGGTATTGTGAACATTGAGTTGAGGATTGTGAGCAGTGAGTTGCGTCTTGTGCACAGTGAGTTCGGGATTGTGACCAGTGGTTGGTATTGTGAGCAGTGAGTTTGGATTGTGAATCGTGAGTTGGGTTTTTTGAATCGTGAGTTGGGTATTGTGATCAGTGACTTGGGGATTGTGAGCAGCGAGTTTGGTATTGTGAACAGTGAGTTGGGAATTGTGAATAGTGAGTTGGGGATTGTGAACAGTGAGTTGGGTCTTGTGAACAGTGAGTTGGGGATTGTGAGCAGTGAGTTGGGTATTGTGAGCCGTGAGTTGGGTATTGTGACCAGTGAGTTGGGTATTGTGAGCAATGAGTTGGGTATTGTGAGCAATGAGTTGGATATTGTGAGCAGTGAGTTGGCTGATGTGAACAGTGAGTTGGGGATTGTGAACAGTGAGTTGGTTAGTGTTAGCAGTGAGTTGGGTATTGTGAGCAGTGAGTTGGGGATTGTGAGCAGTGAGTTGGGGATTGTGAGCAGTGAGTTGGGTATTATGAGCAGTCAGTTGGGTCATGTGAGCAGTGAGTTAGGTATTGTGAGCAGTGAGTTTAGTAGTGTGAGCAGTGAGTTGAGTATTGTGAGCAGTGAGTTTAGTCGTGTGAGAAGTGAGTTGCGTATTGTGAGCAGTGAGTTGGGGATTGTGAACAGTGAGTTGGGTAGTGTGAGCAGTGAGTTAGGTAGAGTGTGCAGTGAGTTTAGTCGTGTGAGCAGTGATTTGGGTATTGTGAGCAGTGAGTTTAGTCGTGTGAGCAGTGAGTTGGGGATTGTGAACAGTGAGTTGGGGATTGTGAACTGTGGTTGGTGTTGTGAACAGTGAGTTGGGTATTGTGAGCAGTGAGTTGGGGATTGTGAGCAGTGAATTGGGTATTGTGAACAGTGAGTTGGGTACTGTGAACAGTGAGTTGGGTATTGTGAACAGTGTGTTGGGGATTGTGAACAGTGAGTTGGGTATTGTGAGCAGTGAGTTGGGGATTGTGAACAGTGAGTTGGCTATTGTGAACAGTGAGTTGGGGATTGTGAACAGTGAGTTGGGTATTGTGAGCAGTGAGTTGCGTATTGTGAACAGTGAGTTGGGTATTGTGAGCAGTGAGTTGGGGATTGTGAACAGTGAGTTGGGTATTGTGCACAGTGAATTGGGGTTGTGAGCAGTGAGTTGGGGACTGTGAACAGTGAGTTGTGTATCGTGAGCAGTGAGTTGGGGATTGTGAACAGTGATTTGGGGATTGTGAACAATGAATTGAGGATTGTGAACAGTGAGTTGGGTATTGTGAACAGTGAGTTGGGTATAGTGAGCTGTGAATTGGGCATTGTGAGCGGTGAGTTCGATATTCTGAACAGTGAGTTAGGGATTGTGAACAGTGCGTTGGGTATTGTGAACAGTGAGTTGGGTATTGTGAACATTTCATTGGGGATTGTTAACAGTGAGTTGGGTATTGTGAGCAGAGAGTTGGGTATTGTGAACAGTGGGTTGGGTATTGTGAACAGTAAGTTGGGTATTGTGAACAGTGAGTTGGGTATTTTGAATAGTGAGTTGGGTATTGTGAACAGTGAGTTGGGTATTGTGAATAGTGAGTTCGGGATTGTGAGCCGTGAGGTGGGTATTGTGAACAGTGCGTTGGGTTTTGTGAGCCGTGAGTTAGGTATTCTGAGCAGTGAGTTGGGTATTGTGAGCCGTGAGTTGGGTATTGTGAACAGTGAGTTGCGGATTGTGAACAGTGAGTTGGGGATTGTGAACAGTGAGTTGGGGATTGTGAACAGTGAGTTGGGTATTGTGAGCAGTGAGTTGCGGTTTGTGAACAGTGAGTTGGGGATTGTGAACAGTGAGTTGGGTATGGTGAACAGTGAGTTGCGGTTTGTGAACAGTGGTTGGTATTGTGAACCCTGAGTTGGGTATTGTGAGCGGTGAGTGGAGGCTTTGGAGAGGGTGCAGAGGAGGTTTACCAGGATGTTGCCTGGTATGGAGGGGCTTAGTTATGAGGAGAGGTTGGGTAAACTAGGGTTGTTCTCCCTGGAAAGACGGAGGATGAGGGGAGACTTAATAGAGTTGTATAAAATTATGAAAGGCATAGTAGGGTGAACGGTGGGAAGCTTTTCCCCAGGTCGGTGGTGACGTTCACGAGGGGTCATAGGTTCAAGGTGAAGGGGGGAGGTTTAACACAGATTTCAGAAGGACATATTTTACACAGAGGGTGGTGGGGGCCTGGAATGCGCTGCCAGGCAAGGTGGTGGAGGTGGACACACTGGGAACGTTTAAGACTTATCTAGATAGCCATATGAACGGAGTGGGAATGGAGGGATACAAAAGAATGGTCTAGTTTGGACCAGGGAGCGGCACGGGCTTGGAGGGCCGAAGGGCCTGTTCCTGTGCTGTATTGTTCTTTGTTCTTTGTACTTAGTTGCGGATTGTGAACAGTGAGTTGTTTATGGTGAACAGTGAGTTGAGTATTGTGACCAGTGAGTTGGGTATTGTGAGCAATGAGTTGGGTATTGCGAACAGTCAGTTGGGGATTGTGAACAGTGAGTTGGGAATTGTGAATAGTGAGTTGGGGATTGTGAACAGTGAGTTGGGTCTTGTGAACAGTGAGTTGGGGATTGTGAGCAGTGAGTTGGGTATTGTGAGCCGTGAGTTGGGTATTGTGACCAGTGAGTTGGGTATTGTGAGCAATGAGTTGGGTATTGTGAGCAATGAGTTGGATATTGTGAGCAGTGAGTTGGCTGATGTGAACAGTGAGTTGGGGATTGTGAACAGTGAGTTGGTTAGTGTTAGCAGTGAGTTGGGTATTGTGAGCAGTGAGTTGGGGATTGTGAGCAGTGAGTTGGGGATTGTGAGCAGTGAGTTGGGTATTATGAGCAGTCAGTTGGGTCATGTGAGCAGTGAGTTAGGTATTGTGAGCAGTGAGTTTAGTAGTGTGAGCAGTGAGTTGAGTATTGTGAGCAGTGAGTTTAGTCGTGTGAGAAGTGAGTTGCGTATTGTGAGCAGTGAGTTGGGGATTGTGAACAGTGAGTTGGGTAGTGTGAGCAGTGAGTTAGGTAGAGTGTGCAGTGAGTTTAGTCGTGTGAGCAGTGATTTGGGTATTGTGAGCAGTGAGTTTAGTCGTGTGAGCAGTGAGTTGGGGATTGTGAACAGTGAGTTGGGGATTGTGAACTGTGGTTGGTGTTGTGAACAGTGAGTTGGGTATTGTGAGCAGTGAGTTGGGGATTGTGAGCAGTGAATTGGGTATTGTGAACAGTGAGTTGGGTACTGTGAACAGTGAGTTGGGTATTGTGAACAGTGTGTTGGGGATTGTGAACAGTGAGTTGGGTATTGTGAGCAGTGAGTTGGGGATTGTGAACAGTGAGTTGGCTATTGTGAACAGTGAGTTGGGGATTGTGAACAGTGAGTTGGGTATTGTGAGCAGTGAGTTGCGTATTGTGAACAGTGAGTTGGGTATTGTGAGCAGTGAGTTGGGGATTGTGAACAGTGAGTTGGGTATTGTGCACAGTGAATTGGGGTTGTGAGCAGTGAGTTGGGGACTGTGAACAGTGAGTTGTGTATCGTGAGCAGTGAGTTGGGGATTGTGAACAGTGATTTGGGGATTGTGAACAATGAATTGAGGATTGTGAACAGTGAGTTGGGTATTGTGAACAGTGAGTTGGGTATAGTGAGCTGTGAATTGGGCATTGTGAGCGGTGAGTTCGATATTCTGAACAGTGAGTTAGGGATTGTGAACAGTGCGTTGGGTATTGTGAACAGTGAGTTGGGTATTGTGAACATTTCATTGGGGATTGTTAACAGTGAGTTGGGTATTGTGAGCAGAGAGTTGGGTATTGTGAACAGTGGGTTGGGTATTGTGAACAGTAAGTTGGGTATTGTGAACAGTGAGTTGGGTATTTTGAATAGTGAGTTGGGTATTGTGAACAGTGAGTTGGGTATTGTGAATAGTGAGTTCGGGATTGTGAGCCGTGAGGTGGGTATTGTGAACAGTGCGTTGGGTTTTGTGAGCCGTGAGTTAGGTATTCTGAGCAGTGAGTTGGGTATTGTGAGCCGTGAGTTGGGTATTGTGAACAGTGAGTTGCGGATTGTGAACAGTGAGTTGGGGATTGTGAACAGTGAGTTGGGGATTGTGAACAGTGAGTTGGGTATTGTGAGCAGTGAGTTGCGGTTTGTGAACAGTGAGTTGGGGATTGTGAACAGTGAGTTGGGTATGGTGAACAGTGAGTTGCGGTTTGTGAACAGTGGTTGGTATTGTGAACCCTGAGTTGGGTATTGTGAGCGGTGAGTGGAGGCTTTGGAGAGGGTGCAGAGGAGGTTTACCAGGATGTTGCCTGGTATGGAGGGGCTTAGTTATGAGGAGAGGTTGGGTAAACTAGGGTTGTTCTCCCTGGAAAGACGGAGGATGAGGGGAGACTTAATAGAGTTGTATAAAATTATGAAAGGCATAGTAGGGTGAACGGTGGGAAGCTTTTCCCCAGGTCGGTGGTGACGTTCACGAGGGGTCATAGGTTCAAGGTGAAGGGGGGAGGTTTAACACAGATTTCAGAAGGACATATTTTACACAGAGGGTGGTGGGGGCCTGGAATGCGCTGCCAGGCAAGGTGGTGGAGGTGGACACACTGGGAACGTTTAAGACTTATCTAGATAGCCATATGAACGGAGTGGGAATGGAGGGATACAAAAGAATGGTCTAGTTTGGACCAGGGAGCGGCACGGGCTTGGAGGGCCGAAGGGCCTGTTCCTGTGCTGTATTGTTCTTTGTTCTTTGTACTTAGTTGCGGATTGTGAACAGTGAGTTGTTTATGGTGAACAGTGAGTTGAGTATTGTGACCAGTGAGTTGGGTATTGTGAGCAATGAGTTGGGTATTGCGAACAGTCAGTTGGGGATTGTGAACAGTGAGTTGGGAATTGTGAATAGTGAGTTGGGGATTGTGAACAGTGAGTTGGGTCTTGTGAACAGTGAGTTGGGGATTGTGAGCAGTGAGTTGGGTATTGTGAGCCGTGAGTTGGGTATTGTGACCAGTGAGTTGGGTATTGTGAGCAATGAGTTGGGTATTGTGAGCAATGAGTTGGATATTGTGAGCAGTGAGTTGGCTGATGTGAACAGTGAGTTGGGGATTGTGAACAGTGAGTTGGTTAGTGTTAGCAGTGAGTTGGGTATTGTGAGCAGTGAGTTGGGGATTGTGAGCAGTGAGTTGGGGATTGTGAGCAGTGAGTTGGGTATTATGAGCAGTCAGTTGGGTCATGTGAGCAGTGAGTTAGGTATTGTGAGCAGTGAGTTTAGTAGTGTGAGCAGTGAGTTGAGTATTGTGAGCAGTGAGTTTAGTCGTGTGAGAAGTGAGTTGCGTATTGTGAGCAGTGAGTTGGGGATTGTGAACAGTGAGTTGGGTAGTGTGAGCAGTGAGTTAGGTAGAGTGTGCAGTGAGTTTAGTCGTGTGAGCAGTGATTTGGGTATTGTGAGCAGTGAGTTTAGTCGTGTGAGCAGTGAGTTGGGGATTGTGAACAGTGAGTTGGGGATTGTGAACTGTGGTTGGTGTTGTGAACAGTGAGTTGGGTATTGTGAGCAGTGAGTTGGGGATTGTGAGCAGTGAATTGGGTATTGTGAACAGTGAGTTGGGTACTGTGAACAGTGAGTTGGGTATTGTGAACAGTGTGTTGGGGATTGTGAACAGTGAGTTGGGTATTGTGAGCAGTGAGTTGGGGATTGTGAACAGTGAGTTGGCTATTGTGAACAGTGAGTTGGGGATTGTGAACAGTGAGTTGGGTATTGTGAGCAGTGAGTTGCGTATTGTGAACAGTGAGTTGGGTATTGTGAGCAGTGAGTTGGGGATTGTGAACAGTGAGTTGGGTATTGTGCACAGTGAATTGGGGTTGTGAGCAGTGAGTTGGGGACTGTGAACAGTGAGTTGTGTATCGTGAGCAGTGAGTTGGGGATTGTGAACAGTGATTTGGGGATTGTGAACAATGAATTGAGGATTGTGAACAGTGAGTTGGGTATTGTGAACAGTGAGTTGGGTATAGTGAGCTGTGAATTGGGCATTGTGAGCGGTGAGTTCGATATTCTGAACAGTGAGTTAGGGATTGTGAACAGTGCGTTGGGTATTGTGAACAGTGAGTTGGGTATTGTGAACATTTCATTGGGGATTGTTAACAGTGAGTTGGGTATTGTGAGCAGAGAGTTGGGTATTGTGAACAGTGGGTTGGGTATTGTGAACAGTAAGTTGGGTATTGTGAACAGTGAGTTGGGTATTTTGAATAGTGAGTTGGGTATTGTGAACAGTGAGTTGGGTATTGTGAATAGTGAGTTCGGGATTGTGAGCCGTGAGGTGGGTATTGTGAACAGTGCGTTGGGTTTTGTGAGCCGTGAGTTAGGTATTCTGAGCAGTGAGTTGGGTATTGTGAGCCGTGAGTTGGGTATTGTGAACAGTGAGTTGCGGATTGTGAACAGTGAGTTGGGGATTGTGAACAGTGAGTTGGGGATTGTGAACAGTGAGTTGGGTATTGTGAGCAGTGAGTTGCGGTTTGTGAACAGTGAGTTGGGGATTGTGAACAGTGAGTTGGGTATGGTGAACAGTGAGTTGCGGTTTGTGAACAGTGGTTGGTATTGTGAACCCTGAGTTGGGTATTGTGAGCGGTGAGTGGAGGCTTTGGAGAGGGTGCAGAGGAGGTTTACCAGGATGTTGCCTGGTATGGAGGGGCTTAGTTATGAGGAGAGGTTGGGTAAACTAGGGTTGTTCTCCCTGGAAAGACGGAGGATGAGGGGAGACTTAATAGAGTTGTATAAAATTATGAAAGGCATAGTAGGGTGAACGGTGGGAAGCTTTTCCCCAGGTCGGTGGTGACGTTCACGAGGGGTCATAGGTTCAAGGTGAAGGGGGGAGGTTTAACACAGATTTCAGAAGGACATATTTTACACAGAGGGTGGTGGGGGCCTGGAATGCGCTGCCAGGCAAGGTGGTGGAGGTGGACACACTGGGAACGTTTAAGACTTATCTAGATAGCCATATGAACGGAGTGGGAATGGAGGGATACAAAAGAATGGTCTAGTTTGGACCAGGGAGCGGCACGGGCTTGGAGGGCCGAAGGGCCTGTTCCTGTGCTGTATTGTTCTTTGTTCTTTGTACTTAGTTGCGGATTGTGAACAGTGAGTTGTTTATGGTGAACAGTGAGTTGAGTATTGTGACCAGTGAGTTGGGTATTGTGAGCAATGAGTTGGGTATTGCGAACAGTCAGTTGGGGATTGTGAACAGTGAGTTGGGTATTGTGAGCAGTCAGTTGGGTATTGTGAGCAGTGAGTTGGGGATTGTGAACAGTGAGTTGGGGATTGTGAACAGTGAGTTGGGTATTATGAGCAGTCAGTTGGGTATTGTGAGCAGTGAGTTGGCTGATGTGAACAGTGAGTTGGGTATTGTGAGCAGTGAGTTGGGTATTGTGAGCAGTGAGTTGGGTATTATGAGCAGTCAGTTGGGTATTGTGAGCAGTGAGTTGGCTGATGTGAACAGTGAGTTGGGTATTGTGAGCAGTGAGTTGGGGATTGTGAACAGTGAGTTGGGTCGTGTGAGCAGTGAGTTAGGTATTGTGAGCAGTGAGTTTAGTAGTGTGAGCAGTGAGTTGGGTATTGTGAGCAGTGAGTTTAGTCGTGTGAGAAGTGAGTTGCGTATTGTGAGCAGTGAGTTGGGGATTGTGAACAGTGAGGTGGGTAGTGTGAGCAGTGAGTTAGGTATAGTGTGCAGTGTGTTTAGTCGTGTGAGCTGTGAGTTGGGTATTGTGAGCAGTGAGTTTAGTCGTGTGAGCAGTGAGTTGGGGATTGTGAACAGTGAGTTGGGTATTGTGAGCAGTGAGTTGGGGATTGTGAGCAGTGAATTGGGTATTGTGAACAGTGAGTTGGGTACTGTGAACAGTGAGTTGGGTATTGTGAACAGTGTGTTGGGAATAGTGAACAGTGAGTTGGGTATTGTGAGCAGTGAGTTGCGGATTATGAACAGTGTGTTGGCTATTGTGAACAGTGAGTTGGGGATTGTGAACAGTGAGTTGGGTATTGTGAGCAGTGAGTTGCGTATTGTGAACAGTGAGTTGGGTATTGTGAGCAGTGAGTTGGGTATTGTGAGCAGTGAGATGGGGATTGTGAACAGTGAGTTGGGTCTTGTGAAGAGTGAATTGGGGATTGTGAACAGTGAGTTGGGGATTGTGAACAGTGAGTTGGGTATTGTGAGCAGTGAGTTGGGGATTGTGAACAGTGATTTGGGGATTGTGAACAATGAATTGAGGATTGTGAACAGTGAGTTGGGTACTGTGAACAGTCAGTTGGGTACTGTGAACAGTGAGTTGGGTATAGTGAGCTGTGAATTGAGTATTGTGAGCGGTGAGTTGGATATTCTGAACAGTGAGTTGGGGATTGTGAACAGTGAGTTGGGTATTGTGCTCAGAGAGTTGGGTATTGTGAACAGTGAGTTGGGTATTGTGAACAGTGAGTTGGGTATTGTGAACATTTCATTGGGGATTGTGAACAGTCTGTTGGGTATTGTGAGCAGAGAGTTTGGTATTGTGAACAGTGAGTTGGGTATTGTGAACAGTAAGTTGGGTATTGTGAACAGTGAGTTGGGTATTGTGAATAGTAAGTTGGGTATTGTGAACAGTGAGTTGGGTATTGTGAATAGTGAGTTGGGGATTGTGAACAGTGAGTTGGGTATTGTGAGCAGTGAGTTGGGGGTCGTGAACAGTGAGTTGGGTTTTGTGAGCCGTGAGTTGGGTATTGTGAGCAGTGAGTTGAGTATTGTGAAGTTAGTTGGGGGTCGTGAACAGTGAATTGGGTATTGTGAACAGTGAGTTGGGTATTGTGAGCCGTGAGTTGGGTATTGTGAGCAGTGAGTTGGGTATTGTGAGCCGTGAGTTGGGTATTGTGAACAGTGATTTGCGGTTTGTGAACAGTGAGTTGGGGATTGTGAACAGTGAGTTGGGTATGGTGAACAGTGAGTTGCGGTTTGTGAACAGTGGTTGGTATTGTGAACCCTGAGTTGGGTATTGTGAGCGGTGAGTGGAGGCTTTGGAGAGAGTACAGAGGAGGTTTACCAGGATGTTGCCTGGTATGGAGGGGCTTAGTTATGAGGAGAGGTTGGGTAAACTGTGGTTGTTCTCCCTGGAAAGACAGAGGATGAGGGGAGACTTAATAGAGGTGTATAAAATTATGAAAGGCATAGATAGGGTGAACGGTGGGAAGCTTTTCCCCAGGTCGGTGGTGACGTTCACGAGGGGTCATAGGTTCAAGGTGAAGGGGGGAGGTTTAACACAGATTTCAGAAGGACATATTTTACACAGAGGGTGGTGGGGGCCTGGAATGCGCTGCCAGGCAAGGTGGTGGAGGCGGACACACTGGGAACGTTTAAGACTTATCTAGACAGCCATATGAACGGAGTGGGAATGGAGGGATACAAAAGAATGGTCTAGTTTGGACCAGGGAGCGGCACGGGCTTGGAGGGCCGAAGGGCCTGTTCCTGTGCTGTATTGTTCTTTGTTCTTTGTACTTAGTTGCGGATTGTGAACAGTGAGTTGTTTATGGTGAACAGTGAGTTGGGTATTGTGAACAGTGAGTTGGGTATTGTGAGCAGTGAGTAGGGTATTGTGAGCTTGAGTTGGGTATTGTGAGCAGTGAGTTGGGTATTGTGAACAGTGAGTTGGATTTTGTGAACAGTGAGTTGGGTATTGTGAGCAGTGTGTTGGGTATTGTGAGCAGTGTGTTGGGTATTGTGAACAGTGTGTTGGGTGTTGTGAGCAGTGAGTTTAGTAGTGTGAGCAGTGAGTTGGGGTTGTGAGCAGTGAGTTGGGTATTGTGAGCAGTGAGTTGGGTATTGTGAACAATGAGTTGGGTATTGTGAACAGTGAGTTGGGTATTGTGAACAGTGAGTTGGGTATTGTGAACAGTGAGTTGGGGAGTGAGTCTGACAGAAATCTTTGTCGCTTCTTGAGGATTGGAGGATAGCGAATGTGGTCCCGTTGTTTAAGAAGGGTAGCAGGGATACCCTGGGAAATTATAGGCCAGTGAGCGTGACGTCCGTGGTAGGGAAGTTGTTGGAGAGGATTCTTAGAGACAGGATGTATGTGCATTTAGAACGGAACAATCTCATTAGTGACAGACAGCCTGTTTTTGTAAGAGGGAGGTAGTGCCTTCCAAATCTGGTGGAGTTTTTTTGAGGAAGTGACAAAAACGGTTGGCGAAGGAAGGGCCGTGGATGTCGTCTGTTTGGATTTCAGTAAGGCATTTGACAAAGTCCCACATGGCAGGTTGGTTAAAAAGGTTAAAGCTCATGGGATACAAGGAGACGTGGCTAGATGGGTGGAGAACTGGCTTGGCCATAGGAGACAGAGTGTAGCGGTCGAAGGGTCTTTTTCCGGCTGGAGGTCTGTGACCAGTGGTGTTCCGCAGGGCTCTGTACTGGGACCTCTGCTATTTGTGATATATATAAATGATTTGGAAGAAGGTGTAACTGGTGTTATCAGCAAGTTTGCGGATGACACGAAGATGGCTGGACTTGCGGATAGCGATGAGCATTGTCGGGCAATACAGCAGGATATAGATAGGCTGGAAAATTGGGCAGAGAGGTGGCAGGTGGAATTTAATCCAGATAAATGCGAACTGATGTATTTTGGAAGAAATAATATAGGGAGGAGTTATACAATAAATGGCAGAGCCATCGAGAGTATAGAAACACAGAGGGACCTCGGTGTGCAAGTCCACAAATCCTTGAAGGTGGCAACACAGGTGGAGAAGGTGGTGAAGAAGGCATATGGTATGCTTGCCTTTATCGGACGGGGTATAGAGTATAAAAGCTGGAGTCTGATGATGCAGCTGTATAGAACACTGGTTAGGCCACATTTGGAGTACTGCGTCCAGTTCTGGTCGCCGCACTACCAGAAGGACGTGGAGGCGTTAGAGAGAGTGCAGAGAAGGTTTACCAGGATGTTGCCTGGTATGGAGGGTCTTAGCTATGAGGAGAGATTGGGTAAACTGGGGTTGTTCTCCCTGGAAAGACGGAGAATGAGGGGAGATCTAATAGAGGTGTACAAGATTATGAAGGGGACAGATAGGGTGAACGGTGGGAAGCTTTTTCCCAGATCAGAAGTGACGATCACGAGGGGTCACGGGCTCAAGGTGAGAGGGGCGAAGTATAACTCAGATATTAGAGGGATGTTTTTTACACAGAGAGTGGTGGGGGCCTGGAATGCGCTGCCAAGTAGGGTGGTGGAGGCAGACACACTGACATCATTTAAGACTTACCTGGATAGTCACATGAGCAGCCTGGGAATGGAGGGATACAAACGATTGGTCTAGTTGGACCAAGGAGCGGCACAGGCTTGGAGGGCCAAAGGGCCTTGTTTCCTGTGCTGTACTGTTCTTTGTTCTTTGTTCTTTGTATTGTGAGCAGTGAGATGGGTATTGTGAACAGTGACTGGGATTGTGAACAGTGACTTGTGTATTGCAAGCAGTGGTGGTGGTGGTGGTGAAAAGTGCATTGTGGTCATGACTCGAGGTCGTGAACAGCTCAGGTTGTTGGTGATCTGGACACCTAGAAACTTGAAGCTCTCGACCATTTCCACTTCATCCCCGTTGATGTAGACAGGGGCATGTTCTCCACTATGCCTCCTGAAGTCGATGTCAATCTCCTTCGTTTTGTTGACATTGAGGGAGAGATTATTGTCGTTGCACCAGTTCACCAGATTCTCTATCTCTTTCCTGTACTCCGTCTCGTCATTGTTTGAGATCCGACCCGCTACGGTGGCATCATCAGCAAACCTGAAAATCGAGTTGGAGGGGAATTTGGCCACAGTCATTGGTGTATCGGGAGTATAGTAGGGGGCTGAGAACACAGTCTTGTAGGGCATTGGCATTGAGGATTTTTTTTTATCCATTCAGGGACATGGGCATCACTGGCTGGCCAGCATTTATTGCCCATCCATAGTTGCCCCTTGAGGAGGTAGTGGTGAGTTGCCTTGAATCACTGCAATCCACGAGTTGTGGGTTGACCCACAATGCCGTTAGGGAGGGAATTCCAGGATTTTGACCCATGGATAATTGTGGAGGAGTGGTCATGACCTATCCTTACTGAGCACAGTCTATGGGTTAGGAAGTCTAGGGTCCAGTCGCAGAGGGAAGAGCCGAGCCCTAGGCCACAGCGTTTGGAGATGAGTTTTGTAGGCATCATGGTGTTGAAGGCTCAGCTGTAGTCAATAAATAGGAGTCTGACATAAGTGTCCTTGTTATCTAAGTGTTCCAAGGTTGAGTGTAGGACCAGCGAGATGGCACCTCCTGTGGACCTGTTGCGGTGATAGGTGAACTGTAGTGGAGCCAGGCAATCTGGGAGACCGGAGTTGATGTGCACCATGACTAACCTTTTGAAGCACTTCATACTAATGGATATCAGAAACACTCGGCAGTGGTCATTAAGGCACACTGCCTGGCCTTTCTTTGGTACAGGGATAATGGTCATCTTCTTGAAGCAGGTAAAGACCTCAGATCAGTGTAAGGAAAGGTTAAAGATGTCAGCGAATGCCCACGCCAGTTGGCCTGCACAGGGTCTGAGTGCTCATCCGGGTACCCCATCCGAGCCAGTCGCTTTACATGGGTTAACTTTCAAGAAGGCCGATCTGATGTCTGCGATTGTGACCTCGGATACCAGTTTGGCCGAGGCTATCGAGGCGGAGAACGTCCTCTTTCTGACCTCTTGCTCAAAACGAGTTTAGAATGCATTGAGCTCATTAGGGAAGGGTGCATTGGTGCCAGCAATTCTACACGCCTTCATCTTGTAGCCTGTAGACCTTGTCATAGTCGGTGGGAGTCCGCGTGACTAGACTGGGACTCTGGCTTGGTCTGGTACTGTCTCTTGGCATCTTTGATGGTTCTCCGTAGGTTATATCTGGATTTCTTGTATAGGTCAGAGTCGCCTGACTTGAACACCTCAGCCCTGGACTTCAGTAGGCAATATATATCGCTGTTCATCCATGGTTTCCAGTTGGGAAACATTCGGATTAGCTTCTTTGGCACACAGTCTGTTACTGTAGTGGCGTACACATTTACGTTGGTCACTGAATTCTTGAATATTGACTAGTCCACTGACTTGAAAGAGTCCTGAAGGAGATCAGCCGATTCCTCAGACCAACATTGCATGACTTTCTTTATCGGATTCTCCCGCTTCAGTTTTTGTTTGTAAACCGGGAGCAGGAGCACAGCCTTGGGGTCTGATTTGCCGAATGTGTGGGCGGGTGATAGAGCGGTAGGAAAGTTTGATATTCATGTAGCAGTGGTCTAGGATGTTTTGGCCTTTGGTGGGACAGGAGACGTGTTGATGGTATCTTGGTGGGACACTCTTGAGCAATGTGGTTGTGACAAGTGACTTGTGGTTGTGCACAGCGGCTTGCTGATTGTGAACAGTGGTTGTGGTTGTGAAAGGTGACTTAGGGTTGTGTACAATGACTTGTGAACAGGGACTCGGGGTTGGGAACAGTGCTTTAAGGTTTATTTCTACTACACTGCCTGTAGCCTCAATGTCATTTACAGCTCTGTGAATTTATCAAGAGTGACTCAAATCTGTGCGATTCTCAGGCCCGGCAGGGATGGACTCCCAGAAGCTACGCTTCCTGCGTGTTGGGCTTTTGATGGACTGAATTTCTGAGTTGATCCGCGTTGCCAAAGAACTGGATTTTGCTCACTGCAATGTACTCATCTGCCCCTGGCCAAGATCCAGACAGAAATGGAGCGGGTGAGCGATTGAGATAAGTGACCTGTCGATTTGTGGAGTTTGTCAGCAAGATGTTAGCTGAAGGAAGTTATTGACCCGGAAACGTCAGAACATTCATTTAATGTCTAATCAGAAAGACAGCACCTCCGACAGTGCAGCACTCTCTCATTACTACACTGGGTTAAGTACTGAAGTCTCTGGAATTGGGATTAAATGAATTTCTAACTCGCGGGAGTTCTCCTCACTGAAACAACAGGATTTTTGATACAAACGCAACACTAAACTCATTGGAAATCCCAATTCACTGCTGATTCCCAATGATTTAATTACCAATTTCACATCTGTGCTAACTTTTGGAGTCTTTCCTTTCCCATGTTCCGACTGAGCGATAGTGGTCTCTGTCTCCTCAATGGATCTGGTGGCAATTTCTCCCAGACTCTTTGGAGAGAGACTGTTAAGAGTGGAAGCCATTGATAGGTTGGTATTCGGGTGACTAAATAGAACTCTTGGCTTTGTCATTCTGGGCGGTGTGAAGATTTGCTGGAGTAACATCAGGGGCCAGGTTAGTCCTCATTCTGACTCACTGCAGTGAGCGTTCTCAGCGCTGAGTTAACCCAAAAAATTCTTGTTCATTCGGGTCAGGAGTTGCTGCATCCCCAGCTCCTGATTTTCCACAAACAGAGGCAGCCTCTGGGGGAGAGAGAAAAAGGGGGAGGGGGAAAGGAGGAGGGGGGGGGAAAGGAGGAGGGGGGAGGGGGAAAGGAGGAGGGGGGAGGGGGAAAGGAGGAGGGGGGAGGGGGAAAGGAGGAGGGGGGAGGGGGAAAGGAGGAGGGGGGAGGGGGAAAGGAGGAGGGGGGAGGGGGAAAGGAGGAGGGGGGAGGGGGAAAGGAGGAGGGGGGAGGGGGAAAGGAGGAGGGGGAGGGGGAAAGGAGGAGGGGGGAGGGGGAAAGGAGGAGGGGGGAGGGGGAAAGGAGGAGGGGGGAGGGGGAAAGGAGGAGGGGGGAGGGGGAAAGGAGGAGGGGGGAGGGGGAAAGGAGGAGGGGGGAGGGGGAAAGGAGGAGGGGGGAGGGGGAAAGGAGGAGGGGGGAGGGGGAAAGGAGGAGGGGGGAGGGGGAAAGGAGGAGGGGGAGGGGGAAAGGAGGAGGGGGGAGGGGGAAAGGAGGAGGGGGGAGGGGGAAAGGAGGAGGGGGGAGGGGGAAAGGAGGAGGGGGGAGGGGGAAAGGAGGAGGGGGGAGGGGGAAAGGAGGAGGGGGGAGGGGGAAAGGAGGAGGGGGAGGGGGAAAGGGGAGGGGGGAGGGGGAAAGGAGGAGGGGGGAGGGGGAAAGGGGAGGGGGAGGGGGGAGGGGGAAGGGGAGGGGAATGGGGAGGGGGAAGGGGGAGGGGGGAGGGGGAAGGGGGAGGGGGGAGGGGGGAGGGGGAAAGGGGGAGGGGGGAGGGGGGAGGGGGAAAGGGGGGGAGGGGGAAAGGGGGAGGGGGGGAAAGGGGAGGGGAAGGGGGAGGGGGAAAGGGGGGAGGGGGAAAGGGGGAGGGGGAGGGGAAAGGGGGAGGGGGGAGGGGGAAGGGGGGGGGGGAGGGGGAAAGGGGGGAGGGGGGGGGGAGGGGAAGGAGGGGGAGGGGGAAGGGGGAGGGGGAGGGGGAAAGGGGGGAGGGGGGAAGGGGGGAGGGGGAGGGGGGAGGGGGAAGGGGGGAGGGGGAGGGGGAAAGGGGGAGGGGGGAGGGGGAAGGGGGAGGGGGAAAGGGGGAGGGGGAGGGAAGGGGGAGGGGGAGGGAAGGGGGAGGGGGAGGGGGAAGGGGGAGGGGGAGGGGGGAAGGGGGAGGGGGAGGGGGAAAGGGGGAGGGGGAAAGGGGAGGGGGGAGGGGGAAAGGGGTGAGGGAAGGGGAGGGGAACCGCCGAAGGGGGGGGGGGGGGACGTGGTGGGGTGGTGAAGGGAAACGAAAAGACCAGGGCAAACGACGAACGAACAGGG